>NC_041396.2:247134769-247734769 GCF_900747795.2 Erpetoichthys calabaricus
TGCCTTATAACTAAGTTCGCCTTTTTAATTAGCTTGTTGTCACCAGCCCAGCACAACTGCACTGGCCATCTCAGAGTTAGTATGGATGGATGGATGGATGGATGGATGGATGCCACTTCCCACATTAAAGAAACAAGAGTATGCTAAGGAAAAAGAGCCTGCTCTGCCCATTCTTATATAGTTCCTCTGTGTTCTGAGGCCAGTCCAACTTTTTCATTAATATGGACCCCCCAAGTCCTTGTAGGAGTGGACCACCTCTACATCCAATCCTTGAATACTGACCAGACACAGAGGCTATTTGGTGTGGCAAAGTCAATATCCAGTTCCTTGGTTTTGCTGAAGTTTAGATGCAGACAATTCTCTTTGTACAAAGAGACACACTTTTCCACCCGACTACTATACTCTGTCTCATCACCTTTATAAATACACCCCATAAGTGCAGAATCATCTGATAATTTCTGCAAGTGACATGACCTGGTGTTATATTTATAGTCTGAAGTGTACAGAGTAAAGAGAAAAGGAGACAGGATTGTTCCTTGTGGTGTTCCAGGTTTGTTCACATTTGTATTGGAAACACAGTCCTTGAGTGTTAAAAACTGTGGTCTGCCTGACAGATAAGTCCATTACTTATGGCGCCATAGGCTAATTCAACTGCATATATCTGGGTTTATTCCTTAATAGTGATGGTTTGATGGTACTGAAGGCGCAAGAGAAATCAAAATCCTCACAGTGTTGCCAGCTTTGTCGAGGTAAGAGTAAGTCTTGTGAAGCACATGGACAATTGCATCTTCCATTCCAATCTTTGTCCAATAGGCAAATCGCAGTGGGTCCAGGTGGTCTACCATAAGAGGACTTGTATAGTCCAGCACCAGCCTGTGAAAGGTCTTCATGATGTGAGATATAACTGCCACTGGTCCATAGTCATTAGGTAAAGAAGTGCCTGCCTTCTTTGGAACAGGAACAATGCAGGATGTGTTTTCCACAGCAGTGGCACTTTCTGAAATCTTATGGACAGACAGAACAGGCGACAGGGGACACCACAAAGTTAGTCAGCGCAGGCCATAAGAACTCAAGGACTGACTCTATCTGGTCCCACAGCTTTTCCTGTTTGTAATTTCCTCAGTTGTCTCCTTACTTGGTCTTCAGGTATGGGCAGTCTCTTTTTCTCAGTCAGGAGACCTTATGGCTCCTTAGTAATTCAAGGCTTGTTGTTTGGAAAGCAACACATTGTCTTTGTGTGTACTATAGAAGTTAATATATTCTATGATGCAGTCTCTCAATATTGTCCCCATGTGTCTGTCATTTAGAAACAGTTATTCAGAGTCATTTCAGCCTTCATGCTCCACTTCCTCACTCTTCTGGTGGTAAGAGGTTGCATTCTAACAACAGGCTTGTAGTAGGGAAGAAAATTAATCAGGTAGTGGTCAGATTTGCCTAAAAGAGTTAGATTACACTTAAAGGCATCTTTAACGTTTGAATACAGCAGGACCAGCTTGTTATAGCCTCACGTGGAACCAGTCACAAACTTATACAAATCTGTCATTGTTTGTTCCAAAGTCACATGGTTGAAGTGCTCACATATTATAACTGCAGGGTGAGTCATCATTAAAGTGTTGATGACAGAATGAATCATTTCCATTGCTTATTTCCTATTTGCAGAGGGAGGAATATAAACATTAATAAAGATAATATATCTCTTTGGACAAATAATGTGGATGAATTCTGACAATCAGAATTTCAATGTCTGAATTGTAAACTGTGGTATTAAATGTAATATGCTCCCTTCTACACCATTCCTCATTCACATGGATGACCAGTCCCCCTCTCCTGCCTCCTTTCCACACCACACTGGGTCACTGCTCAAATAAAATGAAATCCATCCAGCATTAAAACAGTGTCAGGTATATCAGGTTCAAGCCAGCTCTCCATAAAGCACAAATTGTCACTGTACTTATATGCTCCATGGCCCGTTATAAGTGCAGACAGTTCATCAATCATATTTGACAGCGATCAAACATGTCCCATTGTAATATGATAGACCAGTTCTAAAACCCTTCCGCTTTGCTTTTACTCTTACACCTGCACGTCACCCTCTCCCATCTGTGGACAAACCGCTCCTGCAGTTAAATGTAACTGAGCTGCTTAGGCACTCACAATCACAGAAGAAGTAGCCGGTTATGGGAGTATTCAATACATCCCACTTTCTCTGCATCTCTTATTGTTTCAGGTGCTGCAGACATAAGGAAACCCTCGGGTCTTCTTTTTGACTCCATCCAAGTTCGCATCCCATATGAAGTGCAGTCATGACAAGTTGGCTCTTGGGTTTGCATGCACTGCAGTTTGTTGGTAAATTTAAAAACCATTTATCCAATTTCTAGTAGTTACTCTCAGTGACAAGCCATATCAATTCTAATTTTAAATAAAACTAGTAAGTAAATTCAAAACAAAAAGAAAAACAGTGGGAAATATGGAACTTCTGCAGAAGATAATACAATTTCTTGTACTGCTGCACCAGTTTTAATATTGGTATTAGCTTTAACATTGACATTAGATTTAGTTAAATCAGACTTAACTACATTTGTATATCATAATAATGTAAGTTGACTTATCTATACAACATTGAATCTCTGTCCTTCTGTCTGTTTAAGCATTACACAAAAACCACCACACCTGTTTCTATGAGGGACATATTTTCACTGGAAACAGTGACTGCGGGAGGATTAGTAACTGGGCATTAAAAAGTTGGTACGACACTGGGAAAATTGCATCACAAAGGAAGGTGACTATGTAGAAAAGTGACGCAATTTGTTTAAAAAAAAAAAAAAAAAGTGAGGAAACCTTTTGAACGTCCCTCATACAAAACTGCAGTTATTTCCAGTATAGGCTAACTTTGAATAAAGGCTAATAAAATTTTACATTTTCTATGCATAAATATCTAGCAAAATATAAAAAAACATAGCCTGCCTTACTAAAATTTGCCATTTTGCTGAACCTTCGTGCCTTTAAATATAAACAAGACGGCTTCGCTCGCCTACCCCCAGCATTTTGAACCCGTGCCCCCTGGGCAGCCGTAGTTTCAGACGCGCGTTGTAGGAGCTTGCGTTGTTTTGAACCCGTGCTTGCCCTGCTTCTGCGGTTTGAGACGCGCGTTGTAGGCGTATATCCGTCAGTCGAGCTCGTTCGGTTTGAACCCGAGCCTGCTTTGCCTTCGCAGTTTCAGACGGTGGGTCGCGTTCGGCATTTTGTACGATCCCAAGCAGCACATTATTCCTAACTTCACTCCGCAGTAGTGCCACGCACAATATGGTAGTGATGCCTGCGCCTTCACTACGCATTAGTGCCACTCACAATATGGCAGCAACGCCTGCGCCTTCCGTATTATGTTGGGTTTTACCATGCTGTGTAGGCGCCTTTGCCTTTCGTACTTTCCCGCGCCTTCCGACGCGCGATGTAGGCGCTTGCACCTTCCGGGTCTGCCTCCGCTGTGTGGTGTGGACGTTTAACTGTCGTTTTTTCTGCTTTTATATTCTGTATCTCGCTGTGCATGTGTTTCGTGCCTAGGTTTCTTTGAAGCTGTTGCATTCCAGTTTTCATCACCCTGCTCTCCATGTGTTTGGCTCCGTTCTTTAACCTCTTTATGACGTTTTACTTTGTTTCCTACTCTGTCTTTTATTTCTGACCTCTCTTTATCCCGCTTGCGGCATGTCAGACGGTTCGTAGTCTCTCCCGTTTCGCTCTGGGGCGGGGGGGCTTTGTGTGGCGCCTGCGCACTATGTCTCCTGCGTCCATATCCGGTTTACCATTCTCGGTTAGTAATATGGATATGTCCAGAACACAAAAAGAATCAGAAATGATTGCACATCAAAATAACACTAATTTCAAGTATTTATCTAATTTCTGGAATTTTTAAATATTTAAGTGTTGTACATAAGAATGATATATGTTTGCTTCTCAATAACTCTTTAAAAGACAATCGTATCAAAATCTGTTCCCTCTTTTCTGAATGTTATATTGAATTTTTAACTTTTATTATAAGTAATAACCATTCAAATGACTCATTTGTGATAAGATCCTTGCTAAAGTTGGAGTAACAAAAGTGTTTTGAAATGGTGCATGTGAGAGGGGACAGACACTGTGGGGAATCACCAGGAATGCTGCTCTGGAGGAGAAGGGTATATGTGCCACTCAACCTGCATTTGTATCTGAGTAATCGAGTTGTATATTATGACTGTGTTGCATTCTAGATGCTCTATAACATTTCAGTATTATTACTGAATGCAGTAATCCGTCAATGATATAACTGTAGAGCTACACTTTTGCTTTTAGTTATTTCAGATAAACACATTAGCTAAATAAACAATTGTAAATAAATGTAAAAGAAATGTGCGAGGACTCTAAATAACTCAAGACTAGCAGAAGCTTAAAAAAGTTACATTTTTGGTGGCAAAAAACATTACTGCATTAAAAGTATTTTTACATTATTAAATGTTTTTACATTAAATTCTAGATTTTTTTTTAAAACATACAACATAAATATACTTGACGTTAGATAACTCCTTCCTGTATATCCATACGATAATAAATGTAGGAGACAAAGGAAAAGTAGACTTCAACAGTCTGAATGTATAAAGCCAAATGAATACTTTTTATTATTACTAAAGTATAATATTACATTAATAATCAAATATTAAAGGTTTTTAAACAGCAGACAATTTAAAAAATCCTCTGTTAAAGAGAAAAGTATAAACTGTTTGCCTGCATGTCAGTTGTTTAGAGTTGTATAGAGTAAATACTATATTGTTATTTGGAACACATGCATTTCATGTGTGTTCCTTGTCTACAACAATCTATGTAAACACATTGTTAAAACAGAAATATTTTTAATGTTTTAGTAATAATTGACAAAATGTAGACATGAAGCGTATAATGTGTGAAGCCTTAAGTCCAAATATCAAATAAACACTTTCACAAAAGGTACAAGTATAACAAAACAAGTACACTTTTATTCAAGAATATAACTGCAGAAAAAGAACCCGCGATAGGGTGCGACATTGACACAGCTTTAGTACGACCGCTTTGGTCGCACAGCGGTAAGAACTGCTGACTAGTAATCATAAGGTCACGAGTTCGACCCCGGATGACTGAGTTTTGAGAAGCAAGCTGCTCTTATTCTTACTATTTTAGAATAGTACCATAAATTTGATCTGAGTCTATAACAGCCGGTGTAAATTTATGGTACTTGTAAAGGTTAGCTTTGTTTTTTTTTTTATTCAGTTTTATTCTCCCATTCATGTTCACGCTCCCCCCAATCTGACACTGCTGTTTTCACATAAAGACGTGCTATAACAGAGGTGAACTCAGATGATGATGAGGGTTCTACAACCCAATTCCAATGAAGTTGGGACATTGTGTAAAACGTAAATAAAAACAGAATACAATAATTTGTAAATCCTTTTCAACCTATATTCAATTGAATACACTACAAAGACAAGATATCGAATGTTCAAACTGATAAACTTTATTGTTGTTTTGCAAATCTTCACTCATTTTAAATTTGATGTCTGCAACACGTTCCAAAAAAGCTGGGACAGGGGCATATTTACCACTGTGTTATATCACCTTTCCTTTTAACACTCAATAAGCGTTTGGGAACTGAGGACACTAATTGTTGAAGCTGTGTAGGTGGAATTCTTTCCCATTCTTGCTTGATGTACAACAGGGTCTCTGTTGTCGTATTTTGCGCTTCATAATGCGGCACACATTTTCAATGGGAGACAGGTCTGGACTGCAAGCAGGCCAGTCTAGTACCCGCACTCTTTTACTAGGAAGCCACGCTGCTATAACACATACAGAATGTGGCCTCGCATTGTCCTGCTGAAATAAGAAGGGACGTCCCTGAAAAAGACGTCGCTTGGATGGCAGCATATGTTGCTCCAAAACCTGTATGTACCTTTCAGCATTAATGGCGCCTTCACAGATGTGCAAGTTACCCATGCCATGGGCACGAACACACCCCCATATCATCACAGATGCTGGCTATTGAACTTTGCGCTGATAACAATCCGGATGGTCCTTTTCCTCTTTGGCCTGGAGGACACGACGTCCATGATTTCCAAAAACAATTTGAAATGTGGACTCGTCAGACCACAGCACACTTTTCCGCTTTGCGTCAATCCATCTCAGATGAGCTCGGGCCCAGAGAAGCGGGCGGCGTTTCTGGGTGTTGTTGATATATGGCTTTCTCTTTGCATGGTAGAGTTTTAACTTGCACTTGTAGATGCAGCGACGAACTGTGTTAAATAACAATGGTTTTCTGAAGTATTCCTGAGCCCACGTGGTAATATTCTTTACAGAATGATGTCGGTTTTTAATGCAGTGCCACCTGTGGGATCGAAGTTCACGGGCATCCAGTGTTGGTATTCGGCCTTGCCGCTTACGTGCAGAGATTTCTCCAGATTCTCTCAATCTTTTGATGATATTATGGACAGTAGATGATGAAATCCCTAGATTCCTTGCAATTGTACGTTGAGAAACATTGTTCTTAACCTGCTGGACTATTTGCCCATGCAGTTGTTCACAAAGTGGTGAACCTTGCCCCATCCTTGCTTGTGAACGACTGAGCCTTTTGGGGATGCTCCTTTTATACCCAATCATGACAAACACCTGTTTCCAATTAACTTGTTCACCTGTGGAAAGTTCAAAACAGGTGTTTTTTGAACATTCCAGGGGGTAGTAAGTATTGTGATCATGACCAAGAGAATAAAAGTGAAAAAAAAAAGTAAACTTTTACAAGTACTACAAATTAACACAAATCAAATGTATGTTTTTTTTTGTATAATATTAACAATAAGAGCAGCTCACTACTCAAAACGGCAAATATACGGGGCAGTCAGGATCGAACCAGGGGCTCTTGATCAGCAAGTCTCACCGCTGTGCCACAGAAGCTGTTATATCATCCTTGTACCTTTTGTGAAAGTGTTAATTTGATCTTTGGACTTCAGGCTTCACACATTATACAGTTTGTCTACATTTTGTCATTTATTACTAAAATATGAAAAACGTTTCTGTTTTAATGATGTGTTTACATAGACTGTTGTAGAAACGGAACACACATGAAATGCATGTGTTCCAAACAGCAATCTATTATTTCCCTATACATCTCTAGGTACCTGACTCCCAGATAATCAAGGCATGAGCTGGAAGAACTTTGTGCCCGTTCTGCGGCGGTGGGGGGATGGAATACAGTAATCCCTCGCTATATCGCGCTTCGGCTTTCGCGGCTTCACTCCATCGCGGATTTTATATGTAAGCATATTTAAATATATATCGCGGATTTTTCGCTGCTTCGCGGGTTTCTGCGGACAATGGGTCTTTTAATTTCTGGTACATGCTTCCTCAGTTGGTTTGCCCAGTTGATTTCATACAAGGGACGCTATTGGCAGATGGCTGAGAAGCTACCCAGCTTACTTTTCTCTTTCTCTTGCGCTGAGTTTCTCTGATCCTGACGTAGGGGGATTGAGCAGGGGGGCTGTTCGCACACCTAGACGATACGGACGCTTGTCTAAAAATGCTGAAAGATTATCTTCACGTTGCTATCTTTTGTGCAGCTGCATGTCAGCTCGAAGGGCACGTATTGATTTTTGCTTGAAAAACAAACTCTGTCTCTCTCTTCCTGCTCCTGACGGAGGGGGTGTGAGCTGCCGCCTTCAACAGCTTTGTGCCGCGGTGCTTCGCATACTTAAAAGGCAAACAGCCCTATTGATTTGTTTGCTTTTGTCTCTCTCTATCTCTGTGACATGATCTGCTCCTGACACGCACTCCTTTGAAGAGGAAGATATGTTTGCATTCTTTTAATTGTGAGACAGAACTGTCATCTCTGTCTTGTCATGGAGCACAGTTTAAACTTTTGAAAAAGAGACAAATGTTTGTTTGCAGTGTTTGAATAACGTTCCTGTCTCTCTACAACCTCCTGTGTTTCTGCGCAAATCTGTGACCCAAGCATGACAATATAAAAATAACCATATAAACATATGGTTTCTACTTCGCGGATTTTCTTATTTCGCGGGTGGCTCTGGAACGCAACCCCCGCAATGGAGGAGGGATTACTGTAGTAGGCTGCTTGCTGCTTGTCTTGATTGGCACATTTACAAGGCAAAAGACACCGACGGAGAGGTGCGAAGGGATTTAAGATGGTACAGATTTACAAGTTTTTTTGTAGGCTTTGGTAATTCTAGTGTTAACTTGTGCCACAGATGAAATCTTTACATTGCCTGATACATCAAAGTTTTCTGTACGCAAAACTCAGCAATGATTTAAAAAATACAATGGAAAGTGTTACATTGATGATCAATTTCATCAGAGCAACACCGCTTGTTTCACAAAAACCTGTCTGATATGTCAGTCTAGCACAATAATCATATTAGGTAGCTAAGTAAGGGCAATACAATTAAAAGGGCTTGTGAAATCAGGCAAGAGATCACTGCTTTTTTCTGCAGCTGTTGTCCTAAAAATGCAGATAAATTTATATCCATAATGCTAGATGAGAAGTTTATCTGACATCTTCCAACATTTAAATGGACTTAATATTGGTTTGCAAGGCAAGAACAAAACAGTGATTTTGTGGAAAAACAGATTTAAAAAGAAACCTGACTTGTATTCTAATGATTTAACTACAGAGGAAATGTTTCATTTCCACATACTGACTGATTTAATAAATAACTCCGCAACTGCAGAAATTACTATAACAAAGACAGAATTCTTAAGTTAAGGGAAACAAGTTAAGGCAAACTTAAGGTGAAGACAAGTACAAACGTTTCTGCAAAGTTTGACATTTTTGACATTCCCACTGTAGTGATGCAATTTTCGAAGAATCCATTTACAATTGATGTGGGATGAGAGTTTGTATCAAAAGCTTGTGTCACTTGATTTAGGTTCCCTGCAATTAGAACTGACAGACTTGCAAGAATCATCTGAAGTGAAACAGAAGTTTTGATCTGTCGGATGTGTACAATTCTGGACAGAACTGAATCAGGTCCAGTTCCCAAATGCTAAAAGGTTGGCTGTTTTTCTTCTAACAATGTTTACTATGACATACATGCAAGTCAAGCTTTTCGCATATTAATGCAATTAAAACGAACACTTGTTCCCACTTTACAAGCACCCACATCCATCAATTGCTCTCACTTCATATGAAGCTAACTTTAATGCTCTTGCAAAGTCAAGTAAGTGCAATTTTAGTCACTAGAAAACAAATATAGTACTGGTTGTTAAATGTGTACCATATATAAACAAACACAAAAGAGAAGTAAAGAAAAAAAGAATGAGCGTTAACTGAAATTGGGAACATGTTGTTATTTAACATGTGGTCCCATGGATAACAAATAAGAAAAAGTTATACAGTGTCAAGGGACTGATTATCCAGACCATTGTTATTCAGTTAAATGGCATTCCAAGTAAATCTGTAAGATTTACTTTTGTCCCTAATTAATATTGATTTAAATAAATAATAATAATATCAACAATTAAATATTCAATATTAATGTCAATAAACACTCTGTGATACACATTATATTTAATGTTGCTGTTCTCGTTCACATGTGATTGCTGAGAACCAAGAATTATGCTTGGCCCTCCCAACATTTAGTAATCTGGACCTCCAGAGGAAGTAGCTGAAGAACCTTGGTATAAAGCAACAGTCTATTGGTTCTATATATCTACATAAAAAATCTCGAACAAATGAAAATAACTTACCCAGTGTGATAGTTTTCCTTCAGGATATAGTTTTCTGATTTCCGTAATGGCAAAATAAGCTGGCAAAAGACAGGCATTTCTATCCAAAATATATTCCACGACCTAAAATAAAGTTAAAAGTACTTAGATGAACTAAAAGAAACAAATGAAATCAGTTTCCTTTTTAAAAGGGCATATGGTAAGTTTTTTTGGAACATCACTTTTAGAGCTGTTGAGAGAGAAAGTTTAAAGTTTAAATCTCTCTCATCTGTTTTGTGTTATTGCAGATTAACACTTTGTGGCTGGAAGACCAACTTGTGCAGTGAGACACGTAGTCAGGTTTGGGCTGCAGCCAGTCTTCAAATAGAGGCAGTAATAATGCAGAAGCAACCACTATGTACTTATGCGAATAACAAAATAATAAAAATAAATTTTTATATAAAAATAAACAGATTAAATGTTCTTAATACAAAATGCTACTGTGCCAATTCCCATTATGAAACGATTGTTGGATTCAATGTATGAGAGTTCTTTCATTTTGCAAATAACAAATATATGCAATAACTAGTGGGGTTTCCTGGTTTTGCCCAGGAAATTTCATAAAACAATGGGCGTCAGTTACAGTGCTGTCAGTTAATCAGATGCATCAGAAGCAGAGGCAGAAAGAGTACTAAAACACTCTACCCAAGTAGAAGTATTGTTGCTTCAACAAAAAAGTACTTACCGTATATGCTCACGTGGGTCATGAAACCCGAAAAATCTATCATCAAACTAGACCCCAACTTATACGCCCATTCAAAAATGTGACTTTTTTTTTTTTTACATCATCTTTCATCAGACATATTGAATTTTGTTGCAGCAACACAGTTACCAACTAGGCAACTTCAAAACACAGCAAGAGAGAAAAGAATGGGAAGTTAAACTTATGCTAAAATTTAATACATTACAACATGGCTTGAATAAAGACAAGAGTTTTATGGTCAGATATGAGGATTGTTTACATCTCTCAGAATGACAGACAACCTGTCTACAGATCCACATTGTTTTGAAAAACTCATTACAAACTTCAAAAGACTTTGTTGGACAGTTATCTTATCTAAAGATCTTGACCATACATTGTTGTTCTCTCTCTTGTTAAATTAACCCTAGCCTGAATGAATCTATTAATTTTTTACATTTAAAATTTCTCATTTAAAGATTTACCAATGTTGTTTCTTATCCTAGAGTGTGTATATATAAACACAGGGAACTCCAGTTTCTGTATTACATCTTGCCTGAAGAAGGGGCCTGAGTTGCCTCGAAAGCTTGCATATTGTAATCTTTTTAGTTAGCCAATAAAAGGTGTCATTTTGCTTGACTTTTCTCTACATTCATAATGGCTAACATGGTACAACACCCTAGTACTATAAGCTACACTGAAAAAGGGAATTAGTCAAATGAGAAGTCATAATATTTTTATTTGGTCTATGGAGCTGCTTACTTTTGAACATGCTATATACAATTGCACCAGTAAAACATTACTGCATTAGATCAATTTTTCCTTTTCTTAGTGACTTGGCTTTTGTTGATGGTCACTGAAAAAAACAATTTTACTGGAAAGTGTATTCTTTTGAATGCAAATGGATCATCAGTAGGAATACAGTAATCCCTGGCTATATCGCACTTCGACTTTCGCGGCTTCACTCTATCACGGATTTTATATGTAAGCATATCTAAATATAAATCGCGGATGTTCACTGGTTCGTGGATCTTTTGGGTCTTTTTATTTCTGGTACATGCTTCCTCAGTTGGTTTGCCCACTTGATTTCATACAAGGGACACTATTGGCGGATGGCTGAGAAGCTACCCAATCAGAGCACGTGGTTAAGTTCCTGGGTGCTGATTGGCTCAGCGACGGAGAGCAGCATTCGATTTCGCTTTGTGTTAGCCAGCATCTCGTCTCGCTCATTCAGCATCAACGTGTTTCGCTGTGTATAGAGTTAACTTTTGTACTCTTTTGTGTTTATCTTTGTGCATAGTCAAGCCCTTCGTTATGTCTCCAAAACGATCTGCTCCTGCTACTGCTTCCGGGGCTGTGCCCAAGCACCAACGGAAGATGCTAATGATTGCTGAAAAGGTAAAAGTTTTGGATATGTTGAAGAAAGGGAACAGCTATGCCGCTGTAGGACACCATTACGGCATCAATGAGTCCACAGTTCATTATATTAAGAAGGATGAAAAGAATATATACCCTTACATTTTCTCTTCAGCAAAAGGAAGGCATGCTCAATTAGATTTAATTCAGGAGGTTCGCTAGGCCATTTAAGAATTTTACATTTTTTAGCTTTGAAAACCTCCTATGTGACATCAGAAATATGTTTGGGATTATCTTGTTGTATGATGAAGCACTGTCCAAAGATGTTTCTATATACCGCAGAATTCAATGTGCAACTGCTATCAGCAGTTCCATCATCAATGAAGGCAAATGTGCCAGTACCTTTCCATTCTTTTGATAAACACCAACACCACAAACTGCTTAAACTTATGACTTAAAATATAATAAACCTTCACTATTACATGTTTCATGAATGTTTTCCTACTTTATATTCTTCTAGCATTTTCTGTCAACACTTTTACAGTGTGTAACAAAGGAACAAAGGAAACAGACACCACATTTACTGTACTATTCCACTCTGCTGGGTTGTTTACTCTAGCAAGGAGAGACACTACTGAAACACTATATGCTTTCCTTTATCCACTCCACTACACTGATCTCCCTGCTCAGCTGGCATGCTCTTCACCTACTTAACCGGTCTTCTCTGTGAAAGCAAAGAGAGTCTTATGGATTTTCCAGAAAACTAAAATGGTGATCCCTTTAACTGTAAATTAATTTGCAATTATATAAATCTAACTTAATGCTTTAAGCATCACGACAGAAGACTCAGGATGGGTGGAATATCGCTTTTCACAGCTATGACTGGGAGCTAGAGGTTGAAAGAGTGGAACGGATAACCAAGATAAGAATCAGTACGCATATAAAATTGCCATCAGACAACAGCAAATAACAGAGTTTGTTAACCACTGAGCCTTGCATCTTCCTTGAGCTTTGCCAAGCTTTCTTTTTCCATTCAGTAAGTGATCATGTCTCATTTGCCCTCACCCGGACTCTGCCCCATCAATCATTTGTCCAACCTATTGGTTACTGGTGCTATTCACGTGGCCTGTCAATCACTTCTGCTGTGTCTTTTATTTTCTTAATTTGCATAAAGCATGCTCTCAACACAGCACCAAGTATAATTATTAATAAATATCGACAAGTAAAAAATGTATTGTGAAGCCAAAAAAAAAAAAAAAGTGTTGGCTAACTTTCTTTTTTCTATAACATCATCAAATTTCAACAAAATCCATTGGGGATCCTAAATATTGATAAAATCCTTTCTTAGCAGATACCTACTAACTTACATGTACCGTCCTGCCAAATTTCAGCTTTTTAACTACATGGGAAATTGTGTTTTTGTTGATGAGTGAGTACGTGATTCAATTTTGTCATATAAAAAAATAACGCAATCAGCATCGCAGTTTGTGTGTTAAAGAAATGTCGAGGGGAGGAGCCAATTCTAGAAATGTTTACACTAGCATTTAAACAAAAATCAGAAAACATCACTTCCACATTAATTCTATTTGTATCTTTGAGGGGTTAACTTGTATAATTATTGCTGTGCCATAAAAAAAAAAAATTTTTATCAGAGTAACTAACAGCTGCTGGCAGTAGGATAAAATGTTACAATACTATCTGTTTAATTAAGACACATTGTGTTCACAGAGATTTCCTGTTTTTTGAAGGACTATGCTTCCAAGTGTTACATTGTACACAACTTTAAAAAAGAAGATAATGCTAAAGCTATTGACATAGATAAAACAGTTCATTAGAAATTTCTATAAATTGATCCAGCCAGGTTAACAGTTCTTCAAAAAAGAAGTTAGCAAGAAAAACTGACCTTGCAGTCATATGCTTTACATACAACCACATTAGTCACTGTGCTATACTGCAGAATTAAATACAGATGAGGACACAATACAATTATTTTACATTAAAACTACCAAAGGTAAATATATTAATATTAAAAATAAGCAAAATCAAAACTTACCTCACGAACTGCTAAAAGCTGTTGTACCACAGCAGAACTCACAGTGTTTGGAATAGACTGTATCTTCTCCAGCAATGCTTTCAATAGATCACGCACACCCTGCACACAAAACACATTTAATTAGGCCTTCAAATGCACTTATAGGCTTTGCTAATGAATAAAAACTGTTGACTGCATTCTGTGAAATAAATTTACAAAACTGAAGCAGGCATTATTAGTTTCTTTCAACGTTTACTGTTTTTAGTGTGAAGTACAATGAAATTACTTGCAGTCTCCATAGATTAGGGACAACAGTATAGCCAGCAATGGACAAACAGAAGAGTAATAATAATAATAATACATTTTATTTATATAGCGTCTTTCCCATGCTCAAGGCTCAAGTACACAAATAATATAACATCATACATTAAAGGAAACCATTTTCTATACACACATCCATAAAAACACATACATATATGCCTGTCAAACAATGGGCAAATCTACACATTCACAAATAGCCAGTTTAAGGTTACCAGGTGCCTAGGCAGATTATTGTGAGAAAAAACACGCAGCCAATCAGTACATGCTGGGATTTTGAAGTCTAAAGTGTAGTTGCAGAGGGTGTTACTTGGTCCCAAGTCTAGGACATTAATAGTAATTGTAAATGGTACAGCAGTAGTAAATGTTGAACTAGTATATAAACAGTATTTTGGCACTTCAGACTTTATTGTCCAGGTGGTATGCTTCTTTGGACCAGCTTTGATGACATGTAAATCTTGGGACTGTACATAAAGAAAGTTTAGTTTTTATAGAACTTGTCTCCATTAACCTGGATAACTGCATAGTCACTCATTCTGAAGTACTAAATAATCTGAAATACTAAACTATACATTCAACTTGTTTAGAAGATGAATATATATAAAATGCTCACTGAATTTTGTTGTGGGTATAGTGGTGTCATATAAGTCTTCTCACTTTTTACTGGGGAAAACATCGCCACAGTTTACAAGGTACATTTACTACCCCGTATCTACTTCCAATTTATGGATGTATGGAGGGAGATACTGCCTATCTCCTTGTCAAAAAGATTACAAACTGAACACCTCACTATCTTACTGCAGAAAAAAAGGTTTCAAGCACAAATAAAAGAAGCTGCTACTACTTTGCATCAGTATAATGTTTTACCAAACAATGTAAATGATGCATATCTGGACACAAACTTGGTAGCTTGTCTTCATAATTATAAGATTAAAAAAAAAAAACTTATCCAAAAAGATTTACTTAAGATCAAGAATATTCTTTTTCAGAAACTAAAGTGGTTTATATGTTTCCTGAATGCAACAGTAATTAAGTCTAAACATCATGTGTCTCCACTATGATTAGTTATGTACCTATAGGGATATTTGTACTGTTAAGCAACTCTTTTCTGATTCTTTTACATTAAAATGACTTGGAAACCATTAGCAACACTGTTCAAAGTGTAAACTGTGTTTCATTCCTCTGCTGCATAATTGGCTTTCTTGTAATACAAAACAGTAATCACATCATGAAACACATTAAGAATGCTAATCCAGAATTACCTTGTAATCAACCCCACCAATGATTTTTCGAATTAATTTAAATGTCAAAGCCCACAGCTGTGTTCTTTCCCACTCTAGACTGTCAGAGTTGATCAAAGCCTCACAGACCATCCTAAAAAGAACAGAAGTATTAAACGCTCTGTGAAAATCTTGCACTCTACAGAAAAAAAATTTGTGCTTTGCTAAATAAAAAAAAAAGTTAAGTAAAATTAAATAGGTTTATTTGAAAAACAGGTTGATATTATTTCTTTGTAAATAACTCTTATTCTTTTTTATAGTTCTGCACCACAATGGCACTGAAGCACCTCAGACAGTTGTTACCGTGCAAACACCCAAACCACAGTTCACTTCCTGTCTGGGGTCCTTTTTAATACTTAATTTGCATGCTCCCTCTATCTTCATACTAGTTTTTCTTTGAGACTAGAATATCAATATATTGTCCTGACATATAAGACTGACTTGCAAAATTAAATTACTATCATAACTAATGTAAATTAGAACAATCTTTGCAAAAACTTAAAATTCAACCAAACAAACTTGTCAATCCTTTTCATCTAACTTCTTCAAATTAAGGTGAAGTTGAGTTTTGAAGGTCCACAAATTGCTAGTATTTACCAAACTACTTGGTCCATGTGTCAAGGCATCTCTATATGAAGAAAAACTTCCTAATGTTTGTCTGAAATCTGTCTATGACCAGTTTCCCTCAATGTCCTTTGGAACATGTTAAAGATTTCATTTTAAAGTAACAAGTGCATTACACTACATTTATTCTGTTCATAATGTAAACAGTTCAATCATTTTACTTCTTAATCTTGGTTGTCTTCAACAACTAGAAAGGTTCATCTTCTTCAATCTTTCCACATGTCTCATTCTGTACCTCACAGTGCTGAAACCAGCCTGGTCACTCTTCTCTGTACTTTCTCTAATGATACAATGTATTATTTATAATATGGAGAACAAAACTGAGTGCACGCAGTAAGCCTAAGGTATCACTAGTGTGTGTTTTATAGATTTAGCATCACCACCTTTGACTAGTACTCCACATATTGGGCTATGTAACCTGACAACCTACTGGTCTCTTAGTGGTACACATGCATTTCTCTGATAACATAACTACACACAAGAAAGATGCCTTTCTGCTAAGGCAAACTCTACAAAGCTCACTCATATTCCTGGAGGATCACTGGTTACAAGCTTACCATGGACCTAAATCATTTATCTAAGGAGGTATACCCTCTCAAGTAACTACTAGCTGGGGGGAATTTTTACAGGCTCTGAGGAGATTTCATGGAGATTGTTGATTTCTGTGTACAAATTTGTCCACTGATATTTTCTGTTTTGTAATTGAAAAAGAAATACTTGGTTTGAAAGTTTTATTGATTTTGACTTTTGGAAAGAATGTACTTTTGCTCTACATTGTTTTTCTTTGAATTTACTGTGTACTTTTGATCTGTTTTGTTTTTCTTTGAATTTACTTTAACTGTGAAGACAATGTATCTTAAAGGCAAGTTATAGCTGTTTGCTGTTGCTTATGTAGCAAGCTGACACAGGTTACCACTAAAGAGACTGAAATGTACAATTTAATGAGCTACAGATTTCTTCAGCATAATAATATGGTGAATCATCAAAGAAATATGTTCCAAGACAGACCTTTCAAAGAAAATTAACAACTATAACCTACAAACTAGGGAACTATCTTTTTTTAGAAAAATATCAGTATTTTATTGAAGATTCATAAATTAATAGCACTGAATCTGAAAGTATAGTAATGCATAATTAAATTTTAATGCACAATAAAACAATGCTGATAAAAATATTGAAAACTGTATCTAAACAGAGACTTTGAAGAAAAAGAAATCTTTTTACAGAAATACAGACATATAATGCAAAATTAAACCATTAACAAACAACAAGATTAAATGGATTAGAAATAATTAATCTGTATGTTTTAAATGCAATACATACAAAGAGGCAAAAAATTCTCAAACAACAAAAAGCCTTGTGTAAAGGAAAGGAAAAACTAGGGGTTTGAAGCGGTTGGCCTGTTCAACCCAGTATATTTTATATTAGGAAATGAGATCATATATAACATTTAACTTTGTGCTTTGTTCTGTGGTAACAGCTGACATATAAGAAGTCTTATTCTGCAATAATAATACATTGTATTTATATACAGTGATCCCTCGCTATATCGCGCTTCGCCTTTCGCGGCTTCACTCCATCGCGAATTTTATATGTAAGCATATTTAAATATATATCGCGGATTTTTCGCTGCTTCGCGGGTTTCTGCGGACAATGGGTCTTTTAATTTCTGGTACATGCTTCCTCAGTTGGTTTGCCCAGTTGATTTCATACAAGGGACGCTATTGTCAGATGGCTGAGAAGCTACCCAACTTACTTTCTCTCTCTCTCTTGCGCTGACGTAGGGGGGGTGTGAGCAGGGGGGCTGTGTGCAGCTGCTTCCTGAAGGACATGCTGCACGGTGCTTCGCATACTTAAAAGCTCAAAGGGCACGTACTGATTTTTGACTTTGTTTATCTGTGGCTCTCTCTCTCTCCCTGCTCCTGACAGAGGGGGTGTGAGCTGCCGCCTTCAACAGCTTTGTACCGGCGGTGCTTCGCATACTTAAAAGCCAAAAAGCCCTATTGATTTTTTTTTTGACTGCTTGCTTTGTTCTCTCTCTCTCTCCTGACGCGCACTCATTTGAAAAGGAAGATATGTTTGCATTCTTTTAATTGTGAGACAGAACTGTCATCTCTGTCTTGTCATGGAGCACAGTTTAAACTTTTGAAAAAGAGACAAATGTTTGTTTGCAGTGTTTGAATAACGTTCCTGTCTCTCTACAACCTCCTGTGTTTCTGCGCAAATCTGTGACCCAAGCATGACAATCTAAAAATAACCATATAAACATATGGTTTCTACTTCGCGGATTTTCTTATTTTGCGGGTGGCTCTGGAACGCAACCCCCGCGATGGAGGAGGGATTACTGTAGTACCTTTCCCATGGTCAAAGCACTATAAACCAAATGTTTAGATAAGACTTTTAAAGATTAATTATCTTGGGACCTTTGGATGTTATTTAATGGCAGAACGTTATTTGTACCTTTTATCGAAGTGGTCAATGGTGGAACTGAAATGTTTACTAAGTACTCTATGTAAGTGAACCTAAGTGATAATAGGAGTTGTTCTCTTAAGACTAATCAGACCAGCTATGGATAGCCTTGCTGCTCACATAATGAGCCTCCACCAATTAGTGTAAATGAAGGATGTTTTTGGATTTCATTTATAACAACAATCACTTGGGACCTTTTTTATTTACAAAGTATTCTCTGCCACACAAGCAGGGGCTAATCATAGCTAAAAAGTTTAGAAATTGTATACAGCAACTTTCTCAAGGTGCACGTCATTCCAAAGAACATTACCTACTATAAAATATAATTACATTTGATTCTTTTCTTCCAAACATGTGCAGCTAATTTCACTGACTTGCTAGAAAATAATGTGGGAAATACCTCTTTTAAGTAGAAAGCATTAGAAAATATATTAAGTTACAGGATTACCTTGGAGGCAAAAGGTTTTTCTCCACAGCCATTGCCAGGCAGTCATAGAGAAATGATATACGTTTTGGACTGTGCTGGCTATGAATGAATCTTACAATCCACTGGACACACTGGTCGTGGGATTCCTAAATATAAGATATTTCGTTAATACTAAATCAGTAATAAGGATTATATAAAAGTGTACTCTATAGAAAGAGTTACATTTTTAAAGTAATTTAAAATGACCCAAAGCATAAAAACTTTCTAAAAATAATGTGCTAATTACAGTTCCACAATGCGACTTCTTTACAGTTCTTCAAGTGAATCTATGATTACAAAACAGTTTAGAGAAAAAGAAAAAACACTATTAACATCACATAGCGAAATAAACAACAGAAAAGGAATGGTTATTCAAACTCATCATAACAATAGAATTTACTGTAGAAGGTATCAAAATGAGTTTCACCTCTCTGATGGCACACTATTTCACTAAACAGTTTAAAAATATTGAGCAAGAATGTTCAGAATAAAAAGCAAAACTTTCACTCCTCTGAGAGGGTTAAGCTTATTGCCAACTCTAAATTTGCCCTGAGTGAGAGAGTGTGGGCATGTGCAAGAAATATTATCGACATTATATAGTACGGCACATGTATATATATTGGTATCAATTCACTGATCTACAAAAAAATATTTCTTGTTTGCTACTGGGAACTTCAGAGCAGATCTTTAAGTTTTTTACACTGATTTCATATATGAAATCTGAATTAAGCTAGCACGTCAGGTTTTTGAAATACACATCATTGATGTTTTGAAAAATGTTGGAGGCATTCGCTTTTGCACTTGTACTGCACATCCGTCTTTCTTTGTAAGAACCAAAAGTAGTCACCCATCGTGCTCGGAGTGAATTTTCCCCGATATCAGTTTTCCATCACCTTTATATCTTGATGAACTCTTTCCCCATACTCATCACTGACATAGCCCAGATTTGGTGGAAAAAAGTCTAGATAAGAACGTAAAAAATGCATCTTCAGGAACATTCTGGCTCCCATAACCCGATATGCTTTCAGCAGGTTCTCCACAAGCTCAGCATTATTCTCTGCTTTGTGACTGCCAACAAAATTCAGGACAATCCGCAAGAATGCTTCCCATGCTGCTGATTCAGTGGGCTTCAGTTTCCTTTTGAACTCATCGTCAAGCATCAGTTCACGGATTTCAGGAACAACAAAAACACCTTCCTTCATTTTGGCTTCACTTTTCTCGAGACCAAACTTATTTCTTAAATGCTGAAAATCATCGCCGTTTCTGTCCATTATCTTGACAAAATTTTCAAAGTAATGGTGAATCTAGTGAACAAAATGTCCTGAAATGCAATGTTATGTTTAACAGTAAAACCTCTACCTACTGCACCATCATGTCTGAGCTGTGTCATTATGCTTTAGAGCCATACAAGGGGGCTCTGCCCCCTGCTCACTTCGCTCGCCTACCCCCGGCGTTGGGTATCCTGAAATACATTAGTCGAGCTTGTTCGTTTTGGAGCCGTGTCTGCTTTGCCTGCGGCATTTCAGATGCGCGTTGTAGGCGCCTGCGTTCATTGATCTTATCCAGGTGGGCTCATGTTTGTATCGTTGAGCTGTATTGTGTTTGAATTTGGTGTAAAGCGTTCAGCGGTTTGTACAATCCCAAGCAGCACATTATTCCTAACTTCACTCCGCAGTAGTACTACTCACAATATGGCAGTGACACCTGCGCCTTCACTCCGCAGTAGTGCCACTATCTTTGTGGACCTGTGGGGCCTCCGTAGCCTCGTCCGTTTGACTCTGAGGTACAGCGCAGAATCCTCTTGTTTGAGTGGCTGTGGCGTTAGGCGTTAGCTATGCGCGCGTTGTTGCTTCATTTCTCATTCACGTTAGGTGAGCTGTTTCGTTTCTGGGCCGTGACTCCTTCGCTTGCGGTTTATGAGACGCGCGCTTTAAGCGCCTGCGCAGTACGTCTCATGGTCCCATCGCCGTGTCCCTGCGTCCATATCCGGTTTATTCTCGGTTAGTAATATGGATAAGACCTGGTAATCAGTAACAAATATTTTTTCTGCTAATTAAAAATAATTCTTTAATAAAATTAATAATGACAAGGTAAACAACTCACAGCTGTTAGTAATGTGCAGTGAATTCTTTTATCTCAATGGCATCCCTAGTGGAATTACCGGTATTTATGAAAATGGTTATCTGCCTTTACTGTCCAGTCACCCTAGTTGTCCAAGACCTGGAACATCATAACTAAAAAACGGGACGTGCTGGACAAAAACAGTTTTCAGATTTGGAGTCAGCAAGTGAAACCTGTTAACTTAAAAGTGAAAGACTCCCAGTAGCAAATTGCTTGTTGACCAGTGATCATTCACACATAATATTCTAGTGCAATTATTTTGTTTTCTCTTGGAAAGAATAACAATAGATATCATGACATGATATATAGGAACAGAAAAATATACAAAATACAAATGAACTGGAGTAATAACTTTAAAACTACTAGCTAAATAACTGAGTCAGAGCAAGTTAAATGTGAACTAATAAAAAAATAATGCAGAACAGATGAACAAGGAATTCTTAAGGCACATTTGTGATGTAGTCAGTTTAAACTATAGAACACAGAAGATGGCCATGAACAATTATAAGGTATATCCTAAATTATTTAGAACAATGAGGGGAAACAGTTCTTCAGAGATAAGAGTTTCACTTTAATAAACAATTTTATATCACTTTGGTAGTGACACTAATTATTCTTTGGTGTATATACAGGTATTTGTACACAAAAAATAAATAAAGGATAAAAAAGGTGGGTGGGATTCAAAGCACCAAGTTGCAGTCAGGCATACTACCATATGCACTTATACAACAACCACCACAGAAAGGTACTAAAATTGCCCTTGACACTATGAAATACTTTTTTCAGTTTTCTCCAATTTAAATTAACTTTTTGGTTAAGTTGGATTTTTCTGGACAGTTCCACAGTTGCAGGTACATGTATTATATAAGCAGATCCATGCATGCGTCACTCAAAAGTGGACCTGGAGACTTACTAAAAATGTATGTAGTAGTATGTTACTAACAAGAGAAGAGTATATGTTTGTTGGATATTTTAACTTTACCTGTGGAAGAGTGCTTAAGTACTGCTGGAAAGCACCAAGACAGCTGATTAGCTTTGTTCTCTCATCTTCAGGGGTGTCCAAGAACATGCTTAAGATCATCAAAACAAATGTATATTACTTTTACCATAAAAATAAATGTTATAATATACAATCTATATTTCAATTGTATAGTACAGTATATTATATTAAAAATATAAGACTAAAATTAGCATTTCAGCATCTCAAATAGAAAGGCAGGTAGCTGCATCTATCTTTAGTTATAAAACAAAAAATAGGCTAATATAAAATATAGAGCAATTAATTATGCCCCGAGCCACCAGATTTTTAAGGCAGTAAATACAAGATCTTCAACACATAATCAGGGTACTTTTACTACATAACATACATTTTAGAATGTACAGTATATATTTCAGTTGTGTATTGAAAAAAGAATTTCAGCATCTTATGTGGAAAGGTAGTTAAGCACATCTATCTCTAGTTATATAAAACAAAAAACTGACAAAAAAGCATAAAATGTAGAGTAATTATGCCCAGAGTTCCCCGATATTTGAGTCAGTAAATACAAGATCCTCAATATATAATCAGATCTCATGTGAAAGCAAAAAAAATAGTATTGCCCTATTCCACAGCCATGATGGGTGAAGGAAATGTAGCAATAACACAATTGCCAAACTTTCAAATAATGATTACATTATGAAGAAATACATTACAGTAAATGTATACTCATGCTGAAAACTGCAAACACCAATGATATGTTTTCTGCATGCTGTTTAATTGATAAAATACTTGAATGTAATACATACATAATGTGTAAACATCAAACTTACCCAGCAAATGCTTCTTCTATTATCTCAGTTTTCTGAAGAAAAGAGTGTAAACAAACATTTACCAATAAATTTCATGTAGCCAAAGACATTCTCACTTTTAAAAGATAAGAGTATAATCACTTTTAAACAATTGACTGTATTAATAATGTTTTATATGCAATGAAAAAAAAATCAACAATGACAATAACATGAAAAAAGCAATATATATAACTTTGGAAAGAAGCAATGCAAACTATATACTATTATTCGTCATATATTTGGGTGTCAAAATAGTGGCTAGCAATGCTTACTTTTCACAGCTACTCAGACAACTCAAGATTTGTGTGAAATTTGTATGTTCTCCTAGTCTGTGTGGGTTTTTCTCCCGTTTTATTTTCTAGATGTTCTTCCAAATCCCAAACATATGTTCACTAGCTTAACCAATGACTCTAAATTGTCCCTGTATGAATCAGTGTATTTGTGATTGAGTGTGCCTTATGAAGAAATGGCATCCCATTCAAGTTCCCAACTTCCATCAAGTGTTACTGGGATAGAGACAAGATACCCACAACCCTGAAATGAATAGGCAGTTCAATCTGTGATATTAAAGTGATCCATTATGAGTGTGTGGACTCATTGTGATGGACTGATGCCCTGACCAGGGTTGGTTCCTTCCTTTGACACAATGTTCTTGGAATAGGTTCAACCTTCCAACTACCCTAAACTGGATAAAGTTTGTTAATTAAATTGATAGATGTAAAATCCAAATGTTTACCCTCTTAAAAAAATAATAATTTCTATGGGTTTGAAAAAAAAATGGAAAAGGACACAGGCAGGAAGGAAATGTGAAAACACATATGCTAGTACAGCGGATATTAATTTGGGTGCCACCCAGGAAACATACTTCTTCTAATATACATTAGAACACCTTGGCTACTACTTATACTAAATTTGCTATGACAGATTTAGCTCTTACCACATACTTTAACTAATGATTTCTAAATCACATATAGCTCAAAAGAGTCATGCTCTCTCATTTTAGGTGTGTTTGCATATAATATGCAAAGCACCTATTGCGATAGCTCATGTCTGTCTGTCTAGCGCATGAAACAACTCAACTCCTACATAGACCAATTTTGTTGAAACATGACATATGTACTCAGTTCAGTTTTAATTGAGATATCTTTAACAAATTGTGCTCTACACAATTTTAAAATTTCAACACCTCCCTATGAAAAGCATTGGTGAATTTGCAAGCTTGTCTATCTTAAAACAGAGAAACGTTCTGTGCGACTTCAACTATGAATTATTATACTTTTTCAATTTTAATTTGACAGTAGTTACCTGAATTTGTACATTTTCATCATTTTCACCATCAATAACCACTAATGATGGCAAACATCCTCCACTAGTTAGATAAGATGGGTGCACATGGAGAAACCTATACATCAGCCAGTTGTTCCAGCTTTATGAAGTCTTCCTAGTGGCTTGAGTGCAAACAGAAGACAAGCAGTACAACAAGTCCTCCAGGTGCTTTAAATCATAACAGGTAAGTTAATTAAATTTCCAAAAAATAGAAGTGCAAGCACAGAAAACATGTATGAATGAAGCACCCTGTGGTGCGCAAGCTGCTGTGCACGGAGCAAATAAACATTTACTCAGTACTAACCTTACACTAATCCAGCAACACATCTCCATTACATGCAATTTATAATGATTATAATTATAATGATTTCACTGACAACAATTGCTAGGTGAGAAGATCACTATAATCCTGATAAAAATTCAAGAAAATCCAAGTGTCCAGGTTTTAAAAGGCTGCCCACCTAAAAACAAATTGCTCTGCTGACATAAGCATCCTCACAATAAATTTAGAACTGCACATATGAAATTCCAAGGGGCAAAAATCAGTGAAAGCTTCATTATGAACTTATGTTAAATTTGAACAGCATTACGAGGGTAAATAAGAAGCAGACAAAAACAGATAATACTACCACTTCTGGTTTTCCCTTGCCCTGGTCCCTCTCTGAAGACAATGAGATAAAGCACAAATGAGGATGGGTTTTATGTGTGAGCACTCATGCCTGGTTTGGGATTTTCAAAATCTGAAACCTTGTATAAAGTTGATCTCTGCCTTGCATCTGATGCCTCTAGAACGGACTCTGGCTGCCAGCAACTTAACTTGGAAGAAGCAGGTTTAATAACATATGGACAGTTCTTTAATTGGAAAAAAAATGATTTTGTCCAGAACAGGCAACTGTGCTTTTTAGTGAAATAAACTGAGTTTTCTACTTTGGTAGCTAGATTGAGACAGTATATGAATCAAAATTAAACGCAGAAATTGTATTTACATTTTTTTATTGTACACATTAGGGTACTGGCTTACTACTTGGTGTCATGCAACATAAACTATGACTGTTCACCGTTTCATGCATAGTAGACTCATGAACAGATTCCTTTAAGCCTTTAGATGTTACTGTTTTTTTTTTATCTCATTGTGCAGTTTGGGTTGTGCCTTTTGATCCACCTTGGCTGGGCACCAACTTCTACAGAGAGCAGCCATAGTACTAAATCAGCTGCATTTATACACAGTATGTCTAACTGTGGACTGAAGGATATCTAAACTCTTAGAAATTATTTTGTAATCCTTTACAGCTTAATGCAAATCAACAATTCATGATCACAGATCATCTGAGATCCCTATTTTGCGAGTCATGCTTCATATCAGTAGATACTTCTTACGAATAGCAAATTCAAAATGTTTTTGAGTCTTTTAATAAGTAAAATCAACTCTAAATCACACCTCCAATTTTGTTTCACTGACTGAACTCCATTGCCCAAATTTATCAAGTTTCTCAGAGTAGGAAAACAGTCCTAAACTAGATCAAAAATCTCAGAGTGATGCAAATTTGATCCAACTCTTAGGAGTATTAATAATAGCATTTTATCAATTTTCCTAATTTAGGAAACTTCCCCTAACTTTACCAGGATGAGGGAGAGCTCATGTCCTAACTCACTAGGAGCTGCCAGAAGATGGTAATCAAGTAGAGATCAGTATGCACTTTCGAGAAAAGACGTCAATTCAGTATTCTGACACAAATGGAATAATATTTGAAACAAATCTTGTACATCATATGATTGCTTGATCAATGCTGAGAAGCCATTTGCTGTCAACTGAAATGAAAGTGTTGGTAAAGTTACTTTTTGGCCACCAGGAAAATGCAGCTTTGCAATAGCAATGACTTGCTTATATCACAACCAACCTTGCCTAGAATTCTGCACCAAACTTTAAACGCCCTTTCAACGTTTGAAGTAATACTCAGATTCATACATTTCCCAGCCACTGCACATGATGTAATGTTAAAGCAAATAGCATTCATGCAAATCTGCACACACACAAGGATTACTGCCTGAACTATGGATGAGCATATACACGTGAATCGCATGGGATACTACAGTAGCAACACAAGAATCGTCATGGATATGGTCTTTATTGTAGTATCTAACATTTATCCTGAAAATAGGGAAAGTTGGCTGGGTGATTAACAGCGAAATGTCGCCTGGGTTCACTGAGCTCAGCTCTAACATTCACGACAAATTTCACAGGCCCGAAAAGGTTCAAGAAGGCAGACTGAGACTCCCAGGGCATTGAATAAAGAGAGACTCAGAAAAGATATTGGGGATCACGGAAAGTGGCACAGCATCGCACGGTGGAAGATGATCGGGAACACTCGAAGAGTGAAAACGACTTCAGAACCAGCGCCATGGCTAGTTTCAGGGTAAGTTATTTTACAAGACATTTCCTATGGCCATAACAGCAGGAAGGGGATTCTTCTGAAGGTACAGATGTGAGACATTCATTGTTAAATAAACGTGACTGTTATTGGGCTTTAAGATCGTTAGTGTAATTCCTAGGAGTAATTCCGAGGCTGTTGATAAATACGAGCACAGGTTTGCTAACCTCTGACTCCAATCAGATTTTGTTGGAAGTCGTCATCTTTGGGGTTCGCATTGAATGATGATGTATTCAATATGTTGACTGCAATAATTGAGTTATTAGTTTAAACTGATTGTGTGTATTCATTAATGTAACTTAGAAGATCATTGGACCATATTTTAAGACAAACATTCGTGAACGCGGGTCTTTCCAAGGGTTCACGTACTTTTTCTTGTCCTCTGTATTTAACAGCCTCGACGTTGATCGTGCATTATCACTGAACAGGACAAAACATTTATCTGAGAGCCGGAAAAAATACAGTTCCTTTGTTAAACCCGTAAATCATTCTGTTGTATCCCTTTCATCAACCGTAATAATTAACATTTCTGCCTTGAACTGAAGGAAAGCGGACACCTAGTATAATACAAGGCATTTTTGTATCGACTAATTAATAATGCAAGCACATCTTTGCAGTGAACCTAAACTGCTTTTAACACCTTAATTGAAGAGTTGTGACGAGAGTTTTAATGTCAAACATTGCAGCCACTACTTTTAAAAAATGTTTACAAAGCTCATTTTGTGTTGCTGGCGGTGTAATTAAAAAGTGCCAGTCTCGTGAAAACCCGAGGCCAGTGTAGTAATGTGTAGTACACAGTCAGGTAGTGACTCTTCAGGACCCTCGGCGAGACGGACGAATTACAAAATGCGTGGGTTATTTGCTAAAGAGCTAATTAAAATATGCCGGTGTGAGAAATGGAAATCCAGGAATACATGGGAGAAATAAGTGAACCGACGAAGCTCACTGCAAAACGATTTCACATGCAAAATAAACAAGGTATTTGGCGTCTTAATAAAACAGCACAATCACGGAATAAAGAGCCAAGTAAGACCCCGATGCGACACACAATGGGTTTGTACTTACCACCACCTCTTCGAAGATGCTCTGGAGTTGAGTTTCCATCGAAATTGCCATTTTCAACTATCTGAATTTCTTACAACGGCAGAAAATAATAACCACGTAAAGCACAGACGACTGCTTGCGGCTATATAAATCTTTCAGCGCATTTTTTGAGTGTACGATGGCACCAGATGGTTTGCAGTGCACTCGAAACGAGTGCGCCGGCTGACTGTTCGACAAGAGACGTAAAATGCGGGAATGGCGTCCTTACTCGTTACGTTTCCTCAACGTGCCTTGCCTATGGACGTGGAACTGATTGAGAAACAATACATCCGAAATTTGGTTAAATTCGTAATTGAGTTATGAAGATAATATGTATAAATGTGCACATGCAAACAACAACCATCAGGGAGAATAGAAGGCGCAACCGCGCAACGTATACAGTAAAAGAGTCCGGCGTGAAACACTGCAAAGCTCAAAACAAGTTCCGGCAATTTCTGATTTGAATATGTTCTAGCGGTTGCTCTTGTTTCTTGTTAGCTACGTGTACATTTTAAAATAATATCTTCGAGGCATATCGATGTATACTGCACACAATTACGTTGTTCCAAGTTAAAGATAGCACATTTATTTTATTGTTTAAATAAAAACCTAACTATATTGGAATTAGCAGACACGACTAGTAAGTAGCATTTCTAAATACAGTATTAGGAAAAAAAACTCCTGGAAGTTCCTAGTTTCTTATATATAACTCCAGGCTATGCATAAACGTACTGTGAAATGTGAGCATAAATAAATGTGTCACGAAATATGTTTTTGTTGCGTATTAATTTGTTTATTTAATTTTGTCCATAATATTCCTCCAAACGCATCATGAAATACGGCTTGAAATAAAACTGTCATTTTCACTCGTCAAAGTTGAGAGGGTGGGCTCTAGTATGTGTTTTGATTGGTGAATCGTTTTCTGTAGATTGTAGTGATATACAAAACGATTCTTTTTAGTGATTTGATTCATTTCGTTCAGTTCACCAAAATGATTCGAATGTTTGAATCACTGATTCGTTCACTTCAAAAACAACAAGCTATATTCTACTTTAAAATCTTGAATATTATCACAACAGTGTTACAACTTCAACCACCAAACAATATAAAAAGCAAGCAACAAAATAAGTAATTCACACATAATAATAATAATCTTTATTGAATTTTGACAAATAAAATTTCAACAATAAATAAACAATCGTAAAAATTGAACCATGGTGCACATGTCACGATAAAACAGAACTTTGAAATGTGACTAAATAAAATTATTTTCAGTTTTGGATTACCGTAATTTCCCACAATACTTTTCTGTCCTTTCTGATGCAATCTCCTATATATATATATATCATCAGAGAGCTGAACTGCGATCCAATGTACTGCGGATCTCTTGTCTGCAGTTCATGATTGAACGTCTCCAGATCAGTAAGGGGCATACTGGTTCATTGACTCAGTCAAAGTGAACCGATCAATGGGAGGTGCTTGGTGTCCTCTACCAAGTCAGTCTTTGGCTAGTTGTCATCATGACCGTTTTGCTGAAACAGATACTTACAGACTACTGTATTTCCTAAAGAGAGCCATTTAAGTGAATTTAAGGTAATGGTTCTGGACTGTCGTGGAATGCTGTATAAAATGTAGCACACACTGTGCATGCCTCAAAAATATTTGTTCTTTAATGCCATTGAACCAGTATGCTCGTTCAAAGAACAAGACAAGTAATAATAATAATACATTTTATTTATATAGCGCCTTTCCCATGCTCAAGGCACTTCACAGAGTTTAAGAAAGAACGGCAGGGTATACAGTAATATAGCATTGTACTAAACCAAATAAATAAATAAAGAAGAGTAAGATAGTAAATTCAGAGAAAAAAAAGCCTTACAGACAACATAATTGATGGTCTAGCACACACACACAGGTTACATGAGCAACTTGACATAGAGGTAAACTGAGAGAGGGGTAATAAAGTCAGGTAGAGTTAAAAGTACAAAACAACTCGTCTGCTTGTTCATTGCACATCACTAGTAGATTGCTCATGCCCAATTCAATATGTTTGTGCGGGAAATGGATGTAAATGAGATTCACCTTGATAGATAGATAGATAGATAGATAGATAGATAGATAGATAGATAGATAGATAGATAGATAGATAATTTATTAATCCCAAGGGGAAATTCACATACTCCAGCAGCAGCATACTGATACAAAAAACAATATTAAATTAAAGATTGATAATAATGCAAGTAAAAACAGACAATAACTTTGTATAATGTTAATGTTTACCCCCCCTCTTTCCCCCCCCCCAGGTGGAACTGAAGAGTTGCATAGTTTGGGGGAGGAACGATCTTCTCAGTCTGTCAGTGGAGCAGGTCATTGACAGCAGTCTGTCGCTGAAGCTGCTCTTCTGTCTGGAGATGACACTGTTTAGTGGATGCAGTGGATTCTCCATAATTGATAGGAGCCTGCTGAGTGCCCGTCGCTCTGCCACAGATGTCAAACTGTCCAGCTCCATGCCAACAATAGAGCCTGCCTTCCTCACCAGTTTGTCCAGGCGTGAGGCGTCTTTCTTCTTAATGCTGCCTCCCCAGCACACCGCCGCGTAGAAGAGGGCGCTCGCCACAAGCGTCTGATAGAACATCTGCAGCATCTTATTGCAGATGTTGAAGGACGCCAGCCTTCTAAGGAAGTATAACCGGCTCTGTCCTTTCTTACACAGAGCATCAGTATTGGAAGTCCAGTCTAATTTATCATCCAGCTGCACTCCCAGGTATTTATAGGTCTGCACCATCTGCACACAGTCACCTCTGATGATCACGGGGTCCATGCGATCATCTTCTGTGATATACCATATAGATTAGTAATCTGTCATACTTTTAACTCACATAAAAGAAAGTGCTCTATTGACACAGCTGGAATGTCAAAAGATGGGCGTCCAGTGCAGTTAACTTTGTCACTTGAACTGGCGTGTAGTATAAACTGTTGCACCATTTCGAGTTTTTCAAAAATAGTTTAATTGATATCGTAGTATAAAAGGGCATCCAACTTTGTAATTTCTTCTGATAAATAAACATGTGATAACTTCAACAGAATCCATTTAACCAATAGTAAGCATTTGTCCAATTAATTAATTTACGTCCATCTCCCGCATAGACATACAGTATTGAATTGGGCAGAAGCAATCTAAAGAAGATGATTCACCAATCAAAACACAGTATGTGTTAGAGTCCACCCTCTCAACACTCACGAGTGAAAGTGACAGTTTTATTTCAAACTGTATTTCGTGATGCTTTTGGAGGACAAAATATAATAAATTAATATAAAAAAAATTTCATGACACATTTATTTATGCTCACATTTCACAGTACTTTTATTTATTTGCACAATTATTTATTTATTTAAATTTTATCTGAAATATTCCTCTATACCAGGCAACCTACAAGTAGCCCTTTCTGCAATTGTGTGTTATGGTGTCAGAGCAGGGTCCATTGTCAGTGTTAAAACAACCATTAAAGTGTTAAATTAGCAATTTATAATGAATACATGGACACATCTTTTCTTTATATACACTTTTAATTGTTAATTTAACACTAGTTATTTTACTGTGACCTCTTCAGAGATGGACTCAGCACACTCTGACGTAATCCCTGAAGTGGCATCAGCTTTTGTGAGAAATTCTTACTCTGCTTCTAATTGAACTTCATTTGACAAGGATTAAACCATACATTTGAGTTCAATATTTATGTTATCATTTCTACAGCATGTGCAATAAAAGTTTTATTCATGTAGAAAGTGAGGTTCTGTTCCACAGAGTACTGTATAAAAACTTTACCCCCGACAGAGATAATTATCTTTAAGGCCATTATTCTGGCAGTAAGTGCTTATTTGCTCATGAAAACATCACAGAACAGTAAACACAAAAATAAACCTTGGTACAATAAACAGTAAAAAATGTGTTTGTAACCAGGCAACTCACTGCCAGCATGTAGAAAGGGGAATGATGCCTGTGGATTACAGGCGGAGTTAAACATTTAACTCCACCCATGTTTAGTCAAGCCCCATTCTGCAAGCTGCAGCAAAGGAGGTACTTGTCGGTTACTGAGTTAATCCATTAGATGGCAGCAGAGGACTACATGTGTAAAAGACAGTTGTTGGAAAGGTACTGATGGGCAAGAAAAGGCCCTGTGAAGCTTCAGGGGTTTCTTCCTGAGTGTTCTGTAAAAAGTTCTGAAGCTTCTGAAATATGAGCCATGAGTTCAATACAGCCAGCGGGGGAAGCACACATACACAAGCCCTCGTTGATTCATGGTTGATTCACAGCTACAATCGGGCAGGTGAACTTAAAGACTGTTCAGATTGATCTTATGGTGTTCATGTTGTCATTGAAATGCTCCAATAAACGTACATGTTAGTATGGGGTGGGGAAAATTTTTCAACAATAAAATCATGCTTAAATGTGTTGTCCTAAAGATATACTCTGTTGTTACTATGAATATTGTAGCACCGCACTGTGCACACCTTTGTTGAATGCTCACTATCCCCAGAAGGACTGCTCACTGTTGCCGTACTAGTTGGAATTCATTTGTGACTCTGGCAGGCTTACTGGCTTTCCAGCAACTAGCACTAAAGCTGCTCATTTGTATGATGGAATACCAACTAAAGGTGCTTTTCTACCAGAGGAACATTTTTCAGGAACCAGGGACCTTTAAGAAACTCAGGAACATTTGTAGGATTCCCACCACAGGAACTCAGGCTATTGGTAATTCCCTGTAGACAGTTCCCAGTAATTTTTTTAGTTCCTCCTCCAGGGTATGTACTTTTTGTTCAACTATCAATAATCATCTATGTGCTGATTGGTTGACTACAAGCACTGGCCCCATCTTACAAATCTCTTAGTGTTTGGAATTTGGAGAGTTACTGGTGAAAATGGCGAGCCGCAGTTCGCACCGCATCACTCTCTCCCTCCATAGCCACCTCCCTGATACGCTGCACCATGCACTGCATTGAAGCAATAATCTCCCCCATGGAGCAACGATTGCTTTGAAGCATTAAGATGCTAGGTTTCCTCATGAACTCCCGATCGTGCCGCACTTCTCGCAACATCACTCTTCATAGCTGCCACTCTGGTGCACTGCACTGTAAACAGCATTATTAAAGTAATAAGTCGGGAGGGGGTAGGTGCTCAGTGAACTCCCAAATGCACCTCCATCATTTTTCACCACATCACTCTTCTTTGCACATGACATATTTTGTATAAAGCTTACAGTTCCTCTTTTAGAGTTTGGAATGCAGCATATGAAAGTGGCCAAGGACCACAACTGGCCTAAGGCCTACATCATACAGGAACTCATTGGTTCCTGAAAACAAACTTCCTGTGTTGGGAAAACACCTTAATACTGTATTTCTCCAGGCTGACACAACCTGTCAGTGCTATTACAGTAGTGGTGTAAACAACAAAAATCCATCAGCACTCAGCACTGGGGAGACACTACAGTACATTATAAGTCACCACTAATTCATTCTTATGTGACAGCTTTTTCACATCAGGGGATTTTTGATGTGAAAGATTAAGTATTTTTATACAAGTTTTTGGGGAATAATTGAACTAAGTTGCAAAGAAATTCATAGCAGGGTGTATGGAATGTTCTTGTGGAACTGAGCACAGATAAGGGGGTTTAAAGAATGTGCCTACAGTAGGCTAAATAATTAATACAGAATTGTACAGCATGGTATTTATTTTATTTTATCTGGGCTTGAGAGTGTCCTGGATGAAAATCAAGATCCAGGCCTTTAATGACCTCTTGGACACAGCCACCGGCAGTGTGACTGTCTGCGTAGAGAATGTCGACCTTGTCGAGAGATTTACTTACCTCGGCAGTGACATTCATGTCTCTGGTGACTCTCCCTATGAAGTCAGTAGATGGATTGGGAGAGCATGGGGGGTCATGAGATCACTGGAAAGGGGTGTGTGGCGCTCCCAATATCTATGCAAAAGGACGGAGTCTTTAGAGTCCTGGTGCTTCCTGTCTTGCTATATGGTTGCGAGACATGGATGCTATCCAGTGACCTGAGATGAAGACTGGACTCCTTTGGTACTGTGTCTCTCCAGAAAATGAGCAGTTGCTCATGGATTCCCAAATGAGGCACATTACCTGCATTGTGAGGAAGCATCAGTTACGGCACTACGGCCATGTGGCTCGATTCCCTGAGGGGTGATCCAACTGGTAGGATCATCATTGTTGGGGACCTGAGTGGCTGGATCAGGCCAAGGGGTCATCCATGTAACACCTGGCTGCGGCAGATAGAGGGTCTTTTCCAGAGGGTGGGACTGGACCACATGTATGCCGGGGGTTGCCAACCAAGATCCAGAGCTGTTTCGTCTTGTGGTGGGATGTGGCAATGCACTTGTACCAGTGCCTGCTCCCCAACTTGACTTGACAACAAGTTCCACACTTCTGGGGCCTCATGTATAACGCCGTGCGTAGAACTCACACTATAACATGGCGTAAGCACAAAAGCAGGAATGTGCATACGCACAGAAAAATCCAGATGCAGGAATCTGTACGTACGCAAACTTTCACGTTCTTCCACTACATAAATCCCGATCAGCGTGAAAAGTAACGCACGTGCACGCGCCTTCTGTCCCGCCCCAACTCCTCCCAGAATTACACCTCTTTGAATATGCAAATCGATATAAATAGCCTTCTGAGAAAAGACAATGGGAAAGCACAGGGGAAAATATAAGAATTTCAGTGAATACCAAGTGGAGGCAAAGGAAAAACGTACTATTTGTTGGTTTAAACAGTGGTATAATCAACAAAAGGAAGTTGATCGAGTGACAGAGTGTCGGAGAAATTCGAAAGCTCAATTTCACAAAGTCACACAGTGTCCGAAATAAAAAAGAAATCACATATCAAAGTCGCCGTGAAAAGGCAAGTCGTAGCCCACCGTCTGATTGTCATATGAAAGCTTATTAGGGTAGAGATAAAAAAATAGGCACACAGTGGGAAAAAAGCACGAAATGTCAACTTTAATCTCGAAATTTCCACTTTAATCACGTAGTTTATTTTGCCATTAAAGTAGAACATCATAAACTTCATCTTAAAATCGTTTAATTTACTAGTTTCTCAAATCCCATTGTAACTAAAGTAGGACGTTAAATGCTTTGTTCTGTATTTGATCTTCTTTGTGCTCTGTGTGTGAATCACTACCTGCTTCTTAAACAGGCTTTCTCTTTCTCCGACAGGACACATAATCCATTACATTCGTGATACTGTATTACAGCTCTCTGAATAATTAAAATACTGAGATGTATACGTGATGTCTTTTTCATGATGATAGGAATGAAAGCATGTGCAGTGCTTGTTCATATCTCACGCAAGAGGCTTGCTGCGCCATGCGCGACCTTCAATGACATAATTTATCACAGCAGTACTGTCTCTTTCAAACGTACTAACCTTACTTTTCTTTCTCCAAATACCCAATCGCCACACAATCAGCTATGTAATAGACATGAAGACATTTGTAAGCTTAGAACGCCGATTCTTCAAAATTTTTAAGGAACATTGAAATATCTTCGTAGTACATGTTTGATTATTCTATCCGTCTATCTTTCCAGTGTCGCGTCAGTGCAAGAATACAACGCAATGCAGGAACAATCCATGAACTAGCTAGCGCTGCGGCACCGTGTCCTCACATGTTTAATTATTAACAATACAGATTATTTAAATGAAGTTAAAGTTTTATCTGTATAATATAATCAGCATATTTTGCTGCATTTCATCTTAAAAATGAATACCGTCATCATATGTAAATACACGCTTTATAAAGTGGCGTAGGTTGTGCAATATTATAACTGTAGTGTAAGTTTACAGTGAGGTAATTGTACTTATAAGTAAACAGTTCTACAAGGAGCACTTGATGGACTGATTGAGTGCGTTTAGAGTTCTTGGGATGAAACTTTTTCTAAACCGCGAAGTCCGTACTGGGAAATCTCTAAAGTGTTTTGCCGTGGCTGAGTCAGCGTCTGCTTCATGCTGTATACCGATAATTCTCTTTCCGATCAGCTGCTGCTGTGATTCCCCACTCAGATACAGTGATATAAATACTCAGAGTGGTGCTGTGAGAGTAATATGGAAAAAGATGATCTGCTGTGGCAACCCTTAACAGGAGCAGCTGAAAGAAGAAGAAGATGCAGTGAGAGTTACAACGCTAAAGCAGTTATGGTATTTGGAATACTATGGCTATTCCCTGGACCATTATATTGCTGCAGGTTAATTACAATCAGATGCATTACACTAATAAACAATATGCAGTTAGTTTCAGTGTATTTATAAAGCCACGTCAGGAATGTGGAGCTAAGAAAGAAAGGGTGACCACACAGGAACAGTAGCACTGCTTTGACGCTGGGTGCCGCCAGTCTGCAAAACCGAGCAGAGAAATTGCGTATGCCAAGGTATGAGGTACCGTGGAAATGTGCGTGGCTTTACGCCAAGTTTAGGTTTTATACATCGCGATTTGAGCGTGGAAACGTTCGTACGCAACATTTCTGTGCATACACACCGATTATACATGAAGCCCCTGGACTCCATATTTAGTTCAGTGTCATCTCTGTATAAAATTTGACCGGCAGAGCTTTGAAGCAGTCAGTGCGTCCTGGTGCTTCAGTGACATTCTAAGCATTGGATGCCATCAATCACGTGGTAATGAAGTGTGGTACACACTACATCACTCATGTGGTACAAACTTCAATATACATGACATTCAGGTATGTCCTGATTTCTAAAAGTATACAATTGATAAAGGGTGTACTCATTATTTAACATCACTGTATATGCCATGTGTTAAAATGTCTTTCATGACATCATTCACTTTAAGCAGTGTAATCTCTTGTACTAACCCCTGCTTAAAGCAAAGAAGTGGAAAATTCTTGAATGGCCAAGTCAGTCACCTGGGGCCTCATGTATAACGCCGTGCGTAGAACTCACACTATAACATGGCGTAAGCACAAAAACGGGATTGTGCGTACGCACAGAAAAATCCAGATGCAGGAATCTGTGCGCACGCATACTTTCACGTTCTTCCACTACATAAATCCCGATTTGCGTGAAAAGTAACGCACGTGCACGCGCCTTCTGTCCCGCCCCAACTCCTCCCAGAATTACGCCTCTTTGAATATGCAAATCAATATAAATAGCCTTCTGTGAAAAGACAATGGGAAAAGCACGGGAGAAAATATAAGAATTTCAGCGAATACCAAGTGGAGGCAAAGGAAAAACGTACTATTTGTTGGTTTAAACAGTGGTATAATTAACAAAAGGAAGCTGATCGAGTGACAGAGTGTCGGAGAAACTCGAAGGCTCAACTTCACAAAGTCGCACAGTGCCCGAAATAAAAAAGAAATCACATATCAAAGTCGCCGTGAAAAAGCGAGTCGTAGCCCACCGTCTGAGTGTCATATGAAAGCTTATTAGGGTACAGACAAAAAAAAGGCACACAGTGGGGAAAAAAGCACGAAATGTCAACTTTAATCTCGAAATTTCCACTTTAATCACGTAGTTTATTTTGCCATTAAAGTAGAACATCATAAACTTCATCTTAAAATCGTTTAATTTACTAGTTTCTCAAATCCCATTGTAACTAAAGTGGCATGTTAAATGCTTTGTTCTGTATTTGATCTTCTATGTGCTCTATGTGTATGAATCACTACCTGCTTTTTAAACGGGCTTTCTCTTTCTCCGACAGGACACATAATCCATTACATTCGTGATATTACAGCTCTCTGAATAATTAAAATACTGAGATGTATACGTGATATCATTTTCATGATGATAGGAATGAAAGCATGTTATTAAACATGGGAACACGGTGGCGCAGTGCTTGTTCATGTCTCACGCAAGAGGCTTGCTGCGCCATGCGCAACCTTCAATGAAATAATTTATCACAGCAGTACTGTCTCTTTCAAACGTACTAACCTCCAATTCCTGTCCTTACTTTTCTTTCTCCAAAAACTCAATCGCCACACAATAAGCTATGTAATAGACGTGAAGCCATCTGTAAGCTTAGAACTTCGATTCTTCAAAACTTTTAAGGAACATTGAAATATCTTAGTAGTACATGTTTAATTATTATATCCGTCTATCTTTCCAGTGTCGCGTCAGCACCAGCAAGAATACAGCGCAAGGCAGGAACAATTACTGAACTAGCTAGCGCTGCGGCACCGTGTCCTCACATGTTTAATTATTAACAATACAGATTATTTAAATGAAGTTAAAGTTTTATCTGTATAATATAATCAACATGTTTTGCTGCATTTCGTCTTAGAAATGAATACCGTCATCACATGTAAATACACGCTTTATAAAGTGGCGCAGGTTGTGCAATATTATAACTGTAGTGCAAGTTTACAGTGGGGTAATTGTACTTACAAGTGCAAACAGTTCTACAAGGAGCACTTGATGGACTGATTTAGTGCCTTTAGAGTTCTTGGGATGAAACTGTTTCTAAACCGCGAAGTCCGTACAGGGACTAAAGCGTTTGCTGTGGCTCAGGTAGCATTTGCTTCATGCTGTGTACCGATAATTCTCTTTCCAATCAGCTGCTGCTGTGATTCACCACTCAGATACAGTGATATAAATACTCCGAGTGGTGCAGTGAGAGTAATGTGGAAAAAGATGATCTGCTGTGGCAACCCTTAACGGGATCAGCTGAAAGAAGATGCAGTGAGAGTTACAACGCTAAAGCAGTTATGGTATTTGGAATACTATGGCTATTCCCTGGACCATTATATTGCTACAGGTTAATTACAATCAGATGCATTACACTAATAAACAATATGCAGTTAATTTCAGTGTATTTATAAAGCCGCGCCAGGAATGTGGATTTAAGAAAGAAAGGGTGATCACACAGGAACAGTAGCACTGCTTTGACACTGGGTGCCGCCAGTCTGCAAAACCGGGCGGCTAAATTGCGTACGTCAAGGAATGAGTTACCGTGGAAATGTGCGTGGCTTTACGCCAAGTTTAGGTTTTATACATCGCGATTTGAGCGTGGAAAGGTTCGTACGCAACATTTCTGTGCGTACGCACCGTTTATACATGAGGCCCCTGATCTTAACCCAATTGAGCATGCATTTCACTTGTTGAAGAATTAACTTCGGACAGAAAGGCCCACAAACAAACAGCAACTGACAGCCGCTGCAGTAAAGGCCTGGCAGAGCATTAAAAAGGAGAAAACCCAGCATCTGGTGATGTCCATGAGTTCAAGACTTCAGGCTGTCATTGCCAGCAAAGGGTTTTCAACCAAGTATTAGAAATGAGCATTTTATTTCCAGTTATTTAATTTGTCCAATTTCATTTGAGCCCCTGAAATGAAGGGATTGTGTTAAAAAAATGCTTTAGTTGCCTCACACTTTTATGCAATCATTTTCTTCACCCCACTGAATTAAAGCTGAAAGTCTGCACTTCAACTGCATCTGAGTGGTTTCATTTAAAATTCATTGTGGTAATGTACAGAACCAAAATTAGAAAAAGTTGTCTCTGTCCAAAAATTTATGGACCTAACTGTATATATATATATAGTGGAAGACAGCCTGGACACAGACAGGTAGACATGTTTAAATCACCCACAACACGTTTATTTACACGACTAACATTTACACGGTGCACACACAACCCCCAAAACTCTCCCAAAGTCCGGGCTTCTTGTCAATGCCTCTTCCTCTGGTCCGCCTCCACTCCTCTCCTCCCGAGCTCTGTCTCTCTTCTTCCCGACTCCAGCCATCGAACGGAAGGAGGCGGCCCCTTTTATCCCCACCCAGATGTGCTCCAGGTGCCTCCCGATTAGCTTCCGCCGGCACCGGGTGTCCCTGGTGTTCTTCCCCCCAGCACTTCCGGGTGTGGTGGACTCCCCCTCATGCTCAGACACATGATATAGTAGATTGTTATTAAAAACAAAGTGGGGTCTGGAAGGTTGTTGCATGAGAAGGTTGGTGCATTGGCCATTTACCAAAACCCCTGCAATTTTAGCAAATTTAAGGGAGTCATTATTCCATTGCTCGCTTTTAAAAGAAGCAAGGATTTGCCTGAATTGTAAATGTGAGGTAGTAAGAGGATCCTGTCCAACATCAATGGGTGGAGCTATGGGTGGAGCTTCTGACTCCGATGGTGCAGCATCAGTTGATGATAATTCCGGCTGCAATGTCGCAGTCTCCATTATGGCACATTGGATGGCCACATGACTCTTTTTTGTCAGCGGTGAACACTGCGTGGAGACGGTTTGGGGCATTAAACCTCTTTTGTTTTCTGAACAGTCTCACCCCTGTTATCACTGGAGAGGGTGGATTTCAAAACACCACCACCTGCAATGCCCTTAAGGTACTGTCATAATTGATGAAGCAAGTGGTGAACTGAAACCACTGGGTTTCCCCGTGAATACTGGTTAGACTGCTCCTTCTGCTAAGCCACTGTCACGGTAATACATAACAGCAAGAAACAATAGGGATGATCTATAAGTGGGGTAACCCTGTGACCATTAACCAATACCACTGTGTACAGGGAAAAGACAAGGTGTTATCAACAGCATAGTACCGTTCTTCTTTCGCCCAGCTGCAGTCTATCAGCTCCCTGAATTGAAGGCAGTGGGGGATGGTATGCCCAACCTTCTTGCACTTGAAACAGCATAGTGGAGGTGTGTGCTTCTCCATGGATGTCATCACAGGCTCCATACGGATGGGAGGGCCCATGATGGTTGAGGTGTCCCGTCTGGGTTTGGCAAGCAGATATTTCTGCTCGTTCAGCCTGAGATGCCCCCTTTGCCACTCAAGGGTATCTATAAGAGCGTCCATATTTTTGTATGTTTGTCTGTGGACTTGCTGGTGGAGAAGGTCAGCTTGGGCATTGACCAAAAGGTTACAAACCACCTGTTCCATGACCCGCTTTGCATCATTAATTTCTGGACATAGCCAGCGGCCTGATTTGTTCCACAGATCAAATACTTGCTGATGGGAAGGCAGCTCAGGGTGAAATCTCCATTCTCTGCACAATCTCGCCTGCTGGTCCGCTGAGACGCTATAGCGCTTGAGTACCTCTGCATTCAGTGTATTGTTGGCATCTTGCTCCCTGAGGTCATAATAGGTCCTCTGCACCTTGCCCTTCAAGAACATCTGCAGTATGCTGGCCCACTCTGCATGCTCCCTGTTGTGGTGCATCGGAGTGCACTGAAATATAAGAATGTACAACTCACTGTTGTCATTATCTTGCAATGGCATTAGTACCTTGGAGGGTGACCTCAAATGATCCTGTTGGACTGCAACACTTGCTTGTGCCCACGCCTCGATACTCGTCCACCTGGACCTTGAGTTGCTGCAGTTCCGTGATCATATTACTGAGGATGGTATTGAGATCCTACTCGTCAGACATCTCAAACAAACATCCTGCTGACTATACCACTGTAATAAGACTCGAAGGCAAGCATAAAAAATAGTTTTTGCTGGCTGTGTCTGTCAGCCTATCTCTGTTTCTCAAAATGAGTGCAAAATCAGTGACTCAGGATCTCACAAACTGCAGGGACCTTCTAAAATTTTGAATTTTTTTTTTGGCTTTTAAAATTTTATGTGGCTTTTTATGAGTACTGTAGTTTTAAATCTCTTGCTATTAAATAATCAAAAGGCATATATATGTTTTCAATTTTTTTTTTTGGTGACACAAGGTCCTATTTTGGTACACACCTTTGTGAGACCTTCTCATGTAACTTTTTAACAAGGAATCTGCAAGCTTTATATAGCATAGTGCTTCACCAAGTCTAAATCTGACACTGCCAAATGGTTGAAATGTATCATAGTCTCTTAGTTTTTATTATTTGAAAAGCCATATTGTGTTCAGAAGGTGCAAATATACTTCTAAGCTTTGGCACTGCATAGTCTGTCCCTCTCCCTCATTGTGTTTTTGCTGCTATCCATACACCTATTGCATACTTTTACAGTTCCTGTATTCTTATGTAGTGCTTGTTTAAGTTTAGCTGACTCCTAAGCTTTGACACTACATATTAGTTTTTTCTGTGGTTTTCCCACCTAGGTGAGGCCAAAACAATGGTTCAAGCCCACGGGCCCCTGCTTCCTCCTATGGCCGACCCCTGGCCACAGACATTCTTCAAGGAAGGTTTGCTAGGCTGCTGTCCTGGCACCTTTATGTCACTTATCTGATGTGGCTCCGCTGCTCTGTGCTGCGGAACAAACCTCACCTGTGTGGACTCTGGCTTTATAGTATTATCAGACAGAAGTGTTTTCCTCAGTATAAGGCACTGTTGTCTCACAAAATGTCTGGGCTTTACTGACTTTTCAATGAAATATTTGGTGCACATACTGTATTATTACATGCACTCCAAAACTCATAATTCTACTGAAATACTGATGTCTTTTGATTTGCTAGGGCCATGAAAACAGCTAGCTGTGACGAGGGAAGCGGCATTTAGCCTTGATTGTTGGTCAGATTTACACTGCTTCCACTGTTTTTACCATTTATAACTGAAAAATTATCTATTTTTTTGTTTAAAAAAAAAGGTAAATTATTTCTGTATAAAGAAATATTTAATTTTGAAATGTTTTTAAAAAAATTCATTAATGTATGTAGATTACAGTATTTTTGCACAATTTCTTCTTAATGTATTCATTTTAAATCCAAAGTGCGGACACCTGTTTTCTCATCTACAAAACCTTCAACTATACTGTATACTCACTTTATGAATCAAGCCACAAACCAAATCATGACCAGAACAATGAGACGCAGACCATGCCACTGCATTTGTTATGATTCGTAGTACTTAGGACTGTAATGAGGCTGAGTACTGCCCGTCAAGGTGCAATGCTTCAACTATGATACCATTTCACTTTAGTTCTATTATAACATATGGTATGATATAGGCCTTGATTCTAATATGTGTATGTTACATTATCCATCTGCACTGGTTAATTGGGAAGCCCTGGCTAAAGTGGGCCATCCATTAGGTCAGGTACTATCTTTTGGGTGGTGAGGTCACTTTAGTGACGGATTGCACTCCACTCCAACTGATGGTTTCTGTGGTAATTTACAGTCAGGAATCACACAATTGCACTTTAGATTATATCTTGTAAAAATCAGTCAAAATGGTTAACTCCAAGAACAATGACAGTATAACAAAAAATGTGCACAGCTCATTCACTTTCTGATCACTTCCTGGCTTATCTACCGATCTCCAGCTATTTCTTGCACAATACTTACTAGGGAGGGTGTCCTCTAGTGTCTCTATCTCTATTTATGTTGCAATTAACTTGTTTCCTCAAAATACTACATCTTCTCATAAGAAATTCAAACCCCAGGTTATCAGGTGATTTCTGGATTTACAATCCTAAAAGTCAAAATGGCTCACCGGAAGTACTCCATGCATGTAAAGGCTAATGCCTTTTCCTGATCCATGACCTGTCGGTCAGGTCTGCTCATGCAACTGAGCTTGAGCTAAAGGGAGGTGCTGTGTTAGACTTGTGAGTCTGGGGGGCATCTTCAGGACAATATGATTGTAAACAGTATGACCTGTGAACAAGAGGCAGCACGTTTTTAACTCCTTTTTCATAAGAACAGCTCAATCTGGATGCTGGCGTTCAATTGTGTACTAGTGTCGGAAAGACAAAGAGCTTTGGTCTGATAATCCATGAGAGACCCAGACAGTCATTTTGTTATTACTTTTAACAGTTTATTTTCTTATTTTGTCACCAGTTAAATGAAGTTTACCATGGTGGTACCACAACTCTTTTCCTATTTCAGCAGGTCACTCCTAAGTTTGTCGCATTACACAAATTTTCCAGTGATTTTCAGTCATAGCCTTCATTTACATAATGTTTGCAGGTAACAGGTATGCTCCAGTGAATCTAGTTACTTTATGTGACATATGTTATGTGATTTGTTCCAATAGTGTTGAACAGGTTTGATTTTGTCTTTAGTAATAGGGGCTGGCTCTGAGTGCATGAGAGCTGGCAATCAATGAATGTTCATTCAGAAGTGTAATGCATATAATGCAGTGACAAGGAATATGGAATGGGGGTGTTTTTGACCTCACAAACAGAAGAGAAGCTTGTCTATCTTATGTCTTTTGTTTTACATATCACAACAGAATGGAAAAAAATAAAAGGCCAAGATTGTAGTTGAATTTGCCAGAGCTGTTAACCCCTTGAATAGCATTGGATCTGTCAGACAACACGTTGTTGGCTGTTACAAAAAGGGCCGAGCACAACTGGGCTGTAAGGTCAGCACACATTTGCTAAAATTGACATGCCAAGTGATTTTCATTCACATAAATTGATATGGTTCAGAGATGTCTGCACACCTAATGACCAGATGTCACTGTGGTATAGAGGGTCCGCAGCTTAGAAGAAAAGGACTTGCAGCTTATAGAAGTTCTCCGACGCGATGTGGTGCAGGCGTTTCCTCGCTTAAGTGCACAGATGAGGAATCGTCCGTATCCATAATTGAGGCCAGGAGCTGCTAATTGCAACACCTGTGCCACGTCCCCATTATAAATAGGATAAGTGCGAGTGTGGATGGAAGGAAAAAAAAACGAAAAAAAGGACGGAAGTTAAAAAGGAGAAAAGGCAGGAAGCGAAGGAGACGGTGTGAGCAAGCGAGCGAGTGAGACCAGGCTCTCTGTAAGAAGGACAGGCAGCTGGGAAAAGTGAGCCCTAATGGGGTGTTTGGCAGGCACCTGGGGCAAATGGATTGGGTCACTCCTGCTGAGTTTTGCAGAGGAGCAAGAGTGAATGCGATCGAGTACGGCTCGCAGCATAAGGTCACGGAAGGCAGTTGGGAGTAGGAGGCTTGGGAGGTGGAAGCCCCAGTGTGAGCACCCTGTTCGCTGGAGGACCCAAGTCTCAGTCTGGCGGAGCCCAATGGATCCAGGGATCGAAACGCTTCCAGACCAACAGGAGAAGGTCAGCTGCAGGTAGGGCGACTCCCCTGGTGCATGACCCAGAATTGAGAAGCAGGGGAGCCACCAGCTGAAGAAGGCACCGGGTTTTGTTTTTAAAAGGACTGCTTCCAGCCATTGTTTTAACCTCGTTTTAATGGATTTATTTATTGGATTTTAACCTCCACATTTTCACTGTTTTTAATGGATTATTTATTTGTTGACGTTTTGATGCACTGCACTATTTATTTGAACACTTTTTGCTTTTGACTGTTTTAAATAAAAGCACTTCTGCACTTTGCACCTTTCCCCTTGCTTCGTTGATGTCCTTATTGTCCAGTTCATCCAGTTAAATTACCAATGGTGTTGGGTTCAAGGGCTCCCAAAAGGGAAGTGGGAGTGTGGAGCAAGAACCCGCATCGTCACAGTCACTTAATGTGACAACTTCTTTCCACGACATACAAACTAAAGTATAGTCTGCCCATCCATCCAGCTTATATCTTCCTTAATCCAATTTAGGGTTAGAGGGGTTGGGGATAACCTGCAGCCATAAACAGAGTACCAGAAGAAACGTTAATACTATATTTTTCATACAAAAATGCACCACTTTTAAGAAATATAATTACATTATTCAGATTACAGAGAGAGAAAATAAAAATGTTTTATTTAAACATATTCTTTGAAAACTTACATTAAAATAAGTGTATGAACCAAATTATACATGCATTCTGGTGCCTCTGAGGGAAGGCTGATTCTTTTATTCGATTATGCATCATGTAAACTTTTGAGCTGTTAAATAACATTGTCTTCTGAAATGACACAGTCTCTGGTCAAAGTTGATAGCAACTTTCTAGAATTTTATTTTTAAAATTATGAAAATGCACACTTTACACTTGTAAAGCATTGTCCAACTAGTAAGAGGTTTCCAATTGCAAAGGGGCAGAAAAGAAAGTTAGCTGGGGCAAAAGAAACCACAGTTACAAGATGGCTTGTAAGTTTAAGAAAGTGCATACAGATTGTATTTCATTGTAACTGAAGCAGGAAGAACATGTGAAAAAAGAGGAAAAAGGTATGAATACTATTTCCCTGTCTGGAAGTTTGCAAAGCCATCAACAATATGAAAAAAAACACTAATTGTTCTCCATAGCAGTGGTTTTCAAAGTTCAGTCAAGGGGAACCTCCATGACTGCAGGTTTCTATTCCAAATAATTTCAGTCCGTGGCTCATTCCTACTTTCAATTGATCTCACTGTCTAATGGGCTGTGTTTTTATTTTCTTATTCTAAAGATTTTAAATGTTTAAGATCTCATTGTCATTTTCTTTTCAATTCATCCCTTTCCTATTGAGTTCACTTACCTAATTATATCCAAATGCTGACAACAGGGCATGCTGAAGGAGAGCAATGAACTCACTGCCATTTTAACAGGTTTGCTCATTGGGAAGGTACATTTCTTTCTTAGGAGACAAGTGAAAATGGCAGTTCAAACATTCAAAATATTTGTAACCTGGGTTTGCAGTGCTCATTGCTAATGATCAGCATTTGGATACAATTAAGGGAGCAAACTCTCTAGAGTAGTGGTTCTCAAGTTCATTCCCGGGACCCCCATGACTGTAGGCTTTTGTTTCAACCAGTTTTACAGTCATTTTTACCTTTACTTAGTCTCATTGTTTAACTAGCTGACCCCTTTTTTTGATTTTACAGAAAAGTGCAGTCTCCACTTTTGATTGGCATACTAATCTTTTTGCCACCTAATTTTTCATGTCTTCCCACACAAACATTCACATACTTGAATCTGTTTTTAAATAAAGTCTTTAGAGGTACTCGTGCCTTTATATTAGCTCAAGGCTTTTAAAGTTGATGCACAAAAACAGAACTGCCGTAGTAGTTTCTGGTAACATGCATTTGTGGTAGCTTAAATTATACATTGTACAAGATATAAACAAAACATTAGAAGAACGTCCAGCGTTATACTGCAGGTTCAAGTTTAAGTTTATTCTTATGTGTACAGTAAAGTGAAATTTGTACTTACTGTATGTGCTTCCATCAGACTAATGACAGTAATGAAATAAATACAAAAGATAATGAATACAAATATACTATAGATAGAGTGTAACGTATACATAAAATATACATACAAGAGCTTGGGATTGCCACTATGAGTGATTGTTAAATGATATGGGAATAAAAACTCTGAGCATATACACTATGATGTAATTGCTAATAGTCAGATTGAAGGAAGATGGCTTTAATTATCCTGTTTGTCTTTTTAACACAGTAGGGTTTAGGTACTGTATGTCTTCAAGAGAAGACAGTTAGGTGAGTTGCCTTTGCCACCCTGTGTAGCACATACTGTAGCAGTCCTGAACGGAAAAGTGCCCTACCAGGATGTAATGCAGCCAATGAGTATGAACTCTGCTGTGTACCTGTTAAGAACTGGAATACCCATTTTAGCAGGGTACATCATTTTTTTGTGCTTCAGATTATTTTGGGGGGGTTCACAAGATTTTTTTTAAAAGGTTAACTTTTGAGTTTTGTTTTTATATATGAGTTTGAATTTTACTTCTTTGTTTGAGGAAGATTACAATTTTTTATTTCATTTAGATTGTAAGTGCGTCACAATCTCTTTTTTAGCAGCCGCTACAGGCAGAGAATGGGTTGGTAGAGGATCTTGCCCGGATGCTGTGGAATTCCTCCCTGACTTGGATCATGAAGATTCGCTATTAAAATACTTTGCAGAGCAGGAGTCCCTTTGTCTGAGACTTGAATTTGATCAGTAAACAAGTACAGTTAGATAGTTTGGATTTTGATATTCTGATTTAGATGTGTAGCTTTTTTGTCTTAATTTGATTTTTATCTTAGTGTTTGGCTCTGGTAAAATAATAGAATTTTGGTAAAAGATTTAGCAATTTTTGTCAAACTACGATTACAGTTAAACCCTCTGGCTTGAAATAACAACTCATGTCCCACAACAAAATACTTCCTTCTGTTTTCAATTCTTTTTTCAGTCTTTTGGAAAAAAAACTTTTTTTTTTAAATTTTACACCAGAAAGAAACATGCATCTCCTAGTTAGAGGCCTTAGTGGCTGCATCTTTGAAGTTCCTCTTAAACATCCATTGTCAGAAGACTAACCATATTACCCAGAAGAGTTATCAGGCTGCTTTGTGTTCTCATAACTTGTGTAACAACAGCTATAGAAGCTGGTGAGCATACAATAGATGGAGACATCCCGGATTTTTTCATACATCTAAAGAAGTAAAGGTGTTGGTGGGCCTTCTTGATAATACTTCAAACTATCAGTGATTGCTGCTTAAAGAAATTTAAAACAATCACACTCACAACAGAATCCACTCTTGTGTGCATGCAGTGTAGTCTGCCTTTTGAAACCTATGATCAGTTGCTTGGTTTACCTTTTCTAATTTATCATAAATTACCAATGACTAATATAAAAACAAATACAAGAGGCAACATTATTCTCTACAAACTGCAGGTTGTTTGTTGAAAATCATCATTGTAAAGTTGCTTAAGGATAGTAAATCATGAAGGTTACCTTTCTATAAAAGAGATATTCAGTAACCATTTAAATCCAACAACAGATAAAAGATTAAAAAAAGAAAAACAATATGACAGAGGACAACATTTTTGTCTGCACAATTTTAATTTATATACTTAAAAAATCTTGTTGAGAAATTCATTCTTTACATGAAACACAAAAGCACCAACCATGGAAATACAACAAAGCTGAAGAACTGAAGAAAAGGTCTAGAAGGACAGGCATAATTTTCCTGCATGTGATAATTAAAAATAAACAAAATATGATATATAAGCAATTAAAAACTATTTTATACAGTATCTGTTGCATTTAAATGTTATACAAATTAAATTATTGCACATGTGACAGTAAGGATGTTTTTCGATGATTAATATTCCAATATAATGTGCAATGTAAAAGAAAAATTACAGATTTCCTGGAAATAATGGTTAATCAACAGAACTGGCAGTTTTTTGAAAGACACTGTGTCTTTTCCCTTTAAGAATAACCCACACTATGAGCTGGACCTTAAGTGCTTAGAATACTCACTCATTTTAGGTGGTGACAATGACTGATCACATACCTCCATAGACAACACCTTTGGCTCAAAGTACAAGACTGAGCAGGAGAAAGTGAATTTAATTCAAACAAAGGCTGATCAATGCATTGTTAGGACAAAAGACAAAAAAAAAGACACAGAAAAAATTAATTTAGGGAAACTGAAGAATGAGACACATTGAGCGCTCTACTCTAAATCATAACTACTACTAATGAATTGCCTAAAATGTTAATAGAAATCAAACACACATATATTCCCAAATCTGTTTAATCCAGTTGCACAAGGTCATGGAGTACAAGATCCTGTCATGGCAGTATCAAGCACAAGGCAGAAACCAGTTCTTGACAGGGCACCAGTCCATCACAGATTACATGCACTCAGGTTAATTTTTAATTGAGGTGCCAAGTCACATCTGTCTTTAGAATGTGAGAGGAAAACTGCAGTACCCAGTAAATAAGTCATGAAAAAACAAGTAGAAAGTCTACAGTTCACATACAGTAGATGGTGCTGGAGCCAGGATTCGAATCCAGTTTCCTGGCTCCAAAGACAGCATTTTAACAACTATGTCACTACAGAAAATGAAATAGTAAATACTTTTAATTCATACTATGTTAAAGCTCTCACCTATTAAGTTCTGAATATTAAGGGCATTTTAAACAATTTAGACACAGTGAACAGGGTTAATAGAACAAAAAAGGAAAAAGGCCAACACTCTTCCAGAATGTGACATTTATCCAGAAGTCCTCCATGAAGCTAATTATTTTATTTAAATCATTTAATGGACATTTGGTAGCTCTCCATGTCCAGAGTAATATCCAGTTAACAAAAAAGGTAAAGAAAAGTGACCTCCTCCACACACAAACTACACACACTGCTGTTTTCCTCTAGGGTCCTCTAGGAACTACATACTTATTTCTATAAAGTTCAATCTTTGTTTGCTCTTTATGCACGACTTTGTTTTTCAAGCCACAGACTTGAAAATTGGCACACAGGTACCTCCAAACATAAGTCAGATTTTTGATGGTGGGCATGGGGTAGCTTGGGTTCAGAGCAAGTTGTAAGACACATAACAGTGTGATCAACTGACAGAAAAAACCCAGCCATGCAGGTTGTGATGTGGGTGTGATTATTAGCATGTTTTCCTTTCAACCAAAAAACTGGCTTTTATTTCTATCCATAACAATAAACTTCTCTTAAATCAAGCATTTCTCTCATTACCCAATCTGCCCTGAGGTTCTTTGCACGAGAAGGAAAAATCCAGAATATCATGTGCAAAGAAGCTTTCCAAAACTAACAATAGTTAAGTACTAAATGCAACAGATTTAATGGTAATAAAGTTTGGTAATATATAATTTTAATTACCTTTTACCTTTCCACTCTAACACCTTGGCAGAGCTGGGTAACAGAGCTAGCCATATGAAATGAAATTGCAGTCACTCAGGTAGTAATATGTGGATGGGTGCAGAACTGATTGAAATCTGTTTACTGTATGAATTTATTGCCCCCCCAAAATGAAATAAAATGCATTAAATTAACTTCTTATGTTTGCCCCAGTTGTGTGCTCTGCTGTGATTCTGCTGGGGGACTTAAATGTACATGTGGACATTAACTGTTATTTTTTTTAAAGAATTTACAGCTGTTCTTGAATGTATTAATTAAACACAGCATATTACTTTTCCTACTTAAATTCTTAGTCACACATTAGACATAATCTGCTCTTTTGGTCTTAATGATATCAATGTTTCTGGCTCACTCACTGGCATCTCTGACCACAAATTCATTGAATGTAATTTTTGCATCACCTTTCCGAAAATTCATGTGAAAACTACTGTTTCTTAGCACAACTAAATCCATTGAATTTTCTGTTTTTCACTGTCTTTACTCGCTTTGCTTTCATGCCCTGATGGCATAGTTCTTCACTATAAGTGTAGTATTTCTAACATGCTTTATAGTTTTGCTTACTAGGCTGAATCTAAATTTCCCACTGCTGAGCCCTGCAAACAATAGTACATTCAGCAAGGTATCATCATTACAGTTATAATATGGGCATTGAATAAGATATGTACACCTTCTCTCTAAAACACCCACTGTTGTGTCCCTAGATGTGGTTCTACTTTAAATTTGTTTTGATTTATTTTTCACAAAACAATTACTATATTTGCCTTTTATAAAGGCTAACAGTAATATCATGCATATGCATATTGCAACGAACACTTGGCAAAGTTAAACATAGCAAAATTCTTACCGTAAACAACAGGGTCATGAAATTACAACAAACAGTCCTAACGTTAAACTGTACTGGATTAGGCCAGCATTTAGAGTTTATAGTACATGATCTATTGTGGCTTATGGAGAAATTGTACTATATCCATCCATCCATTATCCAACCCGCTGAATCCGAACACAGGGTCACGGGGGTCTGCTGGAAATTGTACTATATGTGACTAATAATTGATAATAAGTTCAGTTAACAAAATTGAAATTTTCCTCTATGTGAAATAAGCATCACATAATAGTTAGATGATGCTATATTGTGAAATCTCCACATCACAAAGTCACTGAATGATATCTCTTTTCATTTTTCTCAAATTAATTTTATATTTGAGAGTAACATGGATTCAAGTATCCTGACCTTTCCCGAGGTAGCATTTGGTGCAAGACAGGAATGACTGAATACTCACTCAAACAGGGCATCAAAATTTTAACTGAGCAGACAGCAAGTCTTGGAATGGTGAGTAAGATCCCATTTGAAACTCTACTCAGAAGCCTTCAGTCAAATCAAGGCTCAATGGTTGCAGTGTAGCAATGTTGCTACCTGCACCATCATATTCTGCCTTAGAAACATTATAGCTGAAATGTGAGATGAAATCATGTAGCACACAAAAACAGTTTAAGAAATCTTACTTGAGAGAAAAAACTACAAAGACATTCTTATTCATACAAATGGGAGAACAGAACTGTTTTTTAACAAATTTTTTCCTTCCTTGTTCACAGAACTCTGCAGGAGTGGTGTTGCCAGCTTCAATAGTCAGAGACAAAACTGGAATCATATCAAATGACAGAGGTCTGTCTGCCATTTACAATTAGTTTATAAGCATGTGCTGTTAAGACTCATTTGTTAGTGTTTAACCAAAATGCCTCATAATGACATTAGTGTTGTGTTTATGTGTCATATTGTTTAGACACTGCTGCTGTCATTGTATAGTGTGTAGCATTATGGATAAATGGGCTATTATTTAATACCAGCCAATAATTATATAATAATGATCTAACTGGTATATCTGGTTAATGCAGCGAAAGTGTTCTGACTTCTGATGTTTCACACAAACAGGAAGTTCAATACAGCATAAAAAGAACAGTAGAGGTACCTTGAACATTGGGAAAAGAGAACATGACAATGATTCTGCTGTGTCTGTTTGTGTATTTTTGGACAGAAGTATTAAGTGGTAAGTAAAGATTTATTTTTATTCTTTAAGTTTACATTTGTTTATTTTTTCATCTGGGATGCAGTGTAGGTTTCAACTGTGTTTGAAATGTAACACTTGTTTCCTTTTTTGCTCATAATAATTAATAATATCTATAATAATGATATCAATATGTGTGTCTCAAAGAACTAAACATAAAAGACAATAACAATAACTGAGCCTTCATATATTCAGTAAGTAAGTCAGCTATTTAAAATAAGCTGACTTTCACAATACTTAATATCTTACCATTTTTATAGCTTTGTTGGGTCTATGTTAGCCTTCATTGTTTTTTTTCTTTACAAGACTAAGGCATGCCTATGTTCTCCATTTTTTGTGCAATGTGGCTATCTACATCCTTGTCATACTATTGTGAATAAAGCTGTTAACTGAGCTGGATATGTCATTTGAGGTTTATTATTATAATGCAAAGAGCTTTGGGCACAGTAATAACCAATCTAGAATTAACCTTGAAAAGTTTTCTTTCTCTGTAGTAATAAAGAGCCTACCATTAGATAGAAAAGTTGAAAAGCAAATTTGAAAAATGGTGGAAGAATTGATTTTGAGTGTGGATGCATGTGAATGTGAATGTGAATAGACCATCAATTATGTTGTCTGTTTTTTTTCAGAATTTACTGTCTTAATCTTCTTTATTTATTTATCTGGTTTGTACAATGCTATATACTGTATATTCTGCCGTTCTTTATTATATTCTGTAAGTGCCTTGAGCATGGGAAAGGCGCTATATAAATAAAATGTATTATTATTATTATTAATGTCAGCATGATCCATGTTGGACTCGTGTCCTGTCCAGGGGAGGTTCTTGCCATGTAACAGTTTCTCCTGAGATACAATGTTATTCTATTGTTTTAGGTTCTGAGCTATGAGGAAAGATTGAAGTAGTCAAACTGTTTCATATTAATCTAACAAAGATTAAAAGGAGACATGTCAGAAGTGTTTAAAATTATAAAATGAGCAAATAAAACTGAAGTCATCTTTTACTTTGCATTAGTCTTCAGTGGACATATTTAATCACATGCAATTAAAATGATACCAAATTAAACTTTGATTTTTCATTCTCAACCTCATTTCTTAGGAATTCAATCCCATAGCTCAGGGGTTTTGTTTTGCTGTTAATTATCATGCTCACAATGATAAGGCCATGTGTATTGTCTTCAGGAAAAGTAAAAAAATATAATATAATATAATATAATATAATAATATACTGCTCAAAAAAATTAAAGGAACACTTTTTAATCAGAGTATAGCGTCAAGTCAATGAAACTTCTGGGCTATTGATCTGGTCAGTTAAGTAGAAGAGGGGCTTGTTAATCAGTGCTTTGGTGTTAATGAAATTAACAACAGGTGCACTAGAGGGGCAACAATGAGATGACCCCCAAAACAGGAATAGTTTAACAGGTGGAGGCCACTGACATTTTTCCCTCCTCATCTTTTCTGACTGTTTTGTAACTAGTTTTGCATTTGGCTACAGTCAGTGTCACTACTGGTAGTATGAGGCGATACCTGGACCCTACAGAGGTGGCACAGGTAGTCCAACTTCTGCAGGATGGCACATCAATACATACCATTGCCAGAAGGTTTGCTGTGTCTCCCAGCACAGTCTCAAGGGCATGGAGGAGATTCCAGGAGACAGGCAGTTACTCTAGGAGAGCTGGACAAGGCTGTAGAAGGTCCTTAACCCATCAGCAGGACCGGTATCTGCTCCTTTGGGCAAGGAGGAACAGGATGAGCACTGCCAGAGCCCTACAAAATGACCTCCAGCAGGCCACTGGTGTGCATGTCTCTGACCAAACAATCAGAAACAGACTTCATGAGGGTGGCCTGAGGGCCTGACATCCTCTAGTGGGCCCTGTGCTCACTGTCCGGCACCATGGAGCTCAACTGGCATTTGCTATGGAATAGCAGAATTGGCAGGTCCTCCACTGGCACCCTGTGCTTTTCACAGATGAGAGCAGGTTCACCCTGAGCACATGTGACAGACGTGAAAGTTAGTCTGGAGAAGCCGTGCAAAAACGTTATGCTGTCTGTAACACATCAGATCTCAATGGGAAAAAAAAATCATGCTTGATTATCTATACTGATATGGACTGGGTAATGTGTTAGGAGCAAAAGGATGCCACATGGTTTGATGGAAATGAAAATGATCAATTTACAGAGGGCTGAATTCAAAGTCACCCAGAAAATCAAAGTGAAAAAATGATGTAGCAGGCTAGTCCATTTTGCCAAAATTTCATTGCAGCAACTCAAAATCATACTCAGTAGTTTGTATGGCCCCCACATGCTTATATGCGTGCCTCACAATGTCAGGGCATGCTCCTAATGAGACAACGGATGGTGGACTGGGAGATCTCCTCCCAGATCTGGACCAGGATATCACTGAGCTCATGGGCAGTCTGAGGTGCAACCTGCAAGTGTGCAAAATCCGTCTGCTTGCTAGACTCCGAAAAGGTAGAAGGACCGGGCAGTCGCTCGAAAAAATCCATGGAGCCCCCCTCACTGGAGAGATCGGGTTCAATTTCCAGGCCGGTACCCTGGTCAATTCTGTTAGCCAACAGCCCCTGCCCTTCCTCCAAAGCTCCTGGGAGAGTCCGTGACAGCTAATTGAAGTCAGTCAAGATCCTAGGAAACAGGATATTCCTCTTCCCCACCAACAAGGGCCAGGGGCAGGAATCAGATATAACAATCCAGACTTTAAAGTTTCATCCCTTATACTTCAAAGGAAGCAACACAGTCTCATAGTCCTTAACATCTCCATGAACACAATGTATGCTCACTCGCTCCGTGCCAGAGGAGGGAGTCTCTTGCAGCCAGTCAAGATAGATCACACAGAGGTCACTACCTGAGTCCAACAAGGCGAGGATCTCCCGGCCAGCCAACGCAACAGACACCCTGAAACTGTCTTTCTTCAGAGACCTAGAGGGGACTTGGGAGCAGTACACCTCAGCCAAGCCGACTTCCATGGACTGAGCGGGGGAGAGGTGACATTCCCTAGCCGGATGTCCAGCCTGGTCACAGCGGAGGCATCTGTACTCGGTCCCAGCATCGGAATTCCCGCAATGGCGTCTTTTATTTGGAATTCCCTCAGGAGGGCCCTTGACAGCAAGGTCGGCAACCCTGGGTGCCTGGGCGAGGGAAGGGTGCCTGGCAGGGGCCTGCTGCTCCCGCTTTGGCTGAGGCATGTAGGAGCCGCAATTACCTGCAGGAAGGGGCATGGGAGGCTGAAGAGGGCCTGAGGTTGGACTGCTATCTCTTAGAATATATATATATATATATATATATATATATATATATATATATATATATATATATATATATATATATATGGAAGCGAAGGTTTGTGATACGGTTTGCATGTTTATAGCTGGAGATCCACATTGGGAGACAATAAGTCACGTATCTTAAAATTGTTTTTTTATTCCTAAGGTTTTGACAACCTACCAGGTGTCATCATCAGAGGAAAATGATTAGATATATATGAATCAAAAGCAATATATAGCGAGTGAGGAGTGGGGGTGGGGACAGAGGGTCTTTCCTTCTGATGACATTTTGATGTTCCTGGATACGTGTTGCTAGTGTTTTAGATGTTTGCCCCATGTATACCACTGGACATGATTTGCATGGAATGGTGTAAACTGCATTTCTTGTCTGTGTAGTCGAATTTTTGCATTTGGCATTGAAAATGACAGTCTGTAACATGTTTGCTGGTTCATGTACTATCTTGATCCCAGATATAGACAGGACACGTGCTGTAGTTTCTGACACACCACAATGATAAGGGTGGGTGTGGTGACGGATAAAGTTGGAATCTACTGTTTGCTGTTGTCTGGGGCGTCTCCTATATAGGCATTGTTTAATAAGTGTCTTGAGGTAGCCGTTTGATGTGAAGTGATGAAAATGATAATATTTTTCATTCTTTTTTCTGTCCATTGTGTTACAATGGGTGTTAATCATTTTGCTCATAGGTGGTGGTGGTGTCAGGAAGCATTTCCTCAATTGCGGTGACATATTGCTTTTTGTCCACTACGACTGTCACACCTCTTTTATCAGCTGTTATGCCTTTTGTTCTTTTTTAGAAATTCGAACTGTCAGATATTTTGTGTGTAACTAGCTGGCCGGTTTGTATCTTTTCAGTTGGTGTGTCCCAGGGAGCCTAGTAGGTTCATATATAAAATATTGTAATGGACAGCAGTCCTGCCTTCCAGAGTATATGCTTCCCCAACACGCTGGATGGCAAAATTCCTGTGCCATTATGCCCATTCATGTACCTGCAGGGTATCTTTAAAATTAGCTCAGGGCTTTTGTGAACTGTAAAAATCCAGAAGCAAAACAAGGCCAAATGAATACAACCTCAAATCTTTAACATAACTATGATCTTGCAAGAATGCTCTGGTAACAGAGAGAAAGAGGGAGAAGTGATATTTAGGTCAACTGCATCATGTAATGTATTAATTTTCTGTAAACCAAACTTGAATAAGTTGATGCAAAAAAAACAGCTAATACATTTTGCTACTGCATGTCTGTATATCACAACTGTTCAATATCTGAGTGTTTTTCTTCAAGCTGTTTTGATGGAAACCGGGGCATCAGCGAGCCCAGACCCCAACACAAACACACAGTCACAGGTTCAAATAAAGGCTGATTTATTCACCAAATTCTTCTTCAAAGTTGCAAAAGCACAAAAACACAGGTTTTTTTCTCTTCACAATTCAATGTACCACTACAATTTCTCTCACCACTGCACTGCCCTGCTCCAGTCGAATGTTGCCTTTCTTCCTCCCAGCTCAAACTCGCTTGGCCATGGGAGTGGAGCCCCTTTTATTAAGGACCTGGGAGTGCCAGGGCCCCTGCCCAATAGAAGTACTTCCGGGTCATACAGAAGTCCATTACAGCAAAGTGCTTGTCACCCTGCAGCGCCCTCTTGTGGCACCCAGTGACTCCAGCAGGGCTGCTCTGCTGGACTACATTTCCCAGCATGCCCTGCTGACTTTCCACTGGGTACCAATATCCAGTGCTGCTACCATCTAGTGTGCAGCGATTTCTTTTCAATGGGCTGTCCATCCATCTTTTCTGATCCTTCCTTCTGGGTCTACTCCTTCTTTTCTCCCCGGCCAGGATGCTTATCTGCCTATTAGGAGTCTCCCATCCAAGTAAGGAACCATCCCCTCTCCTGGCTAGGATGCCCTCCGGCCCGTTTCGTATCTACACTGTCCAGCCTTTGAACCATCTCGCCATATCAACTCACTGCTGAAAAGGCAAACAATTTGTCCAGAAACAAAAAAAATTGTCCATGATCCTCTCTTCCTGTTAAACAAGATTTTCTTTTCCTGATGGTGTATTGCTTTTCTGTTCCACACAGATGTTAATTTCAAGAAGTTAAATCAACAGTAAAATCAAGCTAGGTAATCTTTTTCTCTAATTTTGGAATGTTTTGTTCTTCCATCTTCTTTTATGGAAAGGTGTCTGTTTTGGAAGAACTGGACACTTTGTGAAAGCTGTGAGATATAGTGCCCCCAGCATAGCACACCTGAATTGAAAGGGCTTTGCTTGTTCACATCATTAAGGACAACCCAGTAATTTTACAAGCTGATAGCTTTTTATTAAATAGACCAAATTGAGTTGGTGAGGATCCTAAAAGGTTTCATAAAAGGTCCATGAGCTCCAATGTCATGGTTATCATTGTTTTTATCTTTAGAAAAATAGTGATAGATAGATCGCTATCCTAGTTATTATACTGTAACTCTCCAAATAAGATATTTTTTATTTGTTGTGTGTGTATAAAATAATAAAATCACAGAAAATCATTATAGACATAAACAGTCATATAAAAGCGAAACTATAAAATAGCATAGCCAACTACCAGTTAGGGAAGCTCTGAATACATACTGTACTTGGACAGTTCCCCAAATTGCACCTCCTGCACCACCAGCTTCACCATTATGTCATTGCAGCTATTCATGGTTATGGTTATAATGAAAAAAGATAGATCATTTCGATCAAAAATATATATAATTTTAGAATTCTCTAATATCTCAATGCTTGATTTTCTGTGAAATGTTTAGACTGGTCATGATCTACTCGATTGTCCTTGATTATGTTTGTAAAGGTTAGTTCATATTATAAGAATTGTGGGGTTGTATACCGGCATAAACAACATCAGATATTGCCAGTCAGAGGTGCTGAACGAAAAGTCAGACATAGGGTTACAGCATACTTCTGTTCCTATACAGCTGGCTATAATTCATCTGTGAGGGACATGGCATCAGCTTGTTTGGCAACTGGGACCTCTTCTGGGAAGAACATAAGTTAATTTTAATGAGAACAAGCCATTCAGCTTAATCTCTATTCATCTTACTCTTCAAAAAATATCAAGCGAAGATCTGAAAGTCCTCATTGTGCTAATGCCTACTATGCTGTTTGGTAATTATTCATTCCATATATAAGGATCTGTGCTGGTTTCTGGAAGGTTGCTTGTTCAAATCCTGTTACTGCCAGAAGGTATCCTACTCTGTTGGGCTCTTGAGCAAGGCTCTTAACCAAAAATTGCTCCAGGGGTGCTGTACAATGGCTGACCCTGCCCTCTGATCCCCCAAAGGTCATGCAAAAAGACAGTTTCCCCTCGGAGATTAACAAAGTATATCAAAATCAAAAAAACAATATCTATCTATATCTAATATCTATCCCTGGGTACAGTAATATGTATCTGCACAATTTTTGCTTAATCAACTTATTGAACATGTGTGTCCCCATGATGTGGGAATATGGAATAAACTACTGAGACGTGCAGAAAACTTTGACAACCTTTAAGAAGATTCTGGTTCTTGCTGAAGACCTTATTTTAAAGTAATACCTGAGATCCACTATACTAATTCCTTTCATAATTCTGAATACTTAAATCATGACACTTTTTAATCTTTGTTTACTTACACGGAAAAGATTCAACTCCTTTAAATTTTTCCTTATAGCTCATACTATAAAGTTCTGGAATCAGTTTAGTCTCTCTTCTCTGACATTATGTAGTGTGGTACCATTTACTATGTAATACCATGTACCTGTATGATATGACTGAGTCTTTAAAGCATCAGAATCCCAATTGTGTATACTGTAATACCTAAGCTTGCCTTATTTGTTTATTTATTTGTTTGTTTGTTTGTTTGTTCACAAATAAAGAAAAGCTGTAAATTTCTTGGGATTACACTACATCTTTACATTAGAAATTTGTGAGTCAGTTGTCTTGGGATAGTTGACTCCGGCTTTGTTCAAAAGTGCCATTTATCTGACCATTTGATCCTCTTCATTGTGTACTGCCATCCACTCAACTGAAGGTGTTTTCCAGAGGAGAATGGAAGAAGACTTCAGCGCAGTGGGTGGATAGTTATGTGCACTAACAGATTGAGCACTGAAAGACAAGACAAAACTGTCAAAACTTTCAATACTTTTTCAAAGCTAGTAGCAAATGTGGAGTTATTTAAGAATCAAAGTATAAAAATCTGTAATGGTTGAAGAAGGCAATAATTATGGAAATCCCCCAAGGTAAAAAAGAATGTGATGTCAAGCAGAAAAATGAAAGTAACAAACACAGAAAAACTGAAGAAAACAACTGTAACATCACCTCTGCTAGTGAGATGGAAGATGGAAGTTGTCAGATATGAAATGAATGTGACAGTTAATGTCAGGGAAAGAAAAAGAGTTAAGGTCTGTAAGAGAATGAAATTTAGACAAGATAGTTATGAAAAAGAAATGTGACAATTCGAGTATTACTGCTACTTCCCTGTGACTTTTCCATTGTGTGTCTCTTATCAGTGAGCTTAAAATGGAAAGTATAAATGCACTCATTTTTTGTAATTTGGACACCTTGGCTTTGAATGATGTATGTTCAATAAAGTACATAATTGAAAATCACCATGTACAGTATATATAAGCCCCTCTGGAAATTTGAAAAACTTTATTCTTAAATATCATGTTCCATAGTGAACTATCATCCTGAGATGTATTATAATAACTGATTACTCACTTGTTCTTGAACATAAGCAAGCTAAGTGACTTGCTGAGGGTCATACCGTGAGTCAGAGGTGAGGACTGAACCCTCAGATTTGTAGTTTAATGTCTAGTATCATACCAAGCAGAACACAGTGCCTGCCTATGCTTTCAAACACTAGGATCACATTGCTTGCCGCCAGTAGCTGAAACTATTTTGTTAATAGTTCATGCAGCTTCATTTCTTAAGTGTTTTGTGGTGAATTGTTTAATGAGGGTATTTCTCTATAAACGTAATACACAGCTAACTTGAAGATTTTTCTTATTTATTTTATGAATGTTTCTTACTTTTTAAATATATTTATTACAGTTCATTTGGAGATTAACAAGTGCTTCCCATGTCCCTTCTCTTTTCAGTATTGTTTGGTGGTACTTGAAGTGGATGTGTTGTCACAAATGATAGCTACATCGGTAGACTTTCAAAGTATTCTGCTCTAATTATTGTCATCCTCCTGTATCATGAGTCCATTGAGATTATTGCTTATATTAAATAATGGAATATGGAAATAGCATTTCTCCATGCTTTAAAAACATATTACTATTAGAGAAAGGGAAAAAAACCATATACCGTATTTATTTTGTTTTTCTTTTCTGCACTATTCCAGCTTTTGTACTTATGTTGCATATAATTTTGCGTGGAGAAACACAGTGGCACTGGGGTTATTACTGATTAGAATTATTAGTAGAAATACTTTATTATCATTGTACCAGTACAATGAAATTGTAAAAGCTACAACTGTAAACAGACAAAACAAATAATATAAAAAGCTCACATCCTATAGCAAATAAATACCATACATAAATAAACAAGGGACGTAAATTATTATCCACTAAAGTAATCACCGTACATAATGGGGTGGGGGGGGGTGGGGGAACTATTCACAATTCCTTGAGTTTTTCAAATCTAAAATTCTGATGGTCCAAGGACAAAAAACTATCTGCAAATCTTTTGGTTCTACTTTTAATGCTCTTATACTGCCAGTTGGAGGGCAGTCGTGTGAATAATGACTGCCCGGAATGAGAAGGGTCTTTATTGATTTTCCATGTCCTGCGGAGGTATTGGGTACTTGAGGTATCTTCTAGGGATGGCAGAGACCAGCCAATGATTTTCTCTGTCATGGATATTACCCTTTGCAGAGCTTTTCTCTCTGCCTCTGTACAACCAATATACCATGCTGAAATACAGTATGCTAAAACACTCTCAATTGTTGAGCGGTAGAAGGTCAACAGCAGCTCCTGACACCATCTACTCCACCTCTCTGACCCAATAACTGCTTGTAACATGCAAATGGCATCGTATTGCTTCATAGGCTTCATAGGTCTAGATGCTTCATGGGTCTAAAGCTTTAACCCAGGCACTGCTTCGGGAGTCTGCATGTTTTCTCTGTGTCTACAAGGGTTTTCCTTCAGGTATTACATCTTTTCTCATTCATCCCAAAGACATGCGTGTTAGGCTCACTGAGTGCTCTAAATTAACTCAGTATTGGTGTGCATGAATGTGTGTTATGATGAAGTCTTGCTGTGTCCACATGTTGGTTCTCTGTTTGCAACCAATGCTGTCATTTAGAACATTTTTGATTCAGCCCAACAAAGCTCACCAATCTTACTCATTTTATTCCTCCAAAATAATATCAACTAGAGTTATGAATGTCCTACTGTTTACCACAACACTTGGAAACTTATTCCACATGTCTATGCTTCTCTTTGTGAAGATAAACTTCCTAATTAACAAGTTTCCAACCATACCCATGTGCTGTTGTTGAACTCATTTTAAATAACAGTCTCCATCCACTGTACTAATTCTTTTCATAATTTTAAATACTTCAGTCATGTCACCTCTTATTCTCCTTTTGCTTAAACTGAGAAGGTTCAACTCCATCGATCTTTTTTTCATAACTCATCCCCTGCAGTCCTGGAATCAGTCTAGTTCCTCTACCCTGGACCTTTTCTAGTGCTGCTATGTCTTTTTTAGAGCCTGGAGACCAAAACCACACACAGTACTCCAGATGAGGCCTCACCAGTGTGTTATCAATTCTAAGTCTAACTTTCATGCTCTATAACCTAGCATTCTGTTAGTCTGTTTAATATCTTCTGAACACTGTCTAGAAGTTGATAGTGAAGAGTACACTACAACTCTTAAATCCTTACCATAAGGTATACTGTAGTTTCAATTTTTAAACCTCCCATTGTTTATTCAGACCTAACATTTTTACTTCCTACTTGTAATAGTTTACATTTACTTACATTTAAAAGCCAGAAGTCTGCATGATCATCATCATCAAGTCCTTCCATGAGAACCCTAAATACAAAGAGGACTATTTCATCTATGTTAGGTAGAATGCCCAGAGGGGACTGGGTGGTCTCGTGGCCTGGAACCCCTGCAGATTTTGTTTTTTTCTCCAGCCGTCTGGAGTTTTTTTTTTGTTTTTTCTGTCCCCCCTGGCCATCAGACCTTACTCTTTTTCTATGTTAACTAATGTCTTATTTTAATTTCTTATTTTGTCTTTTATTTTTATTTTCTTCATTATGTAAAGCACTTTGAGCTACTTTTTTGTATGAAAATGTGCTATATAAATAAATGTTGTTGTTGTTGTATATTAAGTTTAATATGCCACAAATCTGCCCTAGCCTGTATGCTGTCCAAGTTCCTCTGTAATGACTCAGACAATTCTAAATTATCTGTAAATCCACCTAGCTTGGTATCAGCTACAAATTTTACCAACTTGTTTTTTATATTCCAAATCCAGATCTTTTTTGCATATTTAAAATATCAGCATCCCTAGAACTGAACCCTGAATGACACCATTTTTAACATTGTCCAATTCTGATAAGGTTCCTCACAACATAACCTTCTACTTCCTGTATTTTAGCTAATTCTGCACCTATCTATACATTAGAAACATCAGAATAATAGAAAACTGTGATGAGAACAGGCCATTCAGCCCAACAACAGTGTCCATCCTATTCACCTAGATTGTCCAAAATAGCATCGAGTCGAGATATGAAGGTCACTAAATTCTAGCTCTTCACCACATGACTTGGTAATTAATTCCATGTGTCTATTGTTTTTTGCGTGAAAAAAAACTTTCCATTCTTTGTCTGAACTCTGCCTTTAACAAGTTTCCAACTATGTCCACATGTTCTTGATGCAAACTTTCTTTTAAATTAACAAATAGGATCTAATGTACTAATTCCTTTCATAGTTTTAAACACTTCAATCATGCCTTCTTTTAATCTCAGTTTGCTTAAACTGAAAAGGTTCAGCTCCTTTAATGTCTCTTCATAATTTATACCTTTTAGTCCCAGAGTCCGCCTTGTTGCTCTCCTCTGGACTTTCTCTGGTGCTGTCTTTCTTGTAATATGGAGACTAAAATTGTACACAGTGACCTGGAACTAGATCAGGCAATAAGGAGATGGACGGAAAAATGGGAACCTTTTGTTTTGTACTCTGAATGTGGTGTAATTGTATTTGGCATATTGAACGCTGGGCTATACTGAGAACAAAATGAATATAGTCATGTCCTCCCTTTGCTAATTCTATCTGTCCTACCTTTTTAAGATAGGATAACAATATCAAACACACTTTGCTGGAGCCTGGGGTCTGACGCAGCTTTAAACAGGGCTTGCTGTGGGAGGAAAACACAAACTAATAAGGGGAGAACATGCAAACACCTTAGAGATAACAACCAGGCATGGGATTCAAACACAGGTAGATGGATCTATGAGGCATTACATTAGCGCTGCTGCCTTGCAGTTAGGAGACCTGGGTACACTTCCCGGGTCCTCCCTGCGTGGAGTTTGCATGTTCTCCCCATGTCTGCGTGGGTTTCCTCCGGGTGCTCCGGTTTCCTCCCACAGTCCAAAGACATGCTGGTTAGGTGCATTGGCGATTCTACATTGTCCCTGGTGTGTGCTTGGTGTGTGTGTGTGTCCTGCAGTGTGCTGGCACCCTGCCCATGGTTTGTTTCCTGCCTTGCGCCCTGTGTTGTCTGACCCCCGTGACCCTGTAGTTAGGATATAGCAGGTTGGATAATGGATGGATGGATTAATTTCTATGTCTGAATATTTGCTGTTTTTATTTTTTAATATTAATAATGTTTTGTAGACAAGATTTATAAGATGTACTAATGCTAGTTAGCATGCAAAAGTAGATTTATTTCTTAATAATACTGGAAAATAATTATATATTTTTTTAAGGAAATTCAAAAACATCGCCTTTGACAGTGACTGATGTGAAATTCTGCTTTGAAGATTTGAATATCTTTTTGCTCTGGAAGCCGGGGAATGGAAATAATCTTACAAAATATTATGTGCAGTATGGAATGTAAGTATTTAACTGTCAGTATCACAGATTTGATAATAGAGACTTAATGGACAGCCAAAAGAGGGACTTTATGGATAGAATTACTTTCCTGTAACATTCCACAGGTTTAAGCATACACAAGAAAGCAGTTTCTACACTGAGGTAGGTAAATAAGGCAATAAAACCTGTCTAATGTGTTATGACCTTAAAGAGGAAGTTGACACTTTTTTAACAAATGGCTTCCCTGAAACACTGTCCAACATATGTGCCATTACCTGAAAATATTTTTGTATCTGTTGTCAGTGGTTTGACAAATTTATAATTTCCTCCAAAATAATATTTTCTTAAGTTATTTCAAATGTTAAAAAAATTATTTAACATTTAATGTTTACATTAAGCATTTTTTAAGTCAATGATTTTATTAAAACAAAAAGCTGAAGTTTCTTTTTTCATATTCCCAGTAAGAGAGATACAGCAGTTTATTTTATGATTCTTCAAGATAGGGTATAAGAAGTCAATTGGTAGAAAGCATCCTTAAATAATTATTGTTCTATATTAGAGAGCCTCCTAGGAAGTTGTGTACAGATACTACATTTTAAATTTCAAAATGTACTTGATCTTGTCCTATGGTGGCGCTCATTTCCTCAAGCCTTGCATCATACTGTACACTTTTCAGTGACCTCATTTCTTTGGCCCCTAAAATTCTGTCACAGTCTTTACTCTATTAAATTTTTACTCTTTAAATTTTAATGAAAATAAGACAGAGGTTATAGGTTTCGGTCCTGGGGGCACCAGTGGGTCTATTTCTACTTCTGCTCCTGTGGATTTGGGTCCCCTTGCACAATATGGTACACCTGTCATTACAAATTTGGGTTTTAGGATAGATGAGGATTTTAGACTGGACGGTCAGATCAGCGTGGTGGTGAAATCTTGTTTTTTTCAGCTGAGACGTTTGGCAAAGATAAAAAACATTCTTTCCAAAGATCAATTTACAACAGTAATCCACGCTTTCATTACAACCCGGTTGGACTATTGTAATTCGTTGTATGTTGGTGTTAGCCAGTCCACCCTGTCTCGGCTCCAGCTGGTGCAAAATGCTGCTGCACGCCTTTTAACTGGCACGCGAAAAAATGAGCACATTACACCTGTGTTATCCTCACTGCACTGGCTGCCTGTTCAGTTTAGAGTTCATTTTAAGATTCTTTTATTTGTTTTTAAGTCCTTAAATGGGCTTGCTCCGCCCTACCTCGCTGAGCTGCTGCATATGCACTCTCCTTCCCGCTCACTCAGATCAGCTGGTCAGCTGCTTCTGGATGTGCCTAGGACTCAGCGAAAGCTCAGGGGGGATAGGGCTTTTTCCGTTGTGGCTCCAAGGCTCTGGAATTCACTGCCGATCCACATTAGACAGGCCTCCTCTCTGCCCATTTTTAAGTCTGCTCTTAAGACTTACCTCTTTGGTTTGGCGTTTGATCCTGTGTGAGCAGTTGATTTTACTCTGTTTTAACTCTGTTTAGTTGTGTTTACTATGTTTTAATTAGTTTCATTTATTGTATTTTATTTTACTTATTTATTATTTTGTTTTTGTTTAAAATTTATTTTAGCCTATGTTCAGCACTTTGGTCAGCGGCTGTTGTATGTAAAGTGCTTTATAAATAAAGTTGACTTGACTTGACTTGACTATGGTATTTGTTAGAATTCCTGAATGAGTTATGTTCCAGGTCTGTTAGGTCTGTCACATTGAATACCCATTCAAGTGTATATTATGTTGAATATCTGAAAACTGGAACTGAAAATTTCAAAGTTATTCAGTCCTTGTCATGTAATTCTAAATGACACAATGTAACACTGAAGGATTATTCATCTCATCATCATAATTCACACATCGATTAAATAGTGTTAAGGGAGAAAGAGCAGTTTATTAGTTTTCAAATGCAAGCTGCCTTGTGGAATTTCATAATCGCTTAGGTCAACTGGCATGTTGCTCAGTAATATTTTCTAGCCATTACAATCTTATGAGTGTTCACATTAGGAATGGAAGCAAATTCGTTTTGGATAAAGTCCTTATCATCCACATTGGATGCGTAGATATTTATCAAAATCACTTTACAGTTAAATAAATTGTCCATGATGATCACATATCGCCCTTCAGAATCAGATACTACATCTAAAACTACAAATGAAATTGTTCTTTGCATAAGAATTCCCACACCTCTAGTTTTCTTTGTATAGATGGATTGGAATATTTAGCCAGTCCAATCTCTGTGCAACCGAAACTGATCCTTACTCAATAAGTGGGTCTCCTGTAAAAATACTGTTTTAGCATTTAGGCCTGTTAAGTGAGAGAATACTTTTTTTCTCTTTAATTCTTCATTGAAAACCTTTAACATTCCAGCTCACAAAGTTAACTGTTTGGTCATAGAGACATTGCTTCTGACCTATTGTTTACTTTTTGTAGTCTTAAATTAAGATTACATTATTATATAAGATAGCATTGACCTTAATTTCTAATCTTTCCAGGAGTTATTGCCATGAAGCCTATTTTTACTATAATTTTATTGTAAGGATTAAAAGGATGGACCCCCATGACCCTGTGTTCGGATTCAGCGGGTTGAAAAATGGATGGATGGATGGATTAGAAATAGCTTGCTCTCTTTCTCTCCCCCCAGCCTCCCCCCCCCATTTTGCAGAGCACATCCAAAACAAAACACGCCTCCCAGCAGTGGTGTATAACGATTAAAACTGAGATATCTATTGACAGTAATATTTTTAACTCATGAATACAGGGGGAGTGGTGCTCGAAAGTGGATATGTACTGAATGCAGTGGTGATTTTTTTTTCATTTCAGATACTTTGCACACACAAACTTATGCAATCAGAAAAAAAAAACTGGAAAAACACACTGCACACAATAGTTCTGTGTCTACCTATCCTCTACATTTACATTGCAAGAAGTCTGCAGAGAAGAAACCCAAGTGAAATCACTTGTGATTGGCCAAACATGTGACACACTTTTGTTACTAAAGCCATGCAGGTGCAGTACTTCTCTCTGGGCTTTGCCAGAGCTTAGGTCATGTAATGTCACGTCCAGCCTCCATTTTATATGAAAAGGGGAACTGTGAATCATTTAGATGTTCCAGAAATTACACAATTGGTGCATTAAATGTCATATTGTAATCATTCATAAGTAGTTCATCCAACCATCCATTCTCCATCCATCCATCCATTTTCCAACCCGCTGAATCCGAACACAGGGTCACAGGGGTCTGCTGGAGCCAATCCCAGCCAACACAGGGCACAAGGCAGGAACCAATGCCGGGCAGGGTGCCAACCCACCGCAGGATGAGTAGTTCATCATTTATTTAACAGACACTTTTATTTAGAGTGAAAAAAACACACAAAAGACAGTGGCGTGGTTAGAAAGAAGGTACAATGTTAACAAATGAAATTTACAATAGATGAGAAGTAACAACATGCTAAAGTTAATTCTAGAGTTAGATGAATATTAGCAGTGCAAAGAAATGTTGCTTATAGTCTCAATACAGCTGCAGCTACAGGAGGAGGAGAGCAGGGAGTAAAAATCCTAAGTAGCACCAAAATCTTTGTGAAAGAGCATGTGTTTAAGAGGCACTTTTACACAGTTATCCAGGATCTGCAGTGTTCACAACTTTTTACAGACGGCCAGGGCTCCTGCCTGGCCAAAACGCCTGTTTAAAGGAAGGACCAGGGGAGAGAACATATACAGGGCATTATCTCCCCCCGAGCACTAGATTGCAGCTCCCCTGGGTTGGAGCGGATGGAGCGTCATGGGAGTTGGAGTTGGGCACAGCCCTGTTGGGTTCCATGGGTGTTGACAGGAGGTGTTGCAGGGACTGCGAAGCCCTACTTTGTTGGGCTTCCGCCTCACGGGTAAGTGCTTCTGGACCATACTAACAGGCCACCGGAAGTCATCCTGGGTGCAGCATAAAAGAACCCCACTTCCTTCACTCCAGAAGCCAGAGTCGGGAGCAAGAGGGACGAAGCTTGCTGGAGGAGGAGTGGAAGTGGAAGGGCAGAGAGTGACACTAAAAGAGAGAGAGAGAGAAAAGAAGGCATTGCTGTGTGCTGCTTTTACTGTTGATGCTTGGCTATACTGTACTGTGATGTGCTGTGCTGTGGGAAATGACTGAAAAACATTTTCTACTGAAATGAAAGCCCATGTGTGTGAAAGAACTTATGTCTGTGTCTGTCTGTGTCAGGTTTGAGAAGCCCTGCAGACCAAAACTTAAAGGGAAAAGCATGCTAACTAGAAACATGTTATTCTTTATATGTGTTGGATTCACTGATGTGTGAACTGCAAATCCATCCTGAGCAACAAGAAAAGACAAATTGTAAATAAATAGCTAAATAAAATAATTACAGTCCTTAAAAATAGGAAGGGATGCAGAGGATCCCAGAATTTTTATTTCAATGGTAAATAATTATGAACTTTCGTCAAACGTTCAAACGTTCAAATCACAAGAGTCAGGTGACACCACCATTGTGTACACAAGGACCACCTTTACCAACTCTGAAACTAATTTTCCATTATTCCCTTTGCTTATTATGTTTAAAGTAAATAAAGTACCAAGCCATAACCTAAACAAATTAACGTAAAATCATTTCCATTCTATCGTGTCAAAGACCATAATAATAAATTTGAGGGAAGACCAGGAGATTAAGAAAGTTTTAAAGAGCAAAATCAAAGAATGGTCAATAAACTAGTGATGGTCTTAAACCAGTAAGACAAAAGTTCATAATGCAAAGCCCAAACATAAACTACAATCAGAAGTCCACAAAACAACAGAAAAGGGTTCTGTTAATAATAAATCTTCTCCTTAACTAGCATTATTGATGGTGATTCTTTGTTCTTTGAGATACCAAGGACTGCATGGCGCCATTTTTGTAATGGTGGCAACATCATGTCACACCCACAAATAACAATAGGGCCAGAAAAACCAGATAACAAAATGTAATCCAAAATGGTGCTGATGTGAGTCAGAAACACAATGCTAAAATAAAATAACAATAAAAATTGGAAACAAAAACTAACCAAAAGGTTAAAAATACTATCAAAACAGGTTTACAACAAAATTTCTCTTTTGTGGTATATTCTGCCATTTGGTACACACAGACAATTTTGCTTATTTTTTGAAAACATGCCATAGTAGTTAATGATATTATGTTTAGCTTTTGCATACATTTGAAAAACCACTCTTCAGAGAAAAGTCCTTATCAATTTAAGATTTCTTTTTTTCACAAAGACTCTAATTAAAGACATCATTCAACAAAAAATGGTGAGGAAGTAACACGATAGCAATTCTAGGTCATCTAGCTGTTAGTAGAGAGCACAGGGTTGCGTCAGTTGCCTCAGAGCAGTCTTTCAATCCAAGACTGGTTACTGTCTGTACTGAGCCTTTGTGTGTCTGTGGGGGTTTCCCTTCCCTAAGATATGAAGAAACAGAAACATCTTAAGGATGATCAGGGGAAACAGGATGCACCTGAGCTCAATTTCGAGCTTCCCGGCAAAGGCTGTGAATACTTATGTACATGTGCTTTCTGAATTTTTTTATTTTTAATAAATTTGCAAAAACCTCAAGTAAACTTTGTTCATGTTGTCATTATGGGGTGTTGTGTGTAGAATTCTGAGGAAAAGGCTATAACATAACAAAATGTGGAAAAAGTGATGCGCTGTGCATACTTTCCGGATGCACTGTATGTGTTAAACTGTTTCATTACATTGGACTGGCCTGGTTTGAGTGATGTGGATGTGACTGAGTGTGCACCATGATAGACTAGACATTTAGTTCAGGATTCATATTTGCCCTGCATTACATGTGGGTCAGAAAAATGGATGGATGGTAAATGGTACCAAGCCTTGTATCCTTCAAACATAAACTGAGTAACTTCAGTTTTGTTTTTTTTTTTTGTTATAAACTGTAAATTTTCAAGGTACTGGATATTAAAGAGTTTGCTAATGGTTGCTGTATTAAAACTTTGAAATTTACTCTCTCAGTTATGGCGACAAAATGGAAGCCAAAACAGACTGTTGGGGTATCTACTCAACATTATGTGATTTCACAAATAATGTGACTGCCTATAGAGATCAATATGTAGCCCAAGTGATGGCAGAGAGTCAGCAGAGTTACTCCACATGGACAATGACAGAAAGACTGTTTACACCATTTGAAGAATGTAAGTTAATTTATTTTCTTAAAATAATCTCCATTCAAAAAATAATATTATTCATAAACATTACTGTATACTGTATAATGTCTTGCATATTCTAGATTTCCAATTTGGTGGCATTTCAAAATGGTGTATAATCATTATCATACTTTGAATATTTTATTCAAATCATGAACGGATAAATCCATGAGCAAAATCGGGCAAAGTAAAGAACAAAAAAACTCAGCAACACAAGTATCTTCACACATGAATTTAATGTTTACTGAAGGGATTTCCATTACCTTTATATTTAAAATGATATTGATTCTTGGCCCAATTACAGCCCATTTGTATTTTGCATATTCTCCACATATCTGTCACAGTGTGAGAGGATATACAGTATGTGTACATGTCTGCATAGCACGAAAAGCTGGTTCTGCATTTGCCCTCCATGTAGCCAGGATAAGCATGAGTTCAACACAAGCAATCCTATAATAGAATAATTGGATATGGAAGGTCTACAGATGGATTTAGCCTGGTTAGTAATGCAGGCTGCCAGTCTTTTTGTGCTCGTCTACACTGAGCTCTCAGAAAATGCTTGAGGATCACTTAATGGGAAGCAGTTCTCAAGTTTATCCACAAGGAGTTTGACTTTGTCTCTGAGAGACAACCATTAATGCATAAATGATCAAACCCACCTAATGCAGTTCAGGGTCACAATCAGGACTCAATTGTGGATGGGGCACCTGTCCGTGAAGTAAATTAAATTTCTGAGATTACTTTAATGCCAGAAAGCTGAAGTTAAGCCTTAGCATTAGCACCCTCATGAAGGCTTTCCAGTCACTGTTCTCCTCTCCATGACTGATGCATATAGTGTATTTATTTGTGTTTTTCATAATATTTACAGTATGTTATAGCTTAAGTGGTCTGCTGCAAATTTTATTTGAGGTTTTTCAGTTCTTTCATTTAGAAAAAAGGAAGGCGAGCAACAGTCATATGGCTCATACAGGCTGTTTTACTATTGTCCTAACTACTTACAAATATAACTGGTATATTAACAACTGCAAGAAAAATGAAAAAGAAAATATAGAAGTACTTTACAAGCTGTGGAAAAAATAGAAGAAGCTAAGGCTAATAAAGCCTTCCTAGTTATGGTTGTAAATGAGCCATAACTCAAGTCTAAAAGCCTAAAAATAATGAAAAATGTATTTTTTTCCTACAGTGCCCATCGAAACTCCAGCTTTTACAGCCACATTGGATTCAGAGAACATACTAGTAAATGTAAAGCTCACCAATGAAAATCAAAATGTGTCAATAATGAAAGAGATAGTTTCTGATTATGAGATCTATGTTAAAAAAGATAAGAAGGTAAGTAATATATTACAAGTTGGTTCAATAATATTTCTATTAATTTATACATTGTACTGCAAGAGTCTAACATGTTTTATTGTTTTCATCTTGTCCAATACGTTAGGAAAACAGAATCAATAGTGTAAGTTTTTAACTGGAGAATTTAAAAACCAATCGATGGGCAGTACTAGTGAAATGTGACCTTGACAGATACATTACAGTTTAAGTTTTTACTCACTTAACACTACTCTGTGCACTATAAGGCATTAGATAGATAGATAGATAGATAGATAGATAGATAGATAGATAGATAGATAGATAGATAGATAGATAGATAGATAGATAGATAGATAGATAGATACTTTATTAATCCCAAGGGGAAATTCATATACTCCAGCAGCAGCATATTGATAAAAAACAATATTAAATTAAAGAGTGATATAAAATGCAGGTATAACAGACAGTAACTTTGTATCGTTTACCCCCCCCCCACCCCAGGGTGGAATTGAAGAGTCGCATAGTGTGAGGGAGGAACAATCATAAATTCACAATTCATGTTCACAATTATAAAGATGTAATAGTGAACTGCCCAATACTGTACATGTCATCTTCAAGTGAGAATCAGCACAATTTAAAAACTAATAATTAAGATAAGAATATAAAGGTTTTCTAAAGTCAAGACTAAAGAATTGAGTTTAAATAGAAAGTTGCATGCTAATGACAATATTTAAGAATGACAGTGTTCAGTAAAAGAAAAAAATAGATTTCCAGTTTTCATGTGACTGTTACACTTACCTGAAAGCACCCGATAATTGACTCTTTACTGTGCTTTGCTTCATTTATGTATTTAACTGAGAAAACAATTTCAGTAAAAAGTAAGAACATGAATATTAAACATGTGTGAAAAATGAGAACTCCCTAGACTATTGGAGCATCATACATATTGTACATATGTTTTCATACCAGGATAAAATAATAAAACTTAAGAATTTCACATCCCTAATAAATTAATATTTATGTTTAATTCAACTTGCAAGGTATTATGCATGAAGTTTTTGCTGCAACACATACTGTACATATGTACAGAGTTTATCACAGCAACAGTGCAATATAAATGATCCCTACAGTAAAGGATGTAATGTATATTATTCCATTGTCCATCACTGACTTGGATGTTATTGTCAGAGGCAAGATTCAGCTTAGCTCTCAAGAGATTGTCTAACAATGCTGTTTAAAAGTAGCCATCTGTGTCACTGGTACTCTTCTTCAGTAGGCTCCATTTATTGTTGACAATTAATGAAAATGAAATAAAATCATCTTCTTTTCTACTTCTGTTTGTGTCTGATTAATGAATTTTGCAAAAATCCCCTACATATCTCTATATATAATCTTCATTTGGATCTTGATCTTTGTTTGTCCGCAAATGAATTAGAAGAAGAAGCACTAGATGGCAATAGAGAGACAGCTAAAACATAGGCATTGCATTAAGAATCTCCTCCAGGCTTATACTACTGAAGACTGTAATACTCCAGTCACACCTCAAAACACAGAAATTCAAACTAAACAAATTGTTGTGCTTTAAATGAACTAATCTTTATATATAATCTTCATTTGGATCTTGATCTTTGTTTGTCCGCGAATCCCACGCATGCGTAGACCACCTTCCAGTTTAGTACGTTGTTGTTAATCACGGATGTCAACAATGTGCCGGAATAACGAAAGGGGTGGTGGACAGTGTTACGCTGGTTAGCTCAGAGGCCTGGTTAGGGAATGAGATTGCCGAAGATAAAAGGTACGTGCCTATGTAACATATGAATGAAAGAAAGACAGTGGGTAAAATGAATGACAACATAACAGCACGTTCTGGAAATTATTATTGTTACGTTGTAGCCGGCGAGTGCTGCGCGTCTCACAGTTGTACCCTGGCTTGCTCACATGTCAGTGAAGTGATCCCTATTTATGCTTTAAAGAGCCTGGATACCTATGTGTCCCCCTTTTATAACCATTGCTCCATGTATATTGCCTTACTCTTTGGATTGCCACAAAGCAACCTGCGAGATTAGAGAAAGGTTGAGAAGAGATCGTGAGAGGAAATGACAGCGTCGTGAAAATGAGACAGACTGTGAATGGAAAGAAGCAGAAATGCTCCTCCACCACCACATAATTACTATTCGGACAGTGATTCCGAGTAGGCCGTTCCTATCGAATCAATGTCCAAGGGTTTTGTTTTGTAATTTTGTTTCCCTTATAAAAAATCATAATGCTGTGTGACGAAGGGCCCAGTTCACAACTGGCAGCCGCGTTTAAACAGGGAGCCCTTCACAGACAACTTTAACATGCGCAACGTAGTTGGGCGCACATGGCTAGTCTGAAAATACTCCCTGTCCAATAGTATCGAAATATACAGTATTTCAGAATAAACAAACAACAACAACAACAACATTTATTTATATAGCACATTTTCATACAAAAAGTAGCTCAAAGTGCTTTACATAATGAAGAAAAGAAGAAAAAAAGACAAATAAGAAATTAAAATAAGACAACATTAGTTAACATAGAAAGGAGTAAGGTCCGATGGCCAGGGTGGACAGAAAAAACAAAAAAAAACTCCAGAAGGCTGGAGAAAAAAATAAAATCTGTAGGGGTTCCAGGCCACGAGACCGCCCAGTCCCCTTTGGGCATTCTACCTAACATAAATGAAATAGTCCTCTTTGTAGTTAGGGTTCTCACGGAGTCACTTGATGCTGATGGTTATACAGACTTCTGGCTTTTAATCCATCCATCATTGTTGGAACATCATGGTGCTTTGGGTAGATGGTGGTGGCACAAGCCACCACCAATAGGATACCGGAAAAGAAAACAGAAGAGAGAGTAGGGGTTAGTACAAATTTTGAATGAATAGTTATTATAATGAATTGGATATACAGAGTGTCAGGATTAAATTACAGTGAAGTTATGAGAAGGCCATGTTAAAGTAATGTGTTTTCAGTAGTTTTTTAAAGTGCTCCACTGTATTAGCCTGGCGAATTCCTACTGGCAGGCTATTCCAGATTTTAGGTGCATAACAGCAGAAGGCCGCCTCACCACTTCTTTTAAGTTTTGCTCTTGGAATTCTAAGGAGACACTCAGTTGAGGATCTGAGGTTGCGATTTGGAATATAAGGTGTCAGACATTCCGATATATAAGACGGGGCGAGATTATTTAAAGCTTTATAAACCATAAGCAGAATTTTAAAGTCAATTCTGAATGACACAGGTAACCAGTGTAGTGACATCAAAACTGGAGAAATGTGTTCGGATTTTCTTTTCCTGGTAAGGATTCTAGCAGCTGCATTCTGCACTAACTGCAAACGATTGATGTCTTTTTTGGGTAGTCCTGAGAGGAGTGCATTACAGTAATCTAGCCGACTAAAGACAAACGCATGAACTAATTTCTCTGCATCTTTCGATGATATAAGAGGTCTAACTTTTGCTATGTTCCTTAGGTGAAAAAATGCTGTCCTAGTGATTTTATTAATATGCGATTTAAAATTCAGATTACAATCAACGGTTACCCCTAAGCTTTTTACCTCCGATTTGACTTTTAATCCTAATGCATCCAGTTTATTTCTAATAGCCTCATTGTATCCATTATTGCCAATCACTAAGATTTCGGTTTTTTCTTTATTTAATTTGAGAAAGTTACTATTCATCCATTCTGAGATACAGGTTAGACATTGTGTTAGCGAATCAAGAGATTTGGGGTCATCAGGTGCTATTGATAAATACAGCTGTGTGTCATCAGCATAGCTGTGGTAGCTCACGTTATGTCCCGAGATAATCTGACCTAATGGAAGCATGTAGATTGAGAAGAGCAGCGGACCCAGGATAGAGCCTTGTGGAACACCATATAGAATATCATGTGTCTTTGAGTTATAATTACCACAACTAACAAAGAATTTTCTCCCTGCCAGGTAGGATTCAAACCAGTTTAAGACACTGCCAGAGAGGCCCACCCATTGACTAAGGCGATTCTTAAGAATATTATGATCAATAGTGTCAAATGCGGCACTCAAATCTAAGAGGATGAGAACAGATAAATGGCCTCTGTCTGCATTTACCCGCAAGTCATTTACTACTTTAACGAGTGCAGTTTCTGTGCTGTGATTTGTTCTAAAACCTGACTGAAATTTATCAAGAATAGCATGTTTATTGAGGTGCTCATTTAACTGCATAATGACTGCCTTCTCTAGAATTTTACTTAAGAAAGGCAGGTTAGAGATGGGTCTATAATTTTCAAGAGAAGAGGGGTCGAGATTATTTTTCTTAAGTAGGGGTTTAACTACCGCAGTCTTAAGACAGTCTGGGAAGACCCCCGTATCTAATGACGAATTTACTATGTCAAGAACATTATCAATAAGCACACCCGATACTTCTTTGAAAAAATTTGTTGGTATTGGGTCAAGGGCACAGGTGGATGGTTTCATTTGAGAAATTATTTTATGTAAATCAGGTAAATCTATCCTAGTGAAAGACTCTAATTTATTTATTATGGAGTACTGGGGTTTCGGGGGATCCTTAGTGTTGGGGAGATATACTATGTTATTTCTAATATCATTAATTTTTTGATTGAAAAATACAGCGATAGCCTCACAGGTTTTACTGGAAGTACTTAGAAGGCATTCCTTTGAGTTACCTGGGTTTAACAGATGATCAATTGTCGAAAATAACACTCTGGGATTACTAGCATTGTTATTTATAATCTTAGAGAAATAGCAGCGCCTCTCAAGACGGACTGTGTTATTGTATTCTGTTATTTTAACTTTTAATATCTCATAGTCAATAGTTAGTTTAGTCTTCCTCCATTTACGCTCAGCTCTACGGCATGTTCTCTTTAAATCAGACACTCTTTGGGTCTTCCAAGGTATAACAATGCTAGAAGATTTTTTAACTGTCTTTTCAGGTGCAACTATGTCAACAGCAGCCCTCACTTTAGTATTAAATCTTTCCACCTTACTATTTACATTCTCCTCGCTATTATAGTTGGCACTATAAACGGACTGATTGGTTAGAATGTTTGTAAGTTTTAAAGTTGCTGATGAGTCAAAGAAGCGTTTTTTAACAATATGCTTCTCATATTCTTGCATTTACTGAACAGTATCTTTACACTAAAAACTATTAAAAGAGACCACTTCTACTGTTCAATTGGAAATTCACTGCTATTTTAGTGTTACTGATCTACATTTATGCAGAAATAATTTTGTATTATTGGGCAAACTAACCTGTTGTCATTTTAAACCTCAACGAAAGTTACAGAGCATTGTGTTTTCATTCAGGAAGATGTGACCTACAGAATCGGACATGACTTAAAGCTTGCTAGATTACATCCAGGGATAAAGTATTGTATTTCTGCTGCAACAAGGTATTGCATGGGTAGAAAATGCAGAAAAAGTAGTCCAAGTAAAGAGCAGTGTCTTGAAATAATAAAAGGTAAGACTTTGTTTTTTAATTGGTTAACTTAAACATAACATACATACATTTACCTACCTTAATAGCTATTCATTGGGCACCAAGAAGAGATACAGTATGAGCAACAGCAGATGAAGACAAATGTTTAATAAAGAATATAATTTTAGGCAGGTTTGATAAGTACTAGATAAGCCAGGAACTCCTAAGAATACACTATTATGTTAGCAAAGATGCAGCTGCAACAAACATCACAACAGCCTTATCGTTATACAGTATATTAATTATTCACAGAGTATTTTGGCACAAATAAGAGAAACACAATTACCTATTGATACATCCTACTGAGTCTATGCATTCTTTCTAAACAGAGACAAACAGTATAAACTTCCAGTGTCACTGACCTGTTCCAGATTTTTGCACCCCAACATTGATACTTGCTCCATGCAATTGCCTAAATTGTCCTCTTTGTGTATTTCTGTTAACATAAAAATAAAACTATTAATCTATCTCATTGTATTTGTCTGTGATGTTTTGCTGGGAGACAAAACATAGTAACTAATGCACTGATGTATTTTTTATTTCTCTGCAGGACCAAATTTCACAATGATAGTTTCTTTAACAGCTGGATTACTTGGTGTTTTGCTTTTTTTTCTACTGAGTGCCTTTTTCTATGTTATTTACAAGTACACATTTCGACCCAAAGCAAGACTACCTGCTTCCTTGGTAAGTTGAATAAAGTGCAAAATAATGATGAAAGTGAAACAGACACTGACAGATTACTGGATACCATTATTGTTTCTAATTACCATTAGAAACAATAAAAACAGAAGTTATTGTGTACCTTAGGAATAGCTTCAAATGAAAAGCAACAGGCACCCAGAGACGCTGTTGAAGAAAATGCAACCTTGTGTATCATTTTGTAGCATTTAAGAGAAGTGTGATTTTTACACAAGTAAAACCCCCACTATTCATTTCATTGACAGACAAGGTAGAGGTGGTACCCTGGGTTTAGGATGTAGCCAGCCTTCCTGGGTATGACTAACAGTAGGGTTAATACTGACTGTAACATGCAGTTAATGTAAAGAGCTATATCGAGTAATTCTTACTTGCTTTTATGATGATGAATTACCTGGATCTAAAAAACATGCGGGAGCCACTTTACATAGGCAGCCACCTGACTGATTTACATTTCCCTAAATCCTTTTGGATACTTAATGCTGAGGTGAGGGATTAGCAGTTGTTATCTCTTGTGAAAGGTAGGATAGAACAATGTCACTTAATTATTAGACTGTAGTTTACTGTTCTTGGTAACCACTGACAGTTAATATGTTTTATTCTGTGTAGTACTAGTTCCACTTTTTGACAATATAGTGTTAAAGACTTTTAGTCCGTGCAGCAACATTTAACCAACTGTTACCTATGAATAAATAAAAAAATATTTTTGAAAAGCAGACAGACATGTGAGAAAAAACAATCTTTTTCACCATTTGCATAAACAGAAAGCAGCATCAGTCTAGTTTAAATATGAAAATATTTGTCTCTAGTTGCATGACTAATGGCATGGTAAGTTTGAACTAATTATTTGTTACATTAATTTATAATGCATTTTTACTTTTATTAAATAGTTTGCACATTAAATATTCTACTTGATGAGAAGTAAGATTTTCTAATTAGTAATTTGGCATAAAACGCATACTTTCCGGGTCAAACACCTCAGCTATTTGTGTGACCTTCAGCAATCCAAGGATCTTGGCTCTGTTTCATGTACAAATATTGTTCTCTTTCACAACAGATATTACAAATTGCTTTCTATTTTTCCCTCTTTGAAATATTACAAAAATAATTATTCAACAGTTATTTTATATACCAAATTACACAAACAGCACCAGTACAGTACACTTTTTTAATTCACAGCATCACAATGACTTATAAATATAGTATTACCATTTTTCTTTAATTTAGCTGAGGTAACCTTTTTTGAAGTCAAGATGATTGCAGTAGTGGTGGAGACTGAATTAGCAGCTTTGCTCATGAATTCCAGAGTATTAATCACTAAGCCAAACTGCTTACCTACTAATTCAAATAACAGATAGCCCACAGGACATTGCTTAAGCAATGAAAAATGCATCAAACCTCCCAGTATCAGGGCACAAGAAAACAAAACCCACTGGAATGCATATTCATCCTTGCAGGAGTCCATTTAAATATTCAAAGTAACAGACAGCACAGATGGTATTTGTATAGCAGGTTAGAAAGATGGAAAAGAACAACTGCAGTAAAGAGAAACTCAAGACAGGTGGAGAAATCCTAAATTGTATGGGAGCATGCCACAACACTCATACCATGTATTATTTCATCTTGCACTTCTGTGATACACAAACAAATAAACTTCATTTTATATAACACCTTTCTATGACAAACACCACCCCGAGGCACTTTACAACATATTTGTGTGATTGCTCTGAAAATACTGACTAAACTAAGGCCTGACTGATGAGAGGATGGCTGCCATTAACGCCACAAGTGGCCTGAGCTCTACAACTGCTGTCTGCATGAACGCTTGTTAAATCTGCTCTTCATGGAGACATCTCAATGCACCATCCCACCATTCTTCAGGTTTTGAAAATGGCAGTGATGTCTACATATTTTTCTACTTCAGTAAAAAGTAAGATTATGGGTAAATAAAAAAACTGTTAGCTGTTTATTAATGTCCCCCATCACACTTGAAATTGAATGTAACATTTTCTGAAAGCATTTTGTAACATTTTCTTAAATGTTAAAAAAAAACATTGTAACAAGTTATAGAGACATATTAAACACAAGGGTCTAACTGTGATAGCTTTAGTATCTTTTATTCGTAAAGAGACTGTTAGTAAGCGTGGACATAGTATCATAGCAAATATCTTAAATATTTTTTATATCCACAGATAACAATGCCTAACCAAGGTGAAAAGAAATCAGATATTTTTCTATCAAGCAAACATCAAAATAATGATATTGAAGATACGTCTAAAGAGAACAAGAAAATGATGGCAAGGAAAAATAAATATATCAGGTGTCCAGTAGGTAAAATGTTGGAAGCTGATCAGGAGACTTCACCTACCATCATTCTAAATGAATTATATGGTGTCACACAGTGTGCTGTCCTAGGGCCTTCCATGCTAGCAGCCACCATTAACAAAGCCAATTCCAAGTTACAAACTCAATATGATGGATCGATACAAAATGAATATCATAGAGAATATGGCAACGTCCTTCAGAGCACACCTCAGTATAAGCCCAGTGCATGTCATGTGTGCAAGAATACCGAGCTGGCCAGAAAACTCTCTCTATATGGCAATGTGTTTAATGAGCAAAAGCCTGCAGACTATTTGAACAAGCCATCAGAAGAAAAATGTTTTATTAACGCTGTTAATGGAAAAAGCAAGACAAAGTATACATATGAGAACATAGGCCATTTGGAAAGCAAATTAGATGTTGATAGTTTGGAAAATGTAACAACTCATCCAGTCTACAACAACGTAGCCTAGGGCATTCACTAACTGTATTTGAATGGTATACACTTGCTGTAATTCACATATTTGACATAATTTAAATAGATTTTTGCATAATTTAAGTATTGACAAAATTCCAAAATGTACACACACACACACATGCATATATATTGTTTATATATTATTTACATTAGTATTTTATTGCTTGCACAGCAGTATAGTACATGCCTTATGTAATTAATTGCAATTACCTAATTATTACATTACTTTTGCATTTATATTTGTTTGAACATGACCAGGTCCACATGTAACATACTCTATTTTAGAAAGATCAATTAAAATGGGGTGGCACAGTGGCTACCTCGCAGTAAGGAGACCCAGGTTTGCTTCCCGGGTCCTCCCTGCGTGGAGTTTGCGTGTCTGCGTGGGTTTCCTCTGGGCGCTCCAGTTTCTTCCCACACTCCAAACACATGCAGGTTAGGTGCATTGGTGATCCTAAATGGTCCCTATTGTGTGCTTGGTGTGTGTGTGTGTGTGTGCCCTGCAGTGGGCTGGTGCCCTGCCCGAGGTTTGTTCCTGCCTTGCGCTCTGTGTTGGCTGACCCCCGTGACCCTGTGTTAGGATATAGCGGGTTGGACAATTACTGACTGAGAGATTAAAATGCCTGTTTTTTCACTTTGGTGTATTTTGCAAAACAGGTATGATCAGGAAGCTTCATTACAGTTATATCATTTTTCTTTTGTCATCTGAAAACTGAATCAACATGAGTGTTGCTTTAAAAATGTTTAATCTTATTTTATTTAATTTTATTAAAATAACAGCTACCCAAATTAATCTTTGTGCTACTAACCTTTAGAATATATGTGGTAAGGACATCTTTGAAATTTGAAACTTCTCTATGCATTTTGGTCATATTAATATGGATGACACATTGGTTAGCACTGGTGCCTCACAGAATTAGGGATATGGGTTCAGTACACAGCCTGGCCCCTCTATGTGAAGGGTTTGCCACACTCCCCAGGTCTTCTCGTTCTCTCTATTATTCTAATCAGGGTATGAAATAGGAGTGAGTCAAGGGCTCCTCAGAAATTAATTGGAGAAAGTTTGGATGGTTTCTCAAATAATGAAAATGAACAATATCAACTTTCATAGTTAAAACAACTTTAAAAATAAAAAATTAAGACTTTATTTTGGGAGGCACTATACCTTTTGATTTTTATACAAATTGACAAATTACTCATGGCCATGTGTCCCCTAAGTGCCACAACATAATACAATTCTCATCACAATAAATATGTGTTTATATCTGAGTAAGCTCACTGAGTTTGTTATTAAATGTAATATGTGAAGGGGGCTTGTTTCCACATTTAATAGACTGAGCAGTACCGCCTTAAGTCTATCATACCAACAATGCAGAAAGTCTTTATCACAACATGGAATATTTATAGTAAAAATGTCAGCTGCTCTCATTTCTCAAAATCTTGATCCCTTGTGAACATGTTTCCTCTACATACACTTCTCTGAAGTGTTTTTCTACAATATTTTACTAAAAAATCTATGATGTTGCCCATTGTGAGCATATGACTAGATGACTTGACATGTGGATTATGTGACATGAGTAATGTGGAGTTTTTCCATGGATAATTTTATCTTGTTTTCTGTGCTTCATTGTTGGTCTCAATCGTCTTCTTCTATGTCCTTCTGCTGCTCCTGTTAGGGTTCAAAACAGTGGATCTTCTGTTCCCATATCTTCCTGTCCTCTGCATCTTGCTCTCTCACACCCATCACCTGTATGTCCTCTCGCTCCACATTCATAAACCTCCTCTAAGGCCTTCCTCTTTTCCTCTTGCCACTTCCAGCTCTGTCTTTTTGTCAGTGCCACCATCTCCAACCCATATAACGCAGCTGGTCTCACTACCATCTTGTAGACCTTCCTTTTCACCCTTGCTGGTTCCCGTCTATCACAAATCATTCCTGACACTATTCTCCACCCACTCCACCCTGCCTGCACTCTCTTTGCCATTTCTCTTCCACAGTCCCTGACACTCTGTACTGCTGATCCCAAGTATTTAAATTTTTCCACCTTCTCCAACTCTACTACCAGATCCCTCACCATTCCTCTGACCTTCTACTCATTTACACACATGTATTCTGTCTTGTTCCTATTGACCTGCATTCCTCTCCTCTCTAGAGCATATCTCCACCTCTCCAGGGTCTCCTCAACCGGCTCTCTACTCTCATTACAGATCTCAATGTCATCCGCAAAGATCATAGTCCACGGGTACTCCTGTCTAATCTCCTCTATCAAGCTGTCTATCACTATTGCAAATAAGAAAGGGCTCAGAGCCGATCCATGATATAAACCCACCTCCACCTTAAATGTCTCAGTCACTCTAACCACAGACGTCACCATTGTCACACTTCCCTCGTACATATCCAGTACCACTCTTACATACTTCTCTGCCGCTCCTGACTTTCTCATACAGTGCCACTCCTCTCTAGGCACTTTGTTATATGCTTTCTGTAGGTCCTCAAAGACACAATGCAACTCCTTTTGGCATCCTGTATACATCTCCATCAATACCCTCAGAGCAAACATCACATCTGTGGTGCTCTTTCCCGGCATGAAACCATACTGCTGTTCACTAATCACCTCCCTTCTAAACCTAGCTTCCACTACTTCCCATAACTTCATGCTGTGGCTGATAAATTTTACCCCCCTCTAGTTACTACAGTTCTGCACATCACCCTTATTTTTAAAAACTGGTACCAGTACACTTTTTCTCCATTCCTCAGGCATCATCTTAGTTTCCAAGATTGCATTAAACATTTTGGTTAAAAACTCCACTGCCATTCCTCCTAAACACCTCCATGCTTCTACAGGTTTGTCAATTGGACCAACAACATTCCCATTCTTCATCTTCTTCCAAGCTGTACTTGCTTCCTCCTTGCTAATCCATTGCATTTCCTGGTTCACTATATTCACACTAAAGGCACTGTTTCCATCTGTTCAACACACTTTCCTCGATTGTGAATACATTTCCATCTTTATCCTTTATCAACCCTAACCTGCTGCTCATCTTTCCCAGCTCGGTCCCTCTGTCTAGCCAATTGGTACAGATCCTTTTCTCCCTCCTTAGTGTCCAACCTCTCATACAACTAATCAGACACCTTTTCTTTATCCCTCGCCACCTCTCTCTTCACCTTATGCCTTTTCTCTCTGTACTCCTGTCTACTTTCTTCATCTCTGACTACCCCACTTCTTTGCCAACTTCTTCCTTTATATACTCTCCTGTGCTTCCACATTCCACCATCAGATTTGGTTGCCTTCCTTCATCTGTCCGGATGTCACACCAAGCACCCTTCTAGCTGTCTCCCTTACCACTTCTGCTGTAATTGCCCAGCTATCTGGTAACTCTTCACTGCTATCTAGTGTCTGTCTTACCTCATTCCTGCACTCCACCTTACAGTCTTCGTTTTCTCAACTTCCACCATTTGATCCTTGATCCTTCTTGATCTCCAGCATCATCCTACAGACCACCATTCTATGCTGCCTAACTACACTTTCCCCTACCACCACTTTGCATTCTCCAATCTCCTTCAGACTGACCCTCCTGCATTGGATATAACCTGAGTGCAACTTCCTCCACTCTTGTATGTCACACGGTGTCCCTCTTTTTAAAATATGAATTCACCCCAGCTGTGTACATCCTTGTTGCAAAATCCACTGCTATCTCAACTTCTTCATTTCTCTCGTTGACACCATACCTACCCATCACCTCCTCATCTCCTTTGTTCCCTTTGCCAACATGTCCATTGGAACCCGCTCCAATCACCACTATCTCTCCCTTGGGTACACACTCCACCACTCCATCCAACTCACTCCAGAAACCTTCTTTCTCATCCATTGCACACCCAACTTAATGGGCATATGCACTAACAACATTCATCATCACACCTTCAGTTTATGGCTTTATAATCATCACTCTGTCCAAAGACTCTCTTGACATACTGTTCCTTCAGGATAACCCCTACCCCACTTCTCCTCCCATCTACACCATGGTAGAACAGTTTGAACCTGCCTCCTAAACACCTGGTCTTACTCCCCTTCCATTTGGTCTCTTTCACGCACAATATATAAACCTTCCTTCTCTCCATCTTATAGGCTAACTCTCTCCCTTTATCAGTCATACTGTCAACATTTAACGTTCCTACCCTCACCTCCACTCTGCTAACCTTCCTCCTATCCTCCTGCCTCCTAACATGCCTTCCCTTTCTTCTTTTCCTTCCACCAAAAGTAACCCAATTTTCCCCAGCACCCTGTTGGATAACAGTACTGGTGGTGATCACTGTTAACCTGGGCCTGAACGGATCCTGTATGGAAATCTGTATTGTTGCCCACATGTTGATTTGTAAAAAATTTACACTGGATGCCCTTCCTGACATAACCCTCCCTATTTATCCGGGCTTGGAACTGGCATGAAGAAACATACTGGTTTCTGTATCCCCCATGGCTGGGTTCATTGTTGGTCTCCATAGATGTCTATATTATCAGAAAGTTTATCACGCTTTCCATGAAAACATGACAATTAATGTTTTCTTTTCCTGGCCATCATTACAAGCCACACTAGGTAAGTAACATAAAAAATATGATTTTGGGTGAAATATTCATTTAAGGTTCTCTAAGGATATACTGTATGTGATCTTTTTCCAGTTTAGAAAAGAAAAACACATTATAATGTAATACATTTTATGCTATATGGTCTTTCACAAAACATGCATGAAAATGGTTAGGTTTGGACATCCACACATGATTTTGCTACATGTGGAACATTGTAAAAAGTACAATGATAAATGATGCTTTGATACTACAGAAAGTGCTCTTTGCTACAATAATATTATAGTTGGGTTAATTTCATAAATAGAGGTCTATGGATATCAAGAATGTGCATATTATCTGTTTTTTTTTTCTCAATGTATAGCTTTCAGTCAGGTACAACAGCTTTCTAGCTTTTAATTAGTTTTTCAAGAGAAATGAGCATTGCAGTACTGAAAGACAAAAATAGACAACACAATCAGAACTTGAGAGAGGAGCAGAAAGGAGAATGGTCTAGGTGAATGGAGAAAGGTCTAGGTGAAAAGTTCACAGTCTGGCTAGGGTTTACTTTATAGCCTAAAGAAAAAATAATCTGGATCTCATTTTTTTTATTTTATATATATTTTTAAACATTTTTTCATTACATCAGATATAACTTTTGCCTGCTTATGAAATGGGTAAACATAAATCTAGTGAATTCAAGTGGCTTTAATTTCATACCTCTCATACACAATGTTGCAGTATACTGTGGCATGAAATAATGATCCCCAGAGCCACAGTGCAACATATACACAAACAGTTGTGACAATAATAGTGGGCATAGCTAGCCACTCAACTCGACACAGACAGACACAAGAGGCACACTGGCAAAACTCACACTTTTTATTTTCAGTTCTTTCCTTTACAGCACCTCACACAGTGCACCAATCAGATACAACAACTTAGTCCTTTTACTTTCCTTTGACTTTCTGTCTTTTCTTTTGCCACCTCCACTCCTCTCTCGCAAGTTCTGTTCTCTGCCTCCTGCCTCCGGCTCCGGACCCTTTTTATGTTGCACCCGGATGTGCTCCATGTGCACCCGGATTCTCTTCTGGCAGCACTTCCTGGTGTGGCGGAAGTGTTGCAGTCCAAGGCTCCGGGATTGTCCAAGCACCCCCTGGCGGTGGCCACAGTCCCCAACAGGATTGAGCCTCCAAGCTCCAGTCCCGTGTCCCCGATGCAAACCAGGGGGGCTGACTCTCGTGTCCCGGGGAAGGTATTGCCTTCCTCCTGGTCCTTCCGCTCTCCAGGCATCCCGATGGGGCAAGGTCCCTGGTCCTCTGTCACACAGTACATATATAACTTAACAAAAGACCAGTGTAAGACAATTTACATACAAGAATACTATATTAAACTACTGTGTACTATAATATACTAATAGACAGAATGATTAAATAATAGGCAAATGAATAGACAGTAAAACACTCAAATAGAAAAGGAATTATTTAGTGATAACCATACCCATATACACTTTTATATAAAAGATAACACTTTCAATATTGAGCATTGCAAAAAAGCAATAAATAACACAATTTAAAAAAGCTGGCATAACTGAAAACAGATGGCACAATTTCTCAATAGGTGTTGTAAGGAGTGTGGAATGATTTTAAATTCATCTCTTAGATCACCTGAGCACAGAGTCAAACTGGAAACTGAAAGCCAGTGAAGTAGCAATGTGACCCATGTCACAATTACAACAAACAAGCAACATGATCCTGCATTTTCACTTCTAAAAATAAAAGTAAATCTAATATATAAAGCTGAATATGTGTTTGTCTGGTATGGAAATCCACACTGTTGAGCCTATCTTCACCAAGTTCTGCACAGGTTCCCCATTTGTACAGGAGAAGACCATAGGCTAGGTTTCATTCCAAAAGTAACCACACCTGTGCTTTATTAGAGAAGTGCTATTCCGAAGCATTTTTGGGACTGGGCACAAACAAGCAAACTGCTCTCCATGGTGACTTTAGTCAGTGAAATTTTTGTCTGAGGACAAAATGTTTCCATTGTGCAATTAATTTAGTGCACTTTATACCACCAGGGCAGCACAAGGTACACTTGCTAGTTTAGATATATAAGAAAAATGAACCAACAATAAATGACTAACATCAGTTATAACTAGTTGACAATGAAAGAGAGAAAAGCAAAGGTTCCAGTCTGGACTAAGCACATAGTTTAATTTCTTCCATCTCCTCCTATGAGTTTCTCCTTATATTTTTTGACAGTGATTTTGTATTTGTTTTTCTGTTCTTGCCTAAATAGACGATGAGCACTAAACACATCATTGTTTAGTATGGATTTGATGTTGTATGGAAATGACTCCACAAAAAGCAAAAGCATGATTTTGCTAGTCAGAAGTCAGTACACAGAAAATGTCAATACAGTATATGCAAAGACATGTCATCATCATTAAAAAAGTGCAAGGTTTGATAACATGGGAAATGCAAGAAAGCATACAAAGGTCCAGGGTCTTTGAGAATTAAGTGTTGAGTCTCAAAGATGCTCAACATTATGTGCTATGCTTGTAAAGAGCTACTAACCAAAAAACAACATATGCATAATCCTAGGATATGCAATTAAGAAAGGTATTTGCTAAACAAAAGGGTGTTGTGTAGAGAAACACACAGCATGATATGTGTAAAATAACAAGATTAAAATCTGGGGCCAAACTGTAATTAAACAGTGTTGCTAGTGAGGCCATATGTCATTACCTAACCTCCTTAATCCAGACCAGGGTCATTGGGTGCTGCAGAAGGAACAAACCCTGAACAGGGCACCAGTCCATCGCAGGGCAAACACAAACACACACTTGGGCCAATTTAGCATTGCCAATTCAACCATCCTGCATGTTGTTTGGCAGTGGGATGAAACCTGAGCAAACCCACATAGGGAGGACCCAACATGTGAACCTTGGTCTTCTTACTGTGAGGCAGCAGCACTACCACTGCAGTACCAATGCAAAATGTTGAAAGTGTACCTAGGAAGCTGAAAATGCAATAAATGTGGACTAAATTAAATGATGCTAGTTTGGACTCTTTCATATTTTTATTAATTAGTTAAAATACATATTATATTTAAGATATCTATGCCATAAGCCACAATAAAGTTTCCTATAAAGCTTGCTTATCTTTCCTACCCGTTTTTGGTTATTTATTGTTTATTTAGGGATATTTTAAACTACTATATAAGTGGTTGCGAGTGATCTAGTGAGTTGGGAGACTTAACTTACTTCCTCTTCTTTTCTTCCCATACTCTTCTAGCTCTTTATCTTTCATACTTCATTTTTGAACACCCTTTTAGAATACCTTGTTTCAGTCCTCCTTATAATAATTCCATGCCACAGTAATTGTTTCAGCTCTATGTTTTCCACTGAGTGGTGGTATTTCCAGTTTTTCACAGATTCTCTTATTTCCTATTTCCTATCTTATCTCTTTTTGTTTCACCTACTGTATGTCACACATGGGCGCATGAGGATCCTTCACCAGACTCTGTTGAAGTTGCAACCCCACTCCCAGGTAAGAGGTGCTACCCACGCTGTATTATCTCTTTTTTTTTTTTTAATTTGATTAATTTTATTGTAATCATTCCATACAAATAGGTCGCCCCCCCACCCCTTTGGTGCATAAACATTTATCAAAATCATTTTACAGTTAAATAAGTTGCCCATGACCATCACATATCTCCCTATCTTCTATGTATGAGAATTCCCACCCCTCTAGTTTTCTTTGTAAAGCTAGAATGGAACATTTGGCCAGTCCAGTCTTTTTGTAGTCTGAACTGATCCTTGCTTAGTAAGTGGGTCTCCTGTAAAAAATACTATTTTAGCGTTTAAGCCTGTTAGGTGAGAGAGTACTTTCTTTATCTTTAATTCGTGATTCAGGCCTTTAACATTCCAGCTCACAAAGTTAACTGTCCCATCATGGAGACATTGATTCTGAGTTTTTGATGTCATTTTATAGTCTTAACTAGAAGTGAGACAGCTTTAACCTTAATTTCCTATTTCCCCATGAGTTATTGCCATGCAGCCTATTGTTACGTTGGTAGTTATAATTATAGGGATTAAAAGGTTAGATTAGATATAGCCTGCTCTCTTCCCCACCCCCTTATCCCCCCACCCCCCCATTTTGCCTCCCCATGTGAGGCTGGACCCCACTTCACAAAGTCTCGGTCCTCTGACATACAAAGAGACAGAGCACGTCCAAAGGAAGATAAGCCTCCACGCAGCTGTGTTTTAGGATTAAAAAGTAGAGATATTTATTGCCAATATAGTCTAAATACTACAGTATATGCCCAAAATATAATCATTAACATACTATAAGCATAAGATATAAAATCTACAGCAATCTTAAAGTATTAAGATAATAAACTCAGGGAATGGTGTTAGAAAGTGGTCCAGGATATGCACAGTAAATCCTAATGCAATAATAACAATAACAATAAACCAAGAGTATGATGTTAAACTGTTCCCTTTAGGGTAGTAAATAGAAAAAAAAATTTATTTCTTCATCTGCATCATGATTTTATGTAGAGGCCATCTTTGCTTTTATACTTACTTCTTCCTTTCCTATTGAGGTGTTGTTATTTTGATAGCATAATTTACTTGCCTTGTTTCTAATTCGAACTTTCCATCATTGACATGTTTTGTAGTTGTTTTCCATCTATTTATATCCACATTTTCTTTTTCTTGTCTTGTTCTTCCCTTGTTATTATCATTACTTTACTTTTCTCCACATTTATTATCATAACTTATAACTTTGACTTACATGTTACTAATTTCCTTTGTTGCTCACTCATTGCAGTTAATGTTATGTCATTTGGTTATAGCATATCAAATCCGGGTTCAGTACTAGTTTTGATTTAAAACATTTCACCCAGGAGAAGTATGCTTAAAAAACATCAGACAGTGACAGAGACCACACAGAGACTGAGTATGGCCCTGACAGTGATAACATGTATTACTTTGCCAGAACAAGACAGAAAGAATAGTTAGGGGTTTGTAAGTCCTCCATGTGTGCTGCATGTCCCAGAAGAGCATTACGCTTGGGCATAAGTGGAAAGTGAGGAAGCATATAATGTATCTCTTGGACATTATGGGGCAAGTGACCATTTTGCAGGGATGCCCGACTCCCTCCTAGACAAAAAGTGAGACTAGAGTGGAACTATCATGTATATCTATAAATGGCTATAAGAAGACCACATCTGTAAGAACGCTTCATATTGTTAACGCATTGAAGTCCACAGTTGACATGTGCTTCTTTAGAAAGGATTTTTATTTTAAATGTTTGTATTAAGCATGTATAGTACCACAGGCTGTTATATATAAGAATTATATACCTGCATTATAGAACACATTTTGTAATATCTATATTAAAAAAAATATTTAAAAAAGTATCAGAGGTGGGAACATCTTTTGTCCACAAGAGGGCACATGATTTCACAATGGAATGAACAGGACTGCTCTTCCCTTTACAGCAACAGGCAACAGGGAAGCTGTCTTTGTGATTATGAGGTTTAATGGTAAAAGAAGGGTCAGGAGCTTTGGATACAAAGAATTGGACAGAACCTTAAATGTTTAGTTTCACACAAACAATGGTGCAGATTAGAGCTAAATTAAGAATACAGAAGGAAATAGAAAACAGAAGAGTCAAAAAAAATACTAGTAGGAGGGAACGTAGTCACTCCATGTGTATTTTACAAGTAGTACTAATATAGGAAGGTATAAAGTTATATTGGGGTAATTCTGTATGTCAGTTTCCTGTAATCTACCATATTACCTATTATCTTGTGTTGCTTTATTCTGTTATTTTTTTACCACTGTGCAATAATGTATCTTGTGAAGGTTTTATCTGAAAAGGGATTAATATATAAAGATGTCTTAAATTAATCCCAGATCGAATGTAAGCAAAATTTAGCACCATAATTTTAAAGACCTATATTTATACATTTAAAACACGTTCAAATCCTGCATTACAAGGAAAGCATTTTCATTTTACACGTCTCACATGCTTTACAACAACAACATTTATTTATATAGCACATTTTCATACAAAAAGTAGCTCAAAGTGCTTTACATAATGAAGAAAAGAAAAATAACAGACAAAATACAAAATTAAAATAAGACAACATTAGTTAACATAGAAAGGAGTAAGGTCCGCTGGCCAGGGTGGACAGAAAAAACAAAAAAAAAAAACTCCAGAAGGCTGGAGAAAAAAAATAAAATCTGTAGGGGTTCCAGGCCACGAGACCGCCCAGTCCCCTCTGGGCATTCTACCTAACATAAATGAAATAGTCCTCTTTGTAGTTAGGGTTCTCATGGAGTCACTTGATGCTGATGGTCACTTCTGGCTTTTAATCCATCCTTCATTGTTGGAACATCATGGTGCTTTGGGTAGATGGTGGTGGCGCAAGCCATTAAACTGTAACAGTGCAAGCACTCAGACAAAAGTAGTGAGAAGGCTTTACTTGTGTCAACAAGACAATCATCCATGTATCCTTTATTGGACTCATAGTATCTAGTCCAGGGTCAAAGTCTCCAGAGCCTATCCTGGCAGTATTTGGAATAAGGCAGGTACCCATCTTAGATGGGTTGCCAGTTCATCTACAAGAAATATTGAGTTTTGACCTGCCAATTAAACAAATAATCTTGGCCTTGGGATGTAATAGGAAAACCCACACAATCAAGAGGAATACTGCAGACTTCATAAACAGAGTGACTGGACTATGGTTCAAATCCAGGTGTCCAGAGCTATAAGGCTGCAGCAGTTACCAATGCATGAAGATAACTGCCCAAAGCAAAGATCATCCATCTGTTCACTCATTCACCCATAATTTGGACTTGATTTGTCCAATTCATTGCCATAAGAGCCCAACCTAGCCCTGATATACCCAGGTTCGCACAGGTCCAGTTTAGCATCTCCAATTAATTTAACACTCAGGGTTTTGGAATGTGGATGGAAAACTGAACAGCAATCACTTAATAAATGCTTTTTAAATTCATCTTTGAAAGGTAACAGCATTATTTTACCTCTTGGGCTAAAACATATTTTCAGAAGTGTAGAAGGCATTAATCACAAAAAATCTATTGTTATTATAAAGATTAAATATTAAAACGTATCAACAACAAGTGTAAGAGCCAAATTTAAAACATATAGTTTCAACAGTGAATAAGGTCAGATAAAACAACTTGAAACACTGGTTTCATTATAAAATTCAGCAATTAAGTACTTTTCTAATAAGGCTGCTTTAATTTTCAGTTGTAATTTTAACATGACAATAAAGACACTGCAGCTGGTGAGGTCTCACATAATTAGGCTCTTTGCGCACAACAGCAAAAACAGCAAGCTGAATACAGTATGGATTTTTGACTCGTCTTTCCAGTTCTTGCATAACACTTAATTGCTCACTACAAAATAACAAAGTTTTTAATAAGATGAAATATGCAGTGCATATAATTTGTAAATCAGGCTGTGGCTGCATGCTTTGGAAATTATAAACTGGTTTGACTGAAGTAGCAATAGTTACTCCAGTAGAGGGCACTATAACATAGTTTGTATAGCTAGGCGTTTAGAAGAAGGGACCTTTCCTGTAAAGCTGTATAAGTCATGCAACCACTTGTTTCTTTCAAAATGAATGCAATATACAAGTACAAAGCAACACAACATATTACACATCCTGTATAAGATTCACTCCTCCAAGACATTTTAACAGTCTCTTAAATTCTACAACTCTTTACAGTAAAACTCACACATTCTGTTCAACCCAAACTAGCTGCTTTCCAAATGCAGATGAGCAATAAAAATGTAATTAAACACAATGTAACAATGGCACCCTGTAATTTAATTAGTCACAATTAAACATTTAGAGACCTCATATTCAATATGTCACATTCAATTAAAAATTGTAATTACAAAATTACAAAATTGTAAAAAGCACCTATCCATCTACTACTAAACCCATTAAATTCAGTTCAGCAGCACTGAGATCAAGATATCAACCATCCCTGGATGTGATCTCAGTCTTTTGCAGGCAGTAGTTACACCACATCCACTCATACAGGGACAATTTAGAGTCACCAGTGAAAATCTCCAGCACACCTTTGCTGTGGGGTGGGGGGGGGGGGGGGGGAACAGTAAAACAAACAGAAAATGCAAACTTGAGCCATGAATCAACTCTGAAGTATCTTTATAACATTATAAAATACAATTACTGGTGTTGTCTCCTGGAATAATATGAAGCCCTAAAGTGAGGTTTGTGAACACCAATCACCCCCGACCCCACCTACTGTAGACACTTTCCGTGGTCCATGGATTGAACCAATTTGTTAATGTGGGATTTAACATCTCTTTATGAAACCACACTAAACTGGGAAATACAAAGAAGAAGCATTTATGGTTCCAACCCAGTAAGGAGTTACAGCAATTATGGAATCCAATCACACACAGAAAGAACAAATTTTCAATGTATGAGAGCTGAGAAATTGACAGTAATCAGAGAGGTAGTGTAGATGATGGGTGAAACACAAACAATTCAGACAGAAGAGACAAAAGGGTCAGAATTTAAAAAACACATAAATATTGTGCTTTCTTACCTTAACCCATCCATCCATCCATTATCCAACCCGCTGAATCCGAACACAGGGTCACGGGGGTCTGCCGGAGCCAATCCCAGCCAACACAGGGCACAAGGCAGGAACCAATCCCGGGCAGGGTGCCAACCCACCAAAGTACCTTAACCCATTATACAAATATAAGTGGACAACGTGGGGCACTTCCAGTAGTCAGATATACAGTATGGCTGACCTTATTATCTAAAGCAAATTGTAAGTTGAGGATATGTCACAACTGTTAACAGATATCATTCACAGTTGGAGCAAAGTCAAAATAAATGACTTGTTCAGGGTCACACAGTGAGTCACAGGTGAGAACTAAAAAAGCAGCCTTGTGGTTTAGAGTCTGATGTTTTAGCCAGCATACCGCACTACTGGCTCTTCATGCCAGTTAACCTTACCACATTTTTTAACGATATGAGAAGACACTGGAGGCACCTAATAGAGAGAGTGAGTGAGACCATCTGTAAATTTCTGACTGTAACTGAAATGGGATACGTGTCTGTTATATCTAATTAAGTCAGATATTCAGCCTTTTTAATTTACAAACCCCTCATTACACATAACAAAGCTTGTGCTTATAAGTCTCAATCTTTTATACTGGTTCTGTTTCTTGGATTTTATGTTATTTGTATTTTCTTCTAAAAATGAGCTTTCAATGAGATCTAAATACACACTGAAACCATGCCAATTTGCAGTGCCATTAAACTTTTCATTGCATTACATTACATGCATTACATTTTCATAATTCCGTTTTTAAAAAGTCAACATCCAGAAAAATAAAGACTATCGTTTTTCAGTCCTAGTCTATCATATTTTCCATAGCTATTTTCGTTCATGCGCAAAGAAGGTGGGATGAGGTTCTGTCTTTTGCTGTTGATCATTGTAATTAATAATAAGTAGATCTCCAATGTACAATCCAGCAGGTTTGGACCTTGCAGGTAATATGACAACACATTAGAAGAACTTCTGCAGCTACAGGTATAAGTAGGGTGAGTTAATAAACTATATATTTTCATGCAAAATGGATTTCAGCAGGCTCGTTGGAGGATTTATGCTGTTAAAGTATATGCGAAGGCAGAAATGCTGATTGAGCCATCACACATTTTAATAATGTTCATAGTTACGTATCCATATGTTAAAAAGATTAGCTTCCCTTTCAATCCCCTAAAAATTCTGTGTGAATAAAAGAATAGCAAAATATTGGTAATACTGTTCATCCCTCTATTTGCAGAACCACTTAATCTATCGTAATTCAGGAAGATGGCTGAAGCCACTGAAGCCATGTGCTGCAGCACCAGGAAGGAACAAACTTTGGATGGGGTGTCAGTAAACTAAAATCTAAAAGTACTGACATTTATCATTAAATAAATATGTATCAAATTAATATGTAACATATTTGCTGAATTTATTTGATTTCAAATATTCATTTAAATGAAGTTATTTTATTACAGACTTTTGATTTCATAGTCTATGACCACTAGTGTTACCATATGCAAGGCTGAAAAAGTTTTGCCTTCTTTGTTTAATGCTCCTTTCTTGGTAATTACAGTACGTTGTATTTCTTTGTATCACAATTGACAGTAATTTGCAATACCTGAAGTATTTTTCTTATCAACAGAATGTTCAAAGGAGGTGCTGTTAAGTGTTGGGACTATCTTAGTTATACACATCTAGTCAGCACTGGAAAATTTAGACAAGTCATTTTGAGAACTAGCAAAAAATATTTTTTCAGAGATGATTGTATTTGGCTGCGGTGTAGTACATGAGAAAACATTGAAGAAAACTTCCAGAAGAAAGAATTTTACATATGGGGCATGAAAGATGAAATTCATAATATTCATGTACATTCATATACTGTATACACATATATATATATATATATACATATGTATATATCACTTAAATCACACATTGGATCTCGATGAACGAAATATTCAAGTGGAAAATCTTTACTGAGTAATACTGTGTAATTCGTTGAGATGAAAATGGTGCAATAACGGTCAATGGGAACCAACATCACACCGAAAATCAAAGTCAAAAATTGAAATCACAGGCTGATACAACTTACGTGAATTTCATCGTGGCAACTCATAATGTGACTCCGCAATGTGTATGGTCCCCACATGTTGGTATGCACTCCTGACAACATCTGGGCATGCTCCTGATGAGACAGTGAATGTTGTCCTGGAGGATCTTCTCCCAGACCTGGACCAGGGAATCAGTGAGCTCCTAGACAGTCTGTGGCACTACTTGGCAGTGTCAGATGCACTTATACATAACATCCCAGAGGTTCTCAATTGGGGAACGTGCAGGTCAGTCAATGGCATCAATGCCTTAGTCATCCTGGATCTGCCTACACACTCTGACCATATGAGACGGGGGATTGCCCTTCACCAGGAGAAACCTAGGGCCAATTGAACCAGTGTAAGGTCTGACAATGGCACTGAGGATTTAATTCCAATACCTAAAAGTAGTCAGGTTACCGTTGCCTAGCATGTTGTGGTCTGTGCCACCCTCTAAGAATATGCCTTGCCAGGCCATCACTGACCCACCACTAAACCAGTCATGTCGGATGATCTTGAAGCCTGCATAACATTCACCACAGTGTCTCCAGACTCTTCATGTTTGTCACATGTGCTCAGCGTGAACCTGCTCTCATCTGTGAAGAGAACAGGGTGCCAGTGGCAGAGCTGCCAATTGTGGTATTCTGTGGCGAATGCCAATCAAGCTGCATAGTGATGGGCTGTGAGCACAGGTCCCACTAGAAGATGTTACGCCCTCGTGGAGTCTGTTTCTGACAGTTTGGTCAGAAACATGCATACCAGTATCCAGCTGGAGGTCATTTTGTGGGACTCTGGCAGCATTCCTTCTGTCCCACTTCGCCCAAATGAATAGATACTGGTTCTGCTGGTGGGTTGATGCCCTTCTACTGCCCTGTCCATCTCTCCTCATGTAATGACCCGTCTACTGGTATCTCCTCCATGCTCTTGAGAGTGTGCTGGGAGACACAGCAAACATCCTTGCGACGGCACATATGGATGTGCCATCCTGAAGGAGCTGGACTACCTGTGCAGCCTCAATCAGCTGCAGGGACACTAACAAAATGCAAAACAAGAGAAAAATAAGTCAGGAAGGATAAGGAGAGAGCAATAATGTCTATGGCCACCACCTGCAAAACCATTCCCTTTTTAGGTGTTGTCTTGCTGTTGCATCTCCAGTGCACCTGTTGGCACTTTCATTTGCGCCAATGCAGGAGAAGTTGATTCATCATGGCTTATGCTTCCTAACTGGACAGTGTGACTGATAGGGGGCGCTATCGCTCCCTTGAACCCTCAGACAATACGCCAGACACCAGATTAAATCCAAAATATTGAATTTATTATTAATACACAGTGCACCAAGCACACTCCTCTCCACAATACTCATACAATAATCACTACAATAAACAATCCTCCACTCCCAGACGTGTTGCCACCCTTCCACCCAGCTCAGCTCGACGTCTGGGATCTCCCACAATCCTTTAATAGTCCTTGACCCGGAAGTGTTTCGCTCTCTCTGTCCATGTGACTAGGAACACTTCCGGGTCAGATAACAACTCTTCTTCTTCATCCCAGAAGCATGTCATTTCCTCTGTCCACGTGCTTAGGACGCACTTCCGGGTTGTAGGGAAAATACTCCTTGTTCCTCCCTGCAGCATCCTCTAGCGGCTCCCATGGTATCCAGCAGGGCTGTGGATAAAAACTCCATTGTCCAGGATTCCCTGCTGGTCTTCGGGGCACCTCCATGTTGCAGGGAGGTCTCCATCTGGAGGCCTGGGGGTATTGGCTGGGATGAATGGCCGGCCATATATCACAACAGATTGATATCACTGAAGCTTAATTGACTAGGTACTAGACTGTGATGACTAGGTGTTCTTTTAATTATTTTGAGCAATGCATATATGCAGTATACTGTATATATATATATTGTGGCAGGCAGCTGGGATTCATACCCAGGAAAAGTAGACGGGGACTCCTGACAGAGCGCAGCGTGAGCCTGTCTGGGAGCGGACAGCGGAGGGCTGTGCTGCGGAGGGACAGAGACTTCACCTGCCCTCAGCTGGGCAGACATCGGCACAGGAATTCCCGTCCTGCTTCCGATCCCGCAGAGGTCAGCTTGGAGGGGAGCGACGTTGCTATAACCACGGCCACTGTGGTCACAGCCGGTGATGTTGTCCAGAGAGAATGTCAGAAGTGCGTGGATATCGGGGCAACACCCCCAGGCCTGTTGCTTGTGTTTCCACAGAGCAGAGCCGCAGAGAGGAAGACGCCGACTCCCCAACCTGGAGAAGACCAGCCCCCAATGGGGCTCAGCTGAGAGAGGGGCAATGTGGCAGGCGGCTGGGGTTCATGCCCGGCTGGGATGCCCCTGCACTCTATATTAAGGGGGAGCAGCCCTGGAGGGTGCAATACCTCCCCCTGGACGCTAGATGGCCATTCCCCTGGGTTGGAGCGGTGCCTCGGTTTCCAGATGGGCTCCATGGGAATTGGAGTTGGGTGCAGCCAAGTTGGGTCCCGCAGGCACTGCCAAGGGGTGCTGCAGCTGGGACTCCTGAGCCTGTATGGGCAGCGTATTCACCACACCCGGAATTGTAGCCGGAACTCAGCAATCAAGCACCTGGAGCACTTCTGGGTGAACTATAAAAGGGGCCAGCAGGCACCACTCTGGGAGCCAGAATTGGGAGGAGGAGGAAGAGGTTGCTTGGGAATAGTGGTGAAGGAAGAAGAAAAGAATTAGTGTGGTTTTCGTGTTGCTGTTTTTGGGACTGTGCTGTGGCTGGGGAACACAGGGAAGATGTGCCCCCAGTTGAAGAAAAATAAATTTGTGTTTTATTTGTTTCATTTTTACGTGTGTCTCCGTGTCCATCTGTGTTGGGTCTAGTGCCTATATAGCGCCTTTTCACAATATATACCATTATACATGTATAATTTGAATTTAATGCATTCACCAAAAAGAGAACAATGATACAGAAAAACCTGGAACTGAAAAATACTGTTAGTTTTGGTTAAGGTAATAGTCTAATTCTTTAGCTATTTTAAAAACACTTTTCAAAATGTAAGTTCTCAAGTTCTCATTTCTTTAGTTTTAGTAATCACTTTTACTTTATTTAATTTCCTTTACTAAGTGAAAAAATCATATTTCATAAACAGTAAGTGAGCTTGTGAGTGATCCACTGAGCATAGTAGGATGCAGCCCAACTCATGTAAGCCTTTTCTTGAACTATCATAAACAACAACAACTTTTATTTATATAGCACATTTTCATACAAATAATGTAGCTCAAAGTGCTTTACATGATGAAAAAAGAGAAAAAAAAAACAAAGTAAAAATTAAAATAAGAGAACACTAATTAACATAGAATAAAAGAAAGGTCCAATATCCAGGGAGGACAGAAAAAACTCCAGATGGCTGGAGAAAAAATAAAATCTGCAGGGGTTCCAGGCGATGAGACTGCCCAGCCCCCTCTAAGTATTCTACCTAACATAAATGACCTCAATCAGTCCTCATTGTATTCAGGGTTCTTATGGAAGGACTTGATGATGACGGTCATGTGGACTTCTGGCCCATCAATGTAGGGACATCACAGTGCTTTGATCAGCTGGTGGTGGCGCAGATCGCCACCACAGAAAACCGGAAAAAGAACAGAAGAGAGAGTAGGTGTTAGTACAGATTTTGGAGCCACCAAGAATAGTAATGATAATTAATTGAATATATTGAATGTACAATCGGAAAAAGATCTCTTAATCAATATATCAGAAAAGGAGTGGAAAACAGCAATGCAGAGACTTCACTAGAGCTCCATATGTGCAAAGCATACAATTATTCAACTCAAAATTATATATCGAACACATCTGTCTCTGGGCTCACCACCTATAGGAGGGGCCAAGGAGGTCGGGTGCAGTGTGAGTTGGGTAGCGGCCGAAGGCGGGGACCTTGGCGGTCCGATCCTCGGGTACAGAAGCTGGCTCTTGGGACGTGGAATGTCACTTCTCTGAAGGGGAAGGAGCCTGAGCTAGTGCGCGACGTTGAGAGGTTCCAGCTAGATATAGTCGGGCTCACCTCGATGCACAGTTTGGACTCTGGAACCATTCTCCTTGAATTTTCCTGGGCTGGACTCTCTACCACTCTGGGGTTGCCCCCGGTGAGAGGCACAGAGCAGGTATGGGCATACTTATTGCTCCCCGACTTGGAGCCTGTTCATTGGGGTTTACCAGGGAGTATGGGGTACCAGACCCCCTGATAAGGGCTGTTCAGTCCCTGTACAACCGGTGTCAGAGCTTGGTCCACATTGCCAGCAGTAAGTCGAATCCGTTTCCAGTGACAGTTGGACTCCGCCAGGGCTGCCCTTTGTCACCGATTCTGTTCATAACTTTTATGGACAGAATTTCTAGGCGCAGCCAGGGTGTTGAGGGGGTCCGGTTTGGTGGACTCAGGATTGGGTCACTGCTTTTTGCAGATGATGTTGTCCTGTTTGCTTCATCAGGCCGTGATGTTCAGCTCTCTCTGGATCGGTTCGCAGCGGAGTGTGAAGTGGCTGGGATGGAAATCAGCACCTCCAAATCCGAGACCATGGTCCTCAGCCGGAAAAGGGTGGAGTGCCCCCTCAGGGTTGGGAGCGAGATCCTGCCCCAAGTGGAGGAGTTCAAGTATCTCGGGGTCTTGTTCACGAGTGAGGGAAGAATGGAGCATGAGATTGACAGGTGGATCGGTGCGGCGTCCGCAGTGATGAGGGCTCTGCATCGGTCAGTCATGGTGAAAAAGGAGCTGAGCCGTAAGGCAAAGCTCTCAATTTACCAGTCGATCTATGTTCCTGCCCTCACCTATGGTCATGAGCTATGGGTAGTGACCGAAAGAATGAGATCGCGAATGCAAGCAGCTGAAATGAATTTCCTCCGCAGGGTGTCTGGGCTCGCTCTTAAAGATAGGGTGAGAAGCTTGGTCATCCAGGAGGGGCTCAGAGTAGAGCCGCTGCTCCTTCGCATCGAGAGGAGTCACATGAGGCTTGGGCATCTGATCAGGATGCCTCCTGGACGCCTCCCTGGTGAGGTGTTCCGGGCATGTCCAACCGGGAGGAGGCCCCGGGGAAGACCCAGGACACGCTGGAGGGACTATGTCTCCCGGCTGGCCAGGGAATGCCTCGGGATTCTCCCAGAAGAGCTAGAAGAAGTGAGCGGGGATAGGGAAGTCTGGGCATCTCTGCTCAAGCTGCTGCCCCCGCGACCCGACCTCGGATAAGCGGAAGAGGATGGATGGATGGATGGACATCTGTCTCGCCTAAAACTGTCCAAAATGTTTCCAGGGCAAGATCCAGCCTGCGAACGCTGCAATCAAGCCCCAGCCTCACTGGGTCACATGTTTTGGGCCTGCACCAAATGAACATCATTTTGGATCAAAATTTTTAAGTGCCTTTTAGACAGCCTTGGTGTCACAATCCCTCCTAACCCATTAACAGCTGTGTTTGGTGTTCTTCCAGATGGGTTTAAAGTGGAGAAGGACAAACAAACTGTGATTGCATTCACTACACTTTTGGCACGCAGACTTATTTTGCTAAACTGGAAGAATCCTAACGCTCCTCTTTTAAGTCAGTGGGTAACCGATGTTTTATACTATTTGAAATTGGAAAAAATCAAATATACAGTTAGAGGTTCTGTACAGAATATTTTTAAAACCTGGCAGGATATAATCAATAAAATTTTAGAATAAGCTCTTAAAGCACCAAGGAAGCAATTATCTCCGCATCTCTTTTTCCTCTCCATTCATCTCTACTGGCCTATTAAACTCATCAATTTAGGTATGTCTACAAGCCTTAAGTTTTACTCTGTTGGCCATGCTCTCTCTCTCAGGGGTGGGTGTCGACTTGTTTTTTTTTTTTTTTCAATCCTAGTATTTATAAAAATGGATTGATTTGTATGAATGATTACAATAAAATTAATAAAAAAAAAAAAAGAATTAAAATAAGAGAACACTAATTAACATAGAATAAAAGTAAGGTCCAATGGCCAGGGAGGACAGAAGAAACAAAAAAAACTCCAGACGGCTGGAGAAAAAATAAAATCTGCAGGGGTTCCATAGTAATGATAATTAATTGAATATACAAAGCATCAGGATTAAACTAAAATGAAGTTATGAGAAAGCCATGTTAAAGTAATGTGTTTTTAGCAGTTTTTTAAAGTGCTCCACTGTATTAGCCTGGTGAATTTCTATTGGCAGGCTATTCCAGATTTTAGGTGCATAACAGCAGAAGGCCGCCTCACCACTTCTTTTAAGTTTTGCTCTTGGAATTCTAAGCAGACACTCATTTGAAGAGCTAAGATTACGATTTGGAATGTAAGGTGTAAGACATTCCGAAATATAAGATGGAGCGAGATTATTTAAGGCTTTGTAAACCATAGGCAGTATTTTAAAGTCAATTCTGAATGACACTGGTAACCAGTGTAGTGACATCAAAACTGGAGTAATGTGCCCGGATTTTCTTTTCCTAGTTAGGATTCTAGCAGCTGCATTCTGCACTAGTTGCAATCGATTGATGTCTTTTTTGGGTAGTCCTGAGAGGAGTGCGTTACAGTAATCTAGTCGACTGAAAACAAAAATGTGAACTATTTTTTCAGCATCTTTCAATGATATAAGAGGTCTAACTTTTGCTATATTTTTTAAGTGAAAAAATGCTGTCCTAGTGATCTGATTAATATGCGATTTAAAATTCAGGTCACAGTCAACAGTTACCCCTAAATTCTTTACCTCCGTCTTGACTTTTAAACCTAATGCATCATGTTTATTTCTAATAACCTAATTATATCCATTATTGCCAATCACTAAAATTTCAGTTTTCTCTTTATTTAGCTTGAGAAAATTACTACTCATCCATTCAGAAACACAAGTAAGACATTGTGTTAGTGAAACAACAGACTCGGGGTCATCAGGTGCTATTGATAAATACAGCTGGGTGTCATCAGCATAGCTGTGGTAGTTCACGTTATGCCCCGAGATAATCTGACCTAACAGAAGCATGTAGATCGAAAAGAGCAGCGGACCCAGGATAGAACCTTGTGGAACATCATATAGAATATCATGTGTCATTGAAGTATAATTACCAAAGCTATCAAAGAATTTTCTACCTGCCAAGTAGGATTCAAACTAATTTAAGACACTGCCAGAGAGGCCCACCCATTGACGAAGGTGATTTCTAAGAATATTGTGATCAATGGTATCAAATGCGGCACTCAGATCTAAGACATAAACATAGCACTCCTTCACTTATCTAGTTTAAAACTTCTCCAAAAGAAAACGTACCAGACATCAGTGTCAGAGGGGAACATATTTGTATGGTGGGCGGTTTTATTTTTCTTTTAGGCAGAAAAACATGTAAATAATAAATGTAAAAAGCCAATACATGAAGGGGCAATAGACACCCTTTGTTGAGGCCGGGGTGATAAGTGAAAAGCCAAATTTCCTGAATAATTCTGTTACAGGATATTGTGATGGCTGTGTACAGGACATACTAGATAGTTACCTGTGTTGCAAAAGAGTCACCTGTTTTGAAGATCAGACTACTCTGATTGGTATGTCATCAACATATGATATTGTGATACATGACTTCCTGCTTCCTTTGAAAATTAACATGTTCTGGGGACATTGGTTTCTAATCAGCATACAGTGATGTACTTCTTGATAGTTGACAACAATTCTCATTAATTTAACTAATGAAAATGTGTCTACACTATTGATGAGCAAAGGAAATTGATATGTACCATTGTTTAATCGATCGTCATTTCGCTCTAGGCAGAGACTGAAGCAGTTATATACTTCTGGGCAGTGGATGGTGTTCAGACGGTGTGAAGAGAGAGCATGTACAAGCAGAAGGGATGGAGTTAGACAAGAGGATGGACTTGCAGGCAGACAAGGGTATGTGGCTGACAAGACATATGGCACATGGACAGTGACACCTACCTCCAGGGAGGAAGAAACAGTTTCATCAGAGAGACGCCTGGACCAGCAAAAGAAGGAAGACTCATGAGAGGATTGAGCAAAGCCAGCGGACAAGAAGCAAGATTTCTGTTGAAAAACAAGCATTTGTCAAACAGAATGTTTCAGTGGGACAGTTGGAAGATTATTGTGGTAAAAAAGCACCCAACTTGTACTTCGCACCACCAAAGGTTGATCCTCCTCTGTTATGTTTTAATGGACTTTTACAGTGTGGACTGTGTGTTCTCTTTTTAAAAGGTTTTCGCTCCTGATATTTTTACACTCTTATCTACTTTTATCTTCTTGGTGAATTTTATATTGTCTGGTGTAATACAAGGTAGTGTTATTTCCCTTGTAATTGCTGCCGTGTCTTTCATTGCATGTTTACTCACCGGCCAATTTAAAGAAACCTGTGTACTATAATCATTAATTTTCACGAATTCCCAGTCTAATTTAGGTTATATCATCTATAAGTGTGACCTAAACACCCATCAAGTCAGTGCTTATTGATATCTCTTTTCTTGCCATAGAGTGCAAACTACCATAAAAATACTCCATGCTCCCTTTTCTGGACACTGGCAAATTAACAAAAATACTAGAGTGAAGTGCTACCTCTAGGAGGTACTTTGAACACTACACATGAACTCATACTGTCTCCTAGGAGATCCTGCACGCATTCCATATTCAGCGCTTCGAGCATTTCTGGCTAGATGTCATTCACCATTGTTGTCCTTGTCTCAGTGTGCTGTGATTCAGGCACCACAAAATAGTAAAACGGATGGGTCTAACAAAAACAACCCAGAATCCTTACTAGTTTGCTACAATATATGGCTTAACCTAGCTAGCTGGGAGGCTCCGGCCTGGTCAGGCACAAATGAGGCTTGGAATAGAGAGTTCAAAAACAATCCAAGTAATTTCTCTACATACAGTATATATCAAAAAATATCTAACCAAGGATGAGAAGGAGGAGGAGGAGGAGAGAAACCATAAAAACTCTAGCTGCATGATAATCTCAAAATTGAATCTTTAATAAAGGAAAGGTTTGATTAACAAGTAGAAAAAGAAATCACTAATGATCAAAATAGCAAAAAAAAATGATTTGCCTAAAATACAATCCAAAGCAAATAAGTCAAAATCAAGACCCTGCTCCATTTAGTCATAGGGCTAGGCCTATTGATTTGCAAAAATTTTTGCAGGAGTAGATAAGAGATACAAAAAAATATACTTGCACGCCCAATTAGAGGCAGGCTTACTCACACACTCAAAGATATTTCTAAGTTAACTTAGCTGACAGCTTGCAGCTTGTTTGCCATACCAGAGCACATGCTGGATGATGAACAGAGACAAATGAACACACACAAACACACACCTAGATCTGTAAAGGTACATGTGCACAGAGGCATTAGGCCACTCCTATACCAGTCTATCCAACAATGCAGCTTGTTAATTTTGTTTGACCCAGTGTTTTTAGTTTCAAATTAAATATTATTTAAGTTATTCACTTCATTCCTGTTCATTTTAATGTATATTTATTTGTGTACATAACATAACATTAAATATACTGTAAGTTAATGTACTTAAATGTATATTATCGATTGAATTATATTGTAAAATCTTCAAATGAGACATATCCTAAGGTACTATTAAAGTGAAACTTACATAGAAGTACTGTATGAATTCTTACCATACTAATTTTTAGGGTTCTTAAGCCTTAGTTTAATATTTAAAATTTTGTGTTCATCCTTTGTTTTGCCAGTGTTAGTTTCTTTCTGTTCTTTTTTCTTTTCTTTTTTACTTCAAATTGTGGGGGTTTATTGGTAATGTACTGGTTCCTGTCTTAGATGTCTTGTTCTCCTTTTTCTGGTTTTCTTTGGTATTTTTCCTTCTGTTTCTTGTTATCTGAGCCTCTTAACTCATTAACTCTTTAATAGCTAATTTCTGCTGTAGTAAATTTGGGAATATAAGGTTTGTGTTTAAGGTTTTGCACTGCTACCTTTACCTGTGGATTATCCTCAGTAAAATTCTAACTATTAAGGGACACTGGGTTTCAGGGATTATTGTGAGGAAGTGCTCAATTCACCAGGTGATGGAAGTAGGCACAGAGAAACATGCAAAAAATGAACAACTAAAACTAAAGGACAGAGAAATAGTTGCTAGTTAAAGTTCAGAAAAGGAGATAAAAATGTAACTAGGGTCTACTTAAGTTGAAACTAACTAAAGCTAGAATTTTTCAAACATTCAGAGTTTATTCACTGAGGAATGGTGAATGGTGTGAACATCTCTGTATTTATGTTGTAACCTTGAGATACGTCCTAACTGTGATGGAATAGTCACATGATGCTATATGGAGCATAAATAAAATGAGACATTAATACAAATATTTGTTTTCAAATCAAGCAGAAATAAAACACTAACAAATGCACACATGCAAACTAACAGTAATACTAACACTAACAAAATAGACCTATAAACATAATCAATGGTTATCACAGTGGTCTATTAACAATTCACAAAGCAATGCAGAGGGTAGTGACATCAGCATATTACTGGAACACATATCCCTGCTGTTCTGGACATACTTACTATGCACTTCTTAGAAATGCAAACAATATTATTAAGACCTCAGCCATCCTGTACAGTCACTTTACTCCATCCACTGTTCTGGTAAATTGTACAGGACCATTAGTACTCACATCACTAGATTAAAGTGGCTCATATTAGAAGCAGATGAGTCAGCCTACAAAGACGAGTCCCAGAGACTTAAAAATGGTTTTCAGTGAACAACATAACACTGAACATCACAAGAACCAAGGAACTTATTCTGGACTTCAGAAAGTATAGTACAGAACCAGTTCCTGTTTACATCTACGGAAACAATGTGGAAAGGGTGCAAAACCTCAAATTCTTGGGAACTCACATTTCAGAGAACCTTTCCTGGTCTGAGAACACCACAGCAATGGTCAAAAAAGCACAACAGAGACTGCATTTTCTGAGAGTGCTCAGCAAAAACAGGCTGGAACAAAAACTATTGGTCGCTTTTTATTGTTCAAACATCGAAAGCATCCTGGCATACTGTATCACAGCATGGTACGCCTTATGCACAGAAACAGACAAGAAGGCTGTCCAGACAGTCATAAACACAGCACGAAAATCACAGCACAGAATCCCTGGAAGTTATTACCTACTCCCTCCATCTCACCACAACCACAAACATCATTAAGAAACCTTCATATCCTGGTCATCACATGTTTGAACTGTTGCCTTTTGGACAGCGTTACAGATCTTTGAAAGTACGGGCCAATAGATTCAGAAACAGCATATTTCCAATGGCCAGAAATACATTGAACAAAAATAATCAAATTAAGGTGACTTAAATAATTTTTTTAGTCAGTGCTGAAATATATCTTCTTGGGAAATATACTCGTACATACTGCATCTGCTCTTGTGCAGCTACTTCCCAGTGGAATGGTATTATTTTATTGTATTACTAATGGTTCCATTGTCATTTTATCTAATTTCTTTTTCAACTATATTTTTACACATAATATTATTGTATTATGTGTTGTAGCATTGGTTGTGTTTTGTGAAAAGTAATGTCGTTTTGCTTTTTCTACCCAGTTGGAGTAGTGCTTGGAATTTTGTTGTAATTATTTTACAATGACAATAAAGGCTTTCTAATTCTGATTCTAATTCTAATTCTAATTCTAAGGGACTGATTTTATCTTGTGGTCATAAGGTCACTTAACTGTAAATGGAATGAGCATGTTTAAGTTCTGTTTCTTATATCTGTATGAAACACATACAGTACATATGATAACACACGGTATTGCATGCTTTGTCTTTTGTTCAGATTATACTTTTGATGCAAGTCTGTGAGAGACAATAAGTGAAGAATTTCATTGTACTGTGTACATGTACCAATAAACTTGAACTTGATAAATTAAGATTCAGATCAGGGAGTCATTTTCCAGGCATTTTTGCCATTCTCTGCTTAAGTGTTGAAGGAGGACAAGCCATTTTGTCACCAAGGTACTGCACTGTACATAGACTTAAGTGTCCCACATATAGTGTGTTAGATTTAGAAAGACATTCCATTGCAAGGATTTTGCAGCTTTCTAAATTTGTTTAATGAATTTTTCATAGTAAAAGTAAATTAGCAAAGTTAAGGTATCAAAAGTTAAGGTATCATGAACATTGTCCATGTTTCTGAGACTGCACATCCTCTGAAGCTTTAGTGAGTCCATATGAAACGTTGTATTTTAAAATTCTTTCCTTATTTACAGTAGTTACCCACAATTACTGTATTAGGTACAATATTTTATAATGAATCATCTTGTTTAGGTAATACTTAACATGTTGCACACATTGAAGTAAAATTGCTAGAGTAAAAAAAGAGATTTCTAGCTTTAGATATACAGATACATTTTTTCAGTATGAATATATGATCACAATCGACTGAATATTTTGAAATAGTAGTAAGTACAAGTACAATTGTGAAAGAAATGTATTGTTAACAATTGTATGTACCATCTTCCTACAAAAAGTCCATTGACCTGTCTCTGCTAATCACTGTAAAGATGACTGCTCCAATAACTGAAAAGTTACTGAAAGACTCTATAATGAAAGATTGCCTTAATGAAGAAAAGTAGTGTGTGTGGGGGGTAGGGTGTTAGGGGGAGCACTGTCAAGTCTATAAAAGTCTACTGATAACTGCCTTTGAAGGCTTAAGCTTCCGCGTGTCCCAATAAGAGGTGAAGTGTCTGTTTCTTCCATATAGTTAATGCAGATTAATTTTTGTGAAATTTCACTTGTACCATTTGTGAGCATACTAGACATTTCATGAAATTGTAGTTGTTTATTTTAGTTTTTCTCATTAGGCATTGTAAAGCAATGTCTAAGAAACTGGACAGGAAACCACAAAGTTTCATTTTCAAAAATTAGCTCTGACTTGCTGTTTGACTCTAAGCAAGTCACTTTACTTGTCTATGCTTCTGATATATAACTACTGAATGCATCCAAGCAAAACAAATTGTTTTGCAGTAGTAAAGTGCACTGTTTAAATGTTTAGCTTTATATAAAATAAAGCTGTTTTTTTACATAGAATATCCTAGATAAATTCAAGCAAATACAGTCCACCATGAACTTACTTGAAGTTTAGTTCAACCTGTAGATCTGCAAGAGCACTTTTTTCTTTTCTCACGTATATATATATATATATATATATATTTATATATTTAGTGATGGTGAGTGTAGAATGGGACTTCTGGGTTTGAATAACAGTTAATACTGTATTATTGTTGGTTGCAGATTGTCATGTAGGCATTATTCATAGGGCTTGAAACTTTCCACAAGGTTGCACAGCCTTGTGGAATAAGAAGTGGTGTATCTGGGTCACATCCATCCATCCATCCATTTTCCACAGCCTGGGGTTTGTTCCTGCCTTGTGCCCTGTGTTGGCTGGGATTGGCTCCAGCAGACCCCCGTGACCCTGTGTTAGGATATAGCGGGTTGGACAATGACTGACTGACTGACTTTGTGGCTGCCAGCTGAATTGCAGAAAAGTAGAGCTGTCAACCTTTGTTTAGATTTTTTTCCTCCTCGGCATGGATCACCTTTGAGTGCTAAAGTGTGATGCAGTAGCAGCTGACAGAAAATTCCAGTCTCATCAGCATTATTGATGTCTTCAGGCTCATAAGCTGAAATGATTTTCCTGATTTCACCTGCATTCCATTTGTTGTTTTTTCAATTGGAACTGCAGATTCTTGTGCATAGATTGCTTGGCTGCAATTCTAAAACGATCCCGAAAGTGAATTAACTAACCCCACCTGGCAGTACAATCTTCATGGCCCAAGGAGATAGACAGTGACTTTGCTTTTTCTTGAATGAGTGGACCACTAATAGTAATGTTTCTTGAATGAGCATCACTGAACAACATAAAAACTGCTTTTTTGATGTCTGCAAATGCAGCAGTTTGCATACATTGCATATTTTTCTTCTATTTTTGCTTGGTCTTTCAAGAAAGTTGACAAGTATTGATGGCGAAGTTCTGAATTCACTCGTAACATCTTTTTTCTTTTTGTGGGAATCAAAAGCCTCAAAAATGTAAAGTTTTTTTTTTTAATGTGAACTGTTGTTGTTTTTTCATGTCAGCCATTTCTATAGGAGGGTGACAATGAGTTAAATTCCAACGGATGTTTTTCAAATGTTGATGAGCAATAAGTAAAAGGTATCACTGAAAAACACAGAAAACAAACATAGCAAAAAAAAGCAGTATGAGGATAGTTTGAAGAAAGAGAAAAAATTTCAATGTTCTGTTCGGGGATCATTGTGCACAGCTGAGCTGCGACCACAGAACTAACTGCTTTGTGGATGATTCATTTTCTTGACTGCTCTGTGGACTGTCTTTTGGGCACTTTGTTGTAATGAAAGTATCTGCTGAATGCATTTCGTAGTAACAAGATTTTTATAGAGTCGTATGGCGAAATTGTCATGATGGTAAAAATACTTTACAGTATATATATACAGTATATATATATATATATATATACAGTATATACATACATAGTGCACACCTAGAACTTAAAGTGTCTGAACTTTTTTATTAAAAGTGATAAAAGACCAGGAAATTAAAAAAGCAGGCAAAATTGTAGTCTACAAATAGGCCAGGTTCATAAGCCTGGAAATCAAACTAACTTCTAGTATCTAAACCCTAAACAAATGAAAAGAATCTTAAGCCAAAATGCTACAACAGAAGTCAATAACCAAAATTAATTAAACAAACTGCTAACCCAAACACCTTTTAAAGATCATGCTATTATCTTAGAATATACAAAGACTTGGATGCAGAGCTCAGCACTCCCCCATCTCTGTGGGAAACAATAACACAACTTGTCACTTAACCTCTGCATCATGTAGCCATGGCAATACAAAAATTATTTAAAAAATGGTAATGGCAAAGAGAACACAAAGTGGCATCAGCAGAATAATGATAAATATAAAACAAGTAGCAGAAAACAAAATATGAATACACAAAATAGATAAAAATGATAGACAAATGAAAAATAATAAAAATTACAGCAGTCATATCATGCCAGCTACTTTTCTTAAAAAGAATAGACAATTTCTAATGAAATTAATCAAATTATTGTGTCATTTCATAAACACAGTGAGTGATAATGTATCAGTCAATAGTTATTTTGTATTATCTCTGCAGTGTACATTTTTGTAAGTTCATTAATTGACTGAAATCTAAGTTTATTAAAAAATGCAAACTGTTTAAATAATTTGAACAATTTGGTGATTTGAGTGATGATTTAAAAATCAACATTTTAAACATACCACCCTTCTTCTGTTGCTTTCTCATTCTGTAATCCATAATCTTGGACAATCTGGAAGTGCACAATTCTGACCTTTACGCTGTTAACATCTTGTGCTGCAGACTTCCTAGGTAGCAATGAAGGCAGCAACCATAAACACAAGTTTAAAAGAGTGCAGCAAACCCAAAAAACAAACTGGTGTTGTGTAACAAAAAATGAAAAAAGTGAAAAAATACAAACTGCCAAAACAAAACTAAAAGTAAACATAAATGACAGAAAGTAATTCTCCATTAATCAAATCCTGTAAATGAAACAGTAAAACATGAAAACAAGCAAGGAGGAGTACAAAATAAAATAAACGTGGACCATAATCATAACAGATGTATAGTGATATAATCAATATATCATGTAAAAACAGACATAAAATGCATCCCAGGTTCTAACTGTGTGGAATTATCCTCGTGTCTGCGTGGATTTCCTCTGTTTGCTCTGGTTTCCTATCACAGTCCAAAGATATGCAAGTTAGGTGGACCGACAATATTAAATTGGCCTTAATGTGTGGTTGGAGTATGTATGTGTGTTTGTCCTGTCCAGGTTTTGTCTTGCATCCTATGCTGTTGGTACGCCCAATCTTCAGGACAATGAGCATTAAAAAATGACTGACTGACTTCTTTAATCCTGATAAACTGGTCCTGATTTTCCCTTTGCAAAATTCATAAGCTAAGATGCTCACCACAGCTCTATTAAATGCTTCTATTGCCATGGCATCATTGGGACCAAGTTCCTGACTCCACCCTATCTTCCTTGTTAATACAACTACAACTACCTTTTGTTATGTCCCTTTTCCCTTCTCCCATCATTGTTAATTGTTTCCAAATTAGGGGGCAGTCAACATGTTTATGACCGTCAGGTGTTGCAGCCTATAGAGCTGGAGTCATCTGAGAAAAATAAAAGGACACTTTGGTGTCTTACCTGTTCTCTGGGGCACTGAAATTTTGTTCCTATATCTATTCTTTCTCTCTCTGAGGTAACTTTTAAAATTATATTGGATAGTTTTGGTTTTCTGTTTTACTTTTGCTTACTTCTTGGTTAATTAAATATTTTCTCCTTTTAGATTAGTATTTCTGATTTTAGAAATTTAATGTTTTGATTTTATTCACATTTTTAGTTTTATGATTTAAAATTTTCTGGTTTGCTCTTGTATTTGTACTTATTTTCCTGCACTTGCTTTTTATTCATTTTATTTGGTATTCCTAACTATAGCTACTTTTTAAATTTTAATTAAACAAATACAGAAATATGTGTTTATTTGCAGTTTTAATTTGTAGGGAGTGATTTCATGGTAAGACCTTCTCAATAGTGCTGATCATAACACCCACTACATCACCATCTTGATTTCTCAGCTAGCCAACAAAGTAACATCACGGAATTCACAATTTCAAAAAGTGCCATGTTATTTTTTTAATAATGTACCAAAATGATTTAAAAGTTTTCAGTTTTTATTATGCATTGAGCCTGAAGCATAATTCAGTCAAATTTGTAAATTATATCACTTTTAGCATCTTAATAGTCTGTTATGACTGACCTGAGAATATAATTGAGAAGCATCAAGACAGGATAAAATCTGATTATGCTATCTTAGTCAAGTTCTTTCACAAAGACTTTTGGAAGATTACACAATTTTGACTAAATTCACAGGATAAAATTAAGAAGCAAAATCAATTGGTAATTTTAAGCTCAGCAAAGAGCAGGGTCATAGAGAGAAGAAAAAAAACAAACAACAAAGTCATCAGGATTATGTCAGCTACTTCCAAAAATGTGCCTTGAGACCAGACAATTCTTTTATAGAATACAGTACACAGTACCTAGTAGGCAGTATGTTTGTAAGAGATCAACTGAACCCAAAGAGGTCTGAAAGAAGTATAGAGCATATCTTTATTGCAGAATAAGGAATATCATATTCTCTAATAATTACATCAATAATTCTTGTTAAAGTTACAAAAACATTACTAAGCGGCATAATAATTAAAAACTATTTGAAAAGGGTATACGTCGAGTTCAATCGACACAGGGAAGGTAATCAGGAGGAGGAGATAAGCATTGACACCAAAAGGTTTTATTGACTACTTTGCAGTAATTACTGCTGCCTGTTTAATGTTTGCCCTTTTTCTTTTCTGCGGTGGTTAATGGCATTGCCACATTTTTAGGAACATGGATTTGCTTCTTGGATTTTCTTTAAGTATTATGTGTTATTCCACATCCACATTAGTTTTTCTGGTAACACAACCTAATGCGGGCATATATGGTACCGTGTAGGTGAGTGTGTTGGGATGTCCTGCAATAGGACTGTTATTCTAGTAAGGTTTGGCTGCTGCCCGATGCTCACTGTTGTCAGGATAGACTCCATTTCTCTGTGACCCTGTAAATTAAATTCACAAAGTGGGCCAAGAAATTGGCCTCATTGGAGGTAATTGCTACTGTGATTGCAATGTTTTTCCTTTCTTGATATATTCCAAAAACCTGATACGAGAAACAAGCAGTAGATGGTCAGGTCTATAAACTTGAAAAGGGGTTACTTGAAACATGTTTTTCAGATGGATACTGAGTCACTTACATTAAGGATTGAAATTATTGATCAAATTTTAGCACATGCCAAGGAAATAATTTAGTAACACTATTTCTGTACCACGTAGATATTCAGCATGCTGGTTAAACATACTGTATCAAACAATTCATCTGCTGTGCACTTTTTAAAGTATAAGATTGCAATAAACAATTGAAATGCATTGCATGCAGAAGCAGATTGCACTTGCTCACACAATGAACTGCATGGCCATAAAAGTAGCTACAAATAGTACGCCTCACTACACAAACAGTAGAACAGTACATTAAGAGAACAAAGAAAAAGAGTCACAATTGAATGTAACTTATCTAAAGCAGGAGTACCAACTTTGAAGTACAACAGAAAAGTGTGGGTTATTAGGCTAAGTCTAAATCTATACTAATTAATAAAAGGCAAAGCCCTCACTGACTGATTGACTGACTGACTGACTCACTCATCACTAATTCTCCAACTTCCCGTGTAGGTGGAAGGCTGAAATTTGGCAGGCTCATTCCTTACAGCTTACTTACAAAAGTTAGCCTGGTTTCATTTCGAAATTCTACGCGTAATGGTCATAACTGGAACCTGTTTTTTGTCCATATACTCTAATGGAGGAGGCGGAGTCATGTATCACGTCATCACGTATTACGCCTCCTACATAATCAAGTGAAGTGAAAACAAGGAAGAGATTTACAGCACGAGTCAAACGCGGGAACGAAGGTAAATGACGTTAATTGTTGAGTGTCTTTTAATACTGTGTAATTGTTGAGTGTCTTTTAATACTGTGTAAGCATACATATTAACAGATGTGCAATTAAACGTGTACATTTACAGGGTGATTTCTCAGGCTTAAAGCTCGAAGTGATCACTCGAGTGAAGGCAGCTTCACAAAAAAAACAGATCCTTAACAAACTGTTATTGGTACATTTTACCTCAATTTTAAAAGGTTTTCTTTTCTTCTTAATAAAAATTTAAAAGCAGAACTTCGGCGGTGCGAACCGCGGGGATTTGAGCGACTGACGCATACAGACATATTCATGAGTGCAGGTACTTCGGAAACAAAGCACCATGTAAACCTAAAGTTTAAATTAAGTTCATAGACCTACAAAAGGTTGCCATTGATTTGAGGCAAGATTGCTTTTCTCCTGTACAACTATACGTTGCATTCTCAAGAGTGTGCTTGCACGGCTTCGTCATATTACAACCGGAGTGCTGAACTGAAAATAGATAGATACAGATATATATATAGATACATAGATACATAGAGGGCGGCACGGTGGCGCAGTGGGTAGCGCTGCTGCCTCGCAGTTGGGAGACCTGGGGACCTGGGTTCGCTTCCCAGGTCCTCCCTGCGTGGAGTTTGCATGTTCTCCCCGTGTCTGCGTGGGTTTCCTCCGGGCGCTCCGGTTTCCTCCCACAGTCCACAGACATGCAGGTTAGGTGGATTGGCAATTCTAAATTGGCCCTAGTGTGTGCTTGGTGTGTGGGTGTGTTTGTGTGTGTCCTGCGGTGGGTTGGCACCCTGCCCAGGATTGGTTCCTGCCTTGTGCCCTGTGTTGGCTGGGATTGGCTCCAGCAGACCCCCGTGACCCTGTGTTCGGATTCAACGGGTTGGAAAATGGATGGATGGATAGATACATAGATAGACAGAGATATATATCTATACTAGCAAAATACCTGCGCTTCGCAGCGGAGAAGTAGTGTGTTAAAGAGGTTATGTAAACATATATATATACATAAACATATATAAATATATATACATATATACACATATCTACATCTGCGGTGGGTTGGCACCCTGCCCAGGATTGTTTCCTGCCTTGTGCCCTGTGTTGGCTGGGATTGGCTTCAGCAGACCCCCGTGACCCTGTGTTCGGATTCAGCGGGTTGGAAAATGGATGGATGGACATATCTACATATACATATATATATACATATATATATATATACACATATACACATCCACATATATATACATATATACTGTATATACACATATCAACATATATACACACATACATACATACATACACACATTTATCTATATATATAAAGGAGAGTTGGGATCCGAGAGACTGTGTTTGTGTGTTTGTGGAGGGATGGAGAGTTAAGGCAGGTGTTGGAGTCACGTGATCATCTCCCCTCCCATTCACCTCATTTCATTCACTTCATTTCACTCCGAGCTGAGCTCCGCAGCTGATGCGGTCTTGCTGTTCTTGATTTGCTTTTCACATGGCCAACTATACGTTACATGCTCAAGAGTAAGCTCAGCACACAGCTTGCTCATATTACAACCGGAGGGGTGAACTGACAACATGGTATACAAAGAGATCCTTAACAAATAATTATTGGTATAATTTCCCTCAGTTTATTATTTAAAATTTTAAAGCAGTACTTCGCCGCTGCGAAGCGCGGGTATTTTGCTAGTATTAGTATAAATGATAATTCAATGATAGTCTGAGTGGGAGAGTTTCAAAGAGTGAATTTCCCAACACTGTGAAATTCTTAAATCACAGTTACATAGACAGGTTTCATGTTATACGCATAATAAAAAGGCATGAAGTTTAAAGTTTTGCATGAAAGTAACATAATTATGAACAGAATTATGCAAAAGGCATATGGTCATTGTAGACTGAGCTGCCTAATCAGTGCTACTGTTTAGCAGAAGGGATAGGGCAGGTGACTCTCTTAATAGAATCTATACTAATAAAAGGCAAAGCCCTCACTGACTGACTCACTCATCACTAATTCTCCAACTTCCCGTGTAGGTAGAAGGCTGAAATTTGGCAGGCTCATTCCTTACAGCTTACTTACAAAAGTTAGGCAGGTTTCAGTTCGAAATTCTACACGTAATGGTCATAACTGGAACCTGTTTTTTGTCCATATACTCTAATGGAGGAGGCGGAGTCACGTATCACGTCATCACGCCTCCTACGTAATCACGTGAACTGAAAACAAGGAAGAGATTTACAGCACGAGTCAAACGCGGGAACGAAGGTAAATGACGTTAATTTTTGAGTGTCTTTTAATACTGTGTAAGCATACATATTAACACATGTGCAATTAAACGTGTGCATTTATGGGGTGATTTCTCAGGCTTAAAAGCTCGCCTTTTATCAAACGCGGGAACAAAGGTAAATGACGTTAATTGTTGAGTGTCTTTTAATACTGTTTTCATTCTGAAGGGCACAAACCACGTTAGATTTCATGCTCAAGAGTAAGCTCAGCACACAGCTTGGTCATATTACAACCGGAGAGGCGAACTGACAACGTGGTATAGAAAGAGATCCTTAACAAATAATTATTGATTCATTTTCCCTCAGTTTAAAAAGGTTTACTTTTCTTCTTAATAAAAATTTTAAAGCAGTACTTCGCCGCTGCAAAGCGCGGGTATTTTGATATATATATATATATATATATATATATATATATATATGTCAATGTATGTATGTATTTATGTATGTCTAGATATATGTAGATATGTATATATATGTGTATATATATGTAGATATGTATATATATATGTGTATATATATGTAGATATGTATATATATATGTAGATATGTAAATATATATATATATGTATGTGTGTGTATGTATGTATGTATGAATGTATGTATGTGTGTATATATATATGTATGTGTATGTATGTATGTGTATATGTATATATGTATATGTGTGTGTGTATGTATGTGTGTATATGTATGTGTATACCCTGTATATATGTTGATATGTGTACAGTAATCCCTCCTCCATCGCGGGGATTGCGTTCCAGAGCCACCCGCGAAATAAGAAAATCCGTGAAGTAGAAACTATATGTTTATATGGTTATTTTTATATTGTCATGCTTGGGTCACAGATTTGCGCAGAAACACAGGAGGTTGTAGAGAGACAGGAACGTTATTCAAACACTGCAAACAAACATTTGTCTCTTTTTCAAAAGTTTAAACTGTGCTCCATGACAAGACAGAGATGACAGTTCTGTCTCACAATTAAAAGAATGCAAACATATCTTCCTCTTCAAAGGAGTGTGCCTCTGGAGCAGAGACTGTCATAAAGACAGAGAATGCAAACAAATCAATAGGGCTGTTTGGCATTTAAGTATGCGAAGCACCGCGGCACAAAGCTGTTGAAGGCGGCAGCTCACACCCCCTCCATCAGGAGCAGGGAGAGAGAGAGAGAGAGAGATAGAGAGAGACAGAGAAAAGCAAACATGCAAAAATCAATACGTGCCCTTCGAGCTTTTAAGTATGCGAAGCACCGTGCAGCATGTCGCTTCACTAAGCAGCTGCACAGAAGGTAGCAACGTGAAGATAATCTTTCAGCACTTTTAGACGAGCGTCCGTATCGTCTAGGTGTGCGAACAGCCCCCATGCTCACACCCCCTACGTCAGGATCAGAGAAAGCGCAAGAGAGAGAAAGAGAAAAGTAAGTTGGGTAGCTTCTCAGCCATCTGCCAATAGCGTCCCTTGTATGAAATCAACTGGGCAAACCAACTGAGGAAGCATGTACCAGAAATGAAAAGACCCATTGTCCTCAGAAATCCGCGAACCAGCAAAAAATCCGCGATATATATTTAAATATGCTTACATATAAAATCCGCGATAGAGTGAAGCAGCGAAAGGCGAAGCGCGATATAGCGAGGGATCACTGTATATATATATATATGTATATATATGTGGATGTGTATATGTATATATATATGTGTATATGTAGATATGTGTATATGTAGATATGTATATATATGTATATATGTATATGTATATATATGTTTATGTGTGTGTGTGTGTATATTATATATATATATGACAGCAACACTCATTACAATGACAACACAATTACATATATATACTGTATATGTGTAGATATGTATATATATATATATATATGTGTCAATGTATGTATGTATGTGTGTATGTATGTCTAGATACATATATATATAGATATGTGTATATAATGTAGATATGTAAATATATATATATATATGTGTCTGTGTGTGTGTATATATATATATATATATATATATATGTGTGTGTGTGTATGTATGTATGTATGTATGTGTGTATATATATGTATGTGTATGCATGTGTATGTATGTATGCGTATATGTATATATGTATATGTGTGTGTGTATGTATGTGTGTATATATATGTTGATATGTGTATATATATATATATGTATATATATGTGGATGTGTATATATATATATATATGTATATGTAGATATGTGTATATGTACATATGTATATATGTATATGTATATATATGTTTATGTGCGTGTGTGTGTATATTATATATATAAAAGACAGCAACACTCATAATAATGACAACACAATTACATTGACAATCATGTTACGTTATTTTTAAAATGTTTCCTTTTCTTTTTCATAACCTCTTTAACACACTACTTCTCCGCTGCGAAGCGCGGGTATTTTGCTAGTTCATTAATAAGAGTCAGGATGTGGCAATGAAATAAATTTTGTAATTTGTCTATTTGACTTACTGTGAAGATCAGTATTGTCAAAATCCATTTAACGACTTGGCTTTATTAGGACTGTATTTTTCTTAGGCAATTTGTCTGAAACCCACTTAAAATAAATAAGGGTCAAATGTGCCCACAGCCTATCCCAACAGCACTGGCTATAATATAGGAAACAGACCACTACACAGGCACATACTGGACTCACAATGGAGCCCACATGGAGTAAACAACTAACCTAAACTTCATGTCTTTGTTGATATGGGAAGAAAATCCCCACATGTACTTGGAGGTTAGTGCAAACTGTACACAAACTGCAGCCAGGTATGGGATTCAAACCAGGACACTGGGTTGGTGAAGTAGTGTATTACTGTGTTACACTATTCTTCAGTTATATACTGTAAATATAATTCTTCCTGCAATCATATTTAAATGTTGAAAATATTTTGTAGGGGTTAATTAAGACATCTGGTAAAAATATTTATATACAGTAAGTTTACTTTTTAGTTAAGTTAATGTTATTTCTATCATGTGACTAGTTTATTGTGTATATGAACATCTTTAAACTGATATGAGTATACATCCGTTCATTAGAAAAACTTATTCAGACCACATTTTCACTTCAAATACATTAATCCTCTGTTTTATTTACTCCATTGGCCTTCAGCTGCTGCTAGGACAAAAATTAGAATTCTTTTCATGATCCTGTAGGAATCTACAATGATTTATTTGTTCTTCACGATCTTCAGTCACTCTTTCATGTAATTCAGCCTATCAACTGCCATCTCTCATTCCATATGCACTAAATATCTGCACTGTTTATACCAATCTGTGGACCACAGTTTCCCTGGGCCCTCCCAACTATACTCTGTTCACTGACAATCAGAAACCACTGAAGATCCATATTTACACACAATGAATTTCAGTGTATCACTGTGGTATGCTTATTTAATAAAATTTGCTCTCTTATAAATAGCCTGCTTACATATATTTTTATTTCTGATTATTATTATTATTATCACTATGTTACAGTTTTCACTTTTCTTTTTTGTTATGTAGTGCTTGGCCATGTTTCCATTTTTGTGCTGCATACATGAATGAGAAATAAATTATTGGCCTTTGCTAGGAATATGACAGAGAATGTTTTTGTGTTTTCATAGACATCCAGAAAAGCAGGAGCAAAATTCCTAGTTTACTGCATCAAAACAATACTATCCTAAAGGTACAAAAAGGGTTACAACACCATAGCATGTGGAGATCCTGGTACTTGATCCTGGATATGATGGAGCACAGCAGCTGCTTATCTGCTCAAACCTGTGACTTTTGAATAGCTGGTCTTCATAACCTTTCACCTACACAAGTTTGCATACTCATACAGTATATAGAGAAGATAATAGCTGGAGCGCTGAGAGCACATCAGCTAACGGCTGTATTCATCTCTTTCGACTTTGATCTCAGGTCTCCTTAAAGAGCCTGTTTGAGGATTTTTGTGCTGAAAGATTCCTTAATATAAGTGAAGTATAAATGTATTATTAGTGGGATCATTGATTTATGGTGTTGTTGTGGTTATTTTGTTGTCATTGTGGCACTGAGGCGGTACTGGTTGCAGTATGACATTTCCGTAGTCCATATCCCTGCACTGAACCTGTTCCATTCGAGGAACTAGTACATCTTGCTGGACACACCCTATCATCCCTAAATTGTTGTACATTTTGAATTATCTCTAAGACTGTCCTTCTTTACTGCTTGTTAATTTTTGAGTTGCTTTTCTAAGCAATAAGATGCATTATAAGCCTCTTGATTTTGTAAGTTGTCTTGAGTTAAAGCTAAAAAGCTATAGAAACATGTTTCAAAATGTTTGTTGTAAATGTATACATTTTCAAATGCAATGAAGTATTATTAATTCATGAATGCAATACTCTGCACAATGTACTTCAGTCTAGAAAATCTTTACAGCTTACACTCTGCTGGTTTTAACTGTACTGTACATATTTTAGCATCCGTTATCAAAACATTAAGAGCCTTATTAAAGCAGTTTCAAACTAATATGACAAACAAAGTTGTTTTGATTTGTGAGAAAAGTAGCAGAGTATTAGTCTTGGCCCAATTAACTGTCACTTTAGTATCAGATGTCTTCTCCTAGGTATTATTTCTGGTATGTATTTTATAGTAGGTTTTCTCATTAAAAGCAATGACAAACATAGCACACCTATGCTGCAGGCAATTTCTTTGCCTCACCAAAAGACAACTGTCATTTAGCTAATATATTGAGTTATGAGCTTAATAACAAATGGAACATAAATTTTAAATATGATATACGTTCTTAGTAAATGAACTGATGCCCTGTAAAAATACTGCTTAAGCACAAAAACTGTATTTTGTGAAGAAAGCTGGATGTTTTATTGGTATACTATATAGGAAAACATGAATATTCTTGCGCAATTAAAATTCATCAGTTGATCAGCCTTGCATACCTTAGGGATATGGAGCGAAACTGAGTACCTAGACCTTAACACTGGCTGATGGTAGAAATGCATTCCAATCTGTAACCCTCTCCCAGGTAACTAGAGCTGTAAATGAGCATTGCTAACCACTGTACTAGCATATTACTTGGATCATATCATGAAATTAATGGACAGCATATGCAATTTGCAAAAAAATACTAATAGGTCATAGTTTAGCAATCACTCCATATGTGTCAAATATGGAAACAGCAACATATAAATTGATGGATATTAGTAGGTAAATAATATATACCCCCTGCAGTGGGCTGGAGGCCTGCCCGGGGTTTGTTTCCTGCCTTGCACCCTGTGTTGGCTGGGATTGGCTCCAGCAGACCCCCATGACCCTATAGTTAGGATATAGCAGGTTGGTTAATGGATGGATGGATGGATGGATGGATGGATGGATGGATGGATGGATGGATAATATATACCATTGTTAACATATTACATTAGCAAGTACGAGCGTATTAAATTATGGACTTGTTTGTTTCTCTCAGTTAAGCAGCTATTATTAAATTAAATAATAAAGAAAAACATCTGTTTAAAAAGCAGGACAGATTACCTACTGAAATTACTCATGGTAACATCCACTCCCATCCACCTCATTCCTCACATACCAGAGAGAACAGGACCAGACCAACAACTTTTAATAATTGCCCAAGGGGTGACCATGAATGTGCAAGTAAAATTATTCTCAAATGGTATTAAATACTTTTCTCTCTGTCCCAGAAGCAACATGTTAGTGTTAGTATGTGATGACGTTGATAACTTAAAGTTCACCTGTTTTTTTTTCTAATTAGACAAGATGCATTTTTATATGACCTACCTAAGGAAACACCTTTAATGGTTTGGGCGTATTAACAATCTAAAGACGAGAATGTAGACAGCTGGCTTTTCATTAAATATAATTAACACACCCAGACCTGCACAACAGTATAGTAATAATATGCTCCAAGACTTAAATGCAACACATTTTTTCTGCATAGAAACGTGCCCATAAGAGTTACAGCTGATTCTAGCAGCATCAGGCACAAGACAATTGTGGATGTGTCACCAGTCCATTGCAGGACACACTCATGCACACACATACACACACACACACACACACACAAACAGACACACTGGGACAATTTAGTGTCATGGAGTAACCTGAAACATATATCTTTAGGAGGAAATAAGAGAACACACACATATGATGACACACACATATGAAGCTGTGTGGCACCAAATCCTCAGAGAAGATCAACTGACTATAAAATATTTGGATGAAGAATTACGCTGTTTACAACATGATTTTTCATATTATGTTAATAGGTCTGTTTTAGATTTTGTTTTGTTTTTTTATTTTTGTAATATTATGATTTTCTTTACTATTGTGTTAATTAAATGTTTTGCTGCTGTATGCTTTCCTAAGTTTCTATGTAGAGTTTTGTGTTATCTGTCCTGTATCTTTCTTGTGGAGCTTGAGTAGGCAGGTCCTAGCAACTTATTCATTGTAGCTTATAAATTTATACGGTGGGTTCCAATAAACCTATAATGAAGTAACGGTTCAAAAAGAAAATACATATGTTTAAATACAGTTTGCTAGATTTTTTTTTGCTGTCTTAACATATTTAAAGCTAAGAAAATTATTTACTATGCTATGTATTTTGATGTTTACTGTACATTAACTTTAGTACACACAGGAGGTAAAGAGTTATCCAGAGTTTTAGTTTATCAAATATTTAATCTTTTAGGCAAATTGGTCCTAGGTGAGGGATGAGACAAAGAGCGGTTTAAACCTCCTATGATGAAAGAAAACTTTGGACGGCGTTTTCCCTTGCCCGGACGCGGGTCACCGGGGCCCCCCCTCTGGAGCCAGGCCTGGAGGTGGGGCTCGATGGCGAGCGCCTGGTGGCCGGGCCTGCACCCATGGGGCTCGGCCGGGCACAGCCCGAAGAGGCAACGTGGGTCCCCCTTCCCATGGGCTCACCACCTATGAGAGGGGCCAAGGAGGTCGGGTGCAGTGTGAGTTGGGTGGTGGCCAAAGGCAGGGACCTTGACTCGGCTACAGAAGCTGGCTCTTGGGACGTGGAATGTCACCTCTCTGAAGGGGAAGGAGCCTGAGCTAGTGCGCGAGGTTGAGAGGTTCCGGCTAGATATAGTCGGACTCACCTCGATGCACAGCTTGGACTCTGGAACCAATCTCCTTGAGAGGGGCTGGACTCTCTACCACTCTGGAGTTGCCCCTGGTGAGGGGCGCCGAGCGGGAGTGGGTATACTTATTGCCCCCCGACTTGGAGCCTGTTCATTGGGGTTTACCCCGGTAGACGAGAGGGTAGCCTCCCTCCGCCTTCGAGTGGGGGGACGGGTCCTAACTATTGTTTGTGCGTATGCGCCGAACAGCAGTTCAGAGTACTCACCCTTTTTGGAGTCCCTGGAGGGGGTGCTAGAGGGCATACCTTCTGGGGACTCCCTCGTTCTGCTGGGAGACTTCAATGCTCACGTGGGCAATGACAGTGAGACCTGGAAGGGTGTGATTGGGAGGAATGAACTTCTGAACTTCTGTGCTCGTCACGGATTGTCCATAATGAACACCATGTTCAAGCATAGGGGTGTTCATATGTGCACTTGGCACCAGGACACCCTAGGCCTCAGTTCGATGATCGACTTTGTGGTTGTGTCATCGGACTTGCGGCCACATGTCTTGGACACTCGGGTGAAGAGAGGGGCGGAGCTGTCAACTGATCACCACCTGGTGGTGAGTTGGCTTCGATGGTGGGAGAGGATGCCGGTCAGGCCTGGTAGGCCCAAACGTGTTGTGAGGGTCTGCTGGGAACGTCTGGCAGAGCCCCCTGTCAGAAGTAGCTTCAACTCCCACCTCCGGCAGAACTTCGACCACATCCCGAGGGAGGTGGGGGACATTGAGTCCGAATGGGCCATGTTCCGTGCCTCTATTGTTGAGGCGGCTGACCGGAGCTGTGGCCGTAAGGTGGTCGGTGCCTGTCGTGGCGGCAATCCCCGAACCCGTTGGTGGACACCGGCGGTGAGGAATGCCGTCAAGCTGAAGAAGGAGTCCTACAGGACCCTTTTGTCCTGTGGGACTCTGCAGGCAGCTGATAGGTACCGGCAGGCCAAGCGGAATGCGGCTTTGGTGGTTGCTGAGGCAAAAACTCGGGCGTGGGAGGAGTTTGGGGAGGCCATGGAGAATGACTTTTGGACGGCTTCGAGGAGATTCTGGTCCGCCGTCCGGCGTCTCAGGAGGGGGAAGCAGTGCAGTGTCAACACTGTATATGGTGGTTATGGTGTGCTGCTGACCTCGACTCGGGACGTTGTGGGTCGGTGGGGGGAGTACTTCGAAGACCTCCTCAATCCCACTAACATGCCTTCCAATGTGGAAGCAGAGCCTGGGGACTCAGAGGTGGGCTCCCCCATCTCTGGGACTGAGGTCACCGAGGTGGTCAAAAAACTCCTTGGTGGCAGGGCCCCGGGGGTGGATGAGATACACCCGGAGTTCCTCAAGGCTCTGGATGCTGTAGGACTGTCTTGGTTGACACGCCTCTGCAACATCGCATGGGCATCAGGGACAGTGCCTCTGGATTGGCAGACCGGGATGGTGGTCCCCCTCTTTAAGAAAGGGGACCGGAGGGTGTGTTCCAAATACAGAGGGATCACACTCCTCAGCCTCCCTGGAAAAGTCTATTCAGGAGTCCTGGAGAGGAGGGTCCGTCGGATAGTCGAGCCTCGGATTCAGGAGGAACAGTGTGGTTTTCGTCCTGGTCGCGGAACAGTGGACCAGCTCTACACCCTTAGCAGGGTCCTAGAGGGTGCATGGGAATTTGCCCAACCAGTCTACATGTGTTTTGTGGACTTGGAAAAGGCATTCGACCATGTCCCTTGGGGAATCCTGTGGGGGTTACTCCGAGAGTATGGGGTACTGGACCCCCTGATAAGGGCTGTTCGGTCCCTGTACGATCGGTGACAGAGCTTGGTCCGCATTGCCGGCAGTAAGTAGAACCCGTTTCCAGTGAGAGTTGGACTCCGCCAAGGCTGCCCTTTGTCACCGATTCTGTTCATAACTTTTATGGACAGAATTTCTAGGCGCAGCCAGGGCGTTGAGGGGGTCCGGTTTGGTGGACTCAGGATTGGGTCACTGCTTTTTGCAGATGATGTTGTCCTGTTTGCTTCATCAGGCCGTGATCTTCAGCTCTCTCTGGATCGGTTCGCAGCCGAGTGTGAAGCGGCTGGGATGGGAATCAGCACCTCCAAATCTGAGACCATGGTCCTCAGCCGGAAAAGGGTGGAGTGCCCTCTCAGGGTTGGTAGCGAGATCCTGCCCCAAGTGGAGGAGTTCAAGTATCTTGGGGTCTTGTTCACGAGTGAGGGAAGAATGGAGCGTGAGATCAACAGGCGGATCGGTGCGGCGTCCGCAGTGATGCAGGCTATGCATCGGTCTGTCGTGGTGAAAAAGGAGCTGAGCCGCAAGGCGAAGCTCTCAATTTACCAGTCGATCTATGTTCCTACTCTCACCTATGGTCATGAGCTATGGGTAGTGACCGAAAGAACGAGATCGCGAATACAAGCGGCTGAAATGAGTTTCCTCTGCAGGGTGTCTGGGCTTTCCCTTAAAGATAGGGTGAGAAGCTCAGTCATCTAGGAGGGGCTCAGAGTAGAGCCGCTGCTCCTCCGCATCGAGAGGAGTCAGATGAGGTGGCTCGGGCATCTGATCAGGATGCCTCCTGGACGCCTCCATGGAGAGGTGTTCCAGGCATGTCTAACCGGGAGGAGGCCCCGGTGAAGACCCAGGACACGCTGAAGGGACTATGTCTCTCGGCTGGCCTGGGAACGCCTTGGGATTCTCCCGGAAGAGCTAGAAGAAGTGGCCGGGGAGAGGGAAGTCTGGGCATCTCTGCTCAAGCTGCTGCCCCCGCGACCCGACCTCGGATAAGCGGAAGAGGATGGATGGATGGATGGATGGATGGATGGATAATCTTTTTGGTCTTCTGCGCTGTAAAGTAAAATCTTAATCAACAGAATCATGCAATGGAGATTAAATATAATATATTATAACAGAGCATTTGAATTATTATTTAATGATAAGGAATAACTAATTAAGAACCTTGGTGTATTGTGTTTAAAGGAATTCACCCAAAAAAGATTTTTTTTTAAATATTACTTACCCTATGTAGTTTGAAGTGGTGGCTGAGAAAAAATTTTTTGTCTCATCTTTTTGTAGAGAATGCACAAAAAGAGATTCTCATAGGATCAATAGGTGACCAATGCTTGACAGTATCAGACATTGTGAAAAACATCCATGGAAAAAGAAAAGAAAAAAAAATCATATATAACTCATGTCACATAATCCACATGCCATTCTTATGATCAAAATGTTCAAAATGTGTGCATTTTTTGCTAAAATATTATTAACAGTTACTTCTGAAAACTCCACATTGAATATAAACATGAGAAATGTAATTTGTACAATACTGTGCGTTTGAATGGAAAATATGCCTCTAGCCCTCAATCGCTGATTAAGAATCTTGTTTCCAATTCAGACAGGAAGACAGCCCATCCCTGCCTTCCCTGCCCTTCTTATTAAACAGTAATGTACTGACCAGTTGAATTTCAAATTACAGTGATATTAACCATATAACCAATAATAAAGACTTTCTTTTTATCAGAGTAACAATTTAAATCAGGGCTGAAAAGTCATTATTATACTACATTTTTGCAGAAGATGCTGATGAGGCAGCTCATGTTTAGAATTATTTTGATTGCCCTTTACTAAATCAGTTCTGTTTTCTTCTCTGTGCCTTGTACTGGCACTTCATGCACCTTGGAGTAGTTGTTTTATAAGCAATGATGAAAATGTTATGGTATGGATTCACTGTAAGACATTTGTGGTATTCTGGTGAAATCATTATGCTTTGTCTGTGCTTTGTTGCACAGATGACTGCCCATAGCAGGATAATAAGGCTGGCTGAAATAGAAAAAACTAAAACTTTAGGTTTATTTGTGTTAATTGCTTTTAGAAAAACAGCACATAAAGGCATATGTTTATATTCACATTGCAGAGGCTTTGTTTTGTAATAAAGGTGCTGTATTTCGCCCGACCTGGCACAGACTACAAGGAGGTATGTGTAAAAACACACAAGACTTTTATTTTTCTTCACCTGTGGGGCACGTCTTCCCCGTAATCCCCACAGGCACAACACAGTCCAAAACAAGCACAATCCTCCAACACAACACCACAACTCCTCCCGTCAAGCTTCATCCTCCTCTTCCCGACTGGCCACTGAGTGGTGGTTGCCGGCTCCTTTTATGGCTCCTTTTATGGCCCACCCGGAAGTGCTCCAGGTGATTGATCACCTGTTTCTGGTTGCACTCCTGGGTGGGGCTGAAGATTCGTCCAGCTGGGCTCAGGGACCCATGCAGCACCCCCTGGCAGCCATCCCAGATCCGAACAGGGCTGTAGAGAACTCCATCTCCCATGGAGCCCTGAGGGAAGCTGAGGCACCACCGTCAGCCAGGGAGGCTTCCACCAAGCATAACAAGGGAGGTATTGAGCAGCCCATAGTTGCTCCCCCAGAACATACATCGAAGGGGTGTCCCGGCCGGGTATCACAGTTTCTACATTATGGTTTGTGTTTTAATTAAAAAATGCTGTATTAGTAATTAGTGCACAGCTCATTGAGTGTAAAAATGGAAGTGTGCTTCATAAGAATATATAATGTTGAACTGATGTGCATAGGACGCTGTTAGTGTAGAAACAGTCTGGAGTTTAAAAAAGGCATCAACATATCAGTTAAAAAAAACTATGCACAACTTATATTCCCAGTGGCTGGTGCATCATCATTGTTGGTCATTTCTGGGACATCCATCAAGTTTTACCTGCAGAGAGGATTAATTCTAGCTGTGGTCAAATTCATTCATGCTTGAAAACCCACCTTTTCTCTGTATCGTTATATTTCACTATAGCTACACCAATACACTAGTATCCGAATTTTCAGTGCAAAGTGCTTAGATTTGATTCTACTGGACTGTAAACTCACATTGAAAATTAACTTCACTGTGCTACAAATTGATCTTTACTTATATAGACTGATTTAAATGTATTGCTTTGTAACTTACAGTTTATTGAAAGGTCATGTATTTAATCTTCTTACATTGATTTGAATTCTTATTTGTATGGTGATGCACTTTGTGATCTGCATGTTTAAAAGTAAATTGAATGTTTGATTAAAATGAAAGATCCTCCTCTCTATAGCTTATCCCTTCCTATTTGTTTCAAAAACAAAATGATACTTGGAGAGTGATATGAGAAAGCAATCACTTCAGCCTTGACTACGGCAATTGATAACCTTACCCGCAATGAAGATTTACTTACTCCTGATGAATTGGTTTCTTACTACAATGACAGACTCCATAGCCTTTTGGACACATGTGCACCTCTAAAAACCCAGATTGTCTTCTTTACACACTCTGCTCCCTGGTTCACTCTTAAGCTTCGGCAGCTTAAAGCAAATGGCCATCGCTTAGACCGTCTCTATAAAAAATCTGGACTCACTGTGCACCTAGAAATACATCATGAGCACATTCGTCTACAAAGATGCATTATCTGTGGCTAAAACTGCTTATTACTCTAAATAAAGCATGTCTGATAGTAACAAAAGAGCTTTGTTTTCCACTATTAACAGAATTCTGGCACCTCCTGATATAATTCCATCTTATATGTGTTGCACTGCTACATGTGATAAATTTTTGACCTTTTTAAAAACCAAAATTTATAATAGTCGTCAACAACTTGCATCTTCAGTATATTTGCCATCCAGTTCTTATTTAAATATTTCAACTGAGCCTCCTTTAACTTATTTATCAACTTTTGAATTGCCCACTGAAGCTGCAATTTCTTCTCTTATTCATAAATCTAGATCTGCCACTTGTCAGCTTAATCGCATGCCTACTCGACTGGTAAAAGCCTGCTTGCCTTCACTTTCTTCACTTATAACTGATATCATTCAGTCCTCTCTGAGATCTCGGTTTGTTCTTTTATCCCTCAAATCAGCAGTAATAACTCCAATTTTAAAGAAACCTGGTGCTGACCTCGAGGACTTCACTATCATCCTATATCAAATCTACCATTCATTTTTCAAAATTCTTGAAAAAGTAGTGGCTTTTTGTCACTGGAACTCATTTCCACACAACATTCGGGACACAGATTCCCTACCTATTTTCAAATCTCATTTTAAGACTTATCTGTTTAGAGTAGCTTATACTACATGACCTAAGGCTGTATTCTTATTGCTGTATTTTCAGTTCTACAGATATAGATATATGTGTATGTGTACACGGTGGCACAGCGGTAACGCTGCTGCCTCGCAGTAAGGAGATCTGGGTTCGCTTCCCAGGTCCTCCCTGTGTGGAGTTTGCATGTTCTCCCCGTGTCTGCATGGGTTTCCTCCAGGTGCTCCGGTTTCCTCCCAGAGACATACAGGTTAGGTGCATTGGTGATCTTAAATTGTCCCTAGTGTGTGCTTGGTGTGTGTGCCCTGCAGTGGGCTGGCACCCTGCCTGGGATTGTTCCTGCCTTGCACCATGTGTTGGCTGGGATTGGCTCCAGCAGACTCCCGTGGCCCTGTGTTATGATATAGCGGGTTGGATAATAGACAGCTAAAACGGTTAGAAATAAAGAAGACCCTAGTTTGTGGACTACGCTCCCTTCTGCATTATCTCTATCTTGGTATACTTCCAAGCTCAATTAGGCAATGTAAAATCGTGTACAGCAACTATAGAGTATTACACTGATTCAACTGTTAACTGCTTGAAAAACGGCTGTACTATAATTATCGCGACTGTATCTGTTTATTGAATTATTGTGAGCCTTGCATAACATACACCCACCTTCACTTTCTGACGCTACGAGCTCTCTTCAAACTGCAGCTTTTCTGCAGGTACCGCGCGCGCCTTTCTCGGCACGTGCCTTGCCCCGCCCACTTTCTGCCTTCCTAAGCGCTAAACCGCGTCTTACGCCCGCAGAGTGGTGGCAGCGAGCAAGTTTAACAGCGGTGTAGGATCGCAGTGTAGTACAGCAGCAGTATTTTATGACGAGGACCATTTAGACCCCTTGCTATCAGCGTAAATTGTGTCTAAATGCTCAGGCTAGGATACTCCAAGGAGGTGACGCTCTACCTAACATTACTTGTATCAGGTAAGCACTTCTGTTCTGATTTATGCGAATACACAGGAACTTGTCACATTTCTTTGTTAACCGATCTGCTTTGGTAGCTGCATTTTTTTGTTTTTTGAATTCTAATTTTATTGTGGTTTGGCTTGCTGCAGGTATTGTCTAGTCAGTGAGTTATCACTTCAAACAAGGGAGTCACACGCTGTTGCTGCACTGTGTCCCCCAAGTACTTAATTTGACTTCTTTTATGCTGTAAATTGATTGCGCAATAATATGAAATGCACCAAAATGATGTAATTCAAAACATCTTTGAAACTGGACGAAGGCAGTGTGACAGTAGGAATCCAAGTCTGCATAAATCTTGTCGATAATGGGCAGAAAACCTATTATTTAATAATACCCTGTATAGTGAATTTTATGGTGTCGGTCTTAAAGTAGCCCTTTCTGTTTATTTTTGTATTTGCACATAATACTACTATTCTGAGTCTAAGAGTGTAATTCGAAATATTATTGTATAATTAGAAAATGGTACTGACGTGCAGGGCCTTTTCCTAGACAAACTTTGGAGTGCTTTGGAGTACAATCAGCTGAGCTGCCCCCAACACATATGAGTGTGGATTAACATGAATGGCAGAAGTCTGCACACCTTTATTAAACCTTCGTTGATATAAAGACATCGGGTATTTTTAAGCTTAAATAAGATCTTGTAACTAGCGATACCTAAATCGAAAACAAATAGGTTATTTTATACATAACATTCTCAAACGCAGCTAATCCAGTTCAGAGTTTGAGCCATGGTGAATTGCATCGGCACAATGCAATAACACAGCCCTAAACAGTCTGTCTGAAGTCCTGTTCACACTCGCCTGCACTCACACTAGGGCCTGTCTAGAGTCGCCACAGCATCTTAGGAGATATCTTTGGAGATATTGGAGGGAAACGACATGAAGACACTATGAGAATGTGCACATTTCTCAGATGCAGTATTCATAACCCAGGACACTGGATCCATGAAGCAGCAGTGCTAACCACTGTGCTTAAATGCCACCCATGAAAGTTGTAAAAAATATTGCCTCGATTACAAGAGTGTGTCCACCTTTTGTAATTTTTGAATAACGATTTTGCTTATTTTTAACAAGTGTCATTTGAAACCATATATCAGGGCAGTTTGCCTGCATCTCATATCAAAAGTTATTCTGGTTACCCATAAATAAAATTAACCTGTTCATGTAGGATTTCTCTTACAAGTTCATGGTTGCATGGTGTATATATAACCAACATTCACAAGTAGTAACAAAAGAACTACAGGAATCTTTGTGTTGAAAGATACAGCCAAGTACATAGATATACAAGAATTTATCACATTTTAAAGACTATTGATCACTGAAAAAAGACACTGTTAAAATAATGCAAAGATCAGGATGTCCCTTCCAAACAAATGACAGAGAAAAGAGAAGGCTCATTCAAGGAACTACCAAGAGGCCAACAGAAATAAGACTGAGTTTTGGGGGGGTAGTAAGACAGAAGTAACTTTTCTCAAAAAAGAACATGCATCCTTAACCCTTCTAAGTTTTGCAAGAGAAAACATTCAGTTTTATAAAACTGTGTAGGGAAACATCTGCTGATCTGATATGGTAGCACTTATTTCGCCTGAATTCCCAAAAGATATGTTTAGTGCAAGCCAAAACAGCTCAACACCTTGAAGATCACAGTTTCTTTTGTCAAGTATGGCAGTTACAATATCATCTCTTCATTGAGGATGAATGATTCAAACTAACATTCAAAAGAGTGTGACATGTCAACTCATCCGAATCCTGTCCAGGAATTGCCCAATTCGAACTGAGACCTCATTTCTATGAATAATTTCTGAAGTTGCAAAAATTAGACTATCCATTGCACTATGCAATTTGACCTGTGCTCCAAAGGAAAGTCTATTTCTCAAAGGTAAAAGTAAAGAAAATCGACAGAAGCATATTATAAAGTATGTTAAAGGTAAAAGTAAAGAAAATTGACAGAAGCATATTATAAAGTATGTTAAACATAATTTCTTATGGTCATGACAAAAGTGCATATTTTGTGAAAGACATCCTTTAGTGTGTATTAAAAATTGTCAGTAGTTTGAAGAGACAGGTAAGCACCTTTCTTATTAATTAATGAGTTTACTTAAAACGAGGGTCTCCAACACCAACGATGCAAAGCTGGTTTTCTTAACTGCACCCAGATTTTTGCAGAGCTCTAATGGGAAATCACATATTTAACAAAATAAAACAAGAATGTACTGTATAATATCTGTATTGAGCTCTTTAGTATTGTTTTAGAATAGGAAGGCAGTGTATAATGAACAAGACATTTCTGTTAGGTTATAATCATTTTCATTTACCCAATGGATTTTATATAAAGAGACTGTAACGTTAAGAGCAAGTAGAAGGTGTAAAGTTCGGTAAGGATTTGATAAAAGTTTTCAGGGAAAGGTCTGCATTAGCTATTCCAGTGACTGTTAGCTACTTTATTCATTTGTTGTATTTTAATTCATCTTTGGCATGCATGCAAAACTGACCAATGGACATACTATTTGCTAAAACAGATATATAACGTGTAAATAAAACAGTTTACATTGAAATTATTAATTTTCTACTACAAAGAAATCCTTTGTTGAAACTTCTTAACCATAATCAGTTCACAGTCCTGGGGCCTCATTTGTAAAACTGGTATATGCACAAAAAGAGATTGAAATGTACATACACAACTTTCCATGCAAATGTCCAGATTTATAAAAGAAAACATGATTTGGGGGGGTCTATAGCTGCAAAGGTTTTTTCAGTCAGTCCCGATTTGTTTTCATTTAGAGTGACAGACAGGTCATACATTTCTGAACATTCAGAGGGATCAGTGACATATTTCCAGTTTACTCTGTCTCCAATGACGACCATATTTATGTGAACCCGAATATAGGGGGTGGCTTATAGTATGGTGGCTTTGAGGTAAATTTAGCTTTAGTTGATGAAAAGCAAAACTGATCAAGACATTTAATTAAAAAAATCATCAATAATTTCACATGATTAAATTGGATAAAGGAAACCAGCAATTGTCAACATTTGCACACTGCTTGACGTATACCATATTCCTCCACCGCTAATGTCTCTGGATGCAAAAGAAGTGTTCATAGAGTAGGCTGGGGTATCTCTTTACCATATTTAATGCAAATTTGTGTTTGGACTAAATATTTGCGCTCAGATCAGGCTATTTTACTGAAGCCCAGAAGCCTCTGTACACTTAAAACACAATAAATTCCGGTTACTTCATATTAGGACATGGAAGCAAATAAAGTTGAACACTGTCGCCAATGTGATTAGCAATTGCTATCAAAGCACTGGCAATTTGCTGCATTTGGAAGTAAAGGGGAATTAAAAGGAAGGAATGGAAATTTTGATTACTAATCTAAATGTATCATTTTATGTTGTTTTACCCTTACTAGATGAATTTTACAAAATATGAAAGCTTAAAATTAATTGGAGTAAAAATGTTTTTTCCAGTTGCAGTGCCTATAAAAAGTATTTAGCTCCCCTTGAATGTTTCAACATTTTCCTGTTAAATAACAAGGAATCACAGTAGATTTAATTTGGCATTCATGACATTGATTAACAGAAAAACACTCTTTAAATGTCAATGTGAATGTGAAAATGTATGCAATCAATTATTTTGTGTTTTATATTTACAATTAATTTAGATCACTCTTTTCCCTCTGACATTTGAGAGTTTTTTTTCCTGTTGATCAATTTAAAAAAAAAGCCAGATTAAACCCACTGTAATTCAATGTTGTATAACAATAAAATGCAAAAACATTCAAGGAGGAGAATACTTTTTATAGGCTCTGTAATTCACTAGCCGGCCATATTAGATCACTGACTTTTTCAGAGTAGTTCAGGTTTTTGGGAGTTACAAGGAAACTTAAAGATCTTTTTGAGCTTACTTTTTACAGATTAGTTAAGAAAATCAAACAATATGTTTACAGGTGTCTATTTCTTCATTTTTCTTTGTGAGCATAATTAATATCTACTCTCTCTCTCTCTCTCTCTCTCTCTCTCTCTCTCTCTCTCTCTCTCTCTCTCTCTCTCTCTCTCTCTCTCTATATATATATATATATATATATATATATATATATATATAATCCTAAGCCTAAAAGTGCAACGATTTTGTGCAATGATTTTATGTGACATTTTTATGTCACGCTTTAAATCAGGCTTATTTTAAAACCTACATATATATGTTTGGTATCATTCTTTTTAGAATTTATCGAACTTTAATGTGATGTTGTTAGATTTTCACATCCCATGAGACGAGACTTTGTGCCAAGAGATTTAACCATATCCGGGGCTGGAAATAAAAGACAAAAGAGTAGGACAGCTGCTGTACAGGTTTTTAAATGTTCGAAGCGCTGCACGAGATGCATATCACGCAGCACTACAGCAGCAAGCAATCCAGCAGCTGATCGTGCAAAGAGGAGGTAAAAAAAACTGTATTTGTTTCCCATTGTATCACCATTTAAGAGGTAGTTTCGAGGGAGCAACCCCATCTCCTTGGGGTGCGTTCAGCCCCCCTCTTCACAACGAGAGTGGTAGAGACGCAAAGTGGCTGGTGTGTAGCGCAGGCCAGGGGGGTTGGCAAGCGTAGTGAGCAGGGGGAAAACCCACTAGTTGTTCAATAAATATTTTTCTTAAACTGTTGCTTATTTTTCATAGTCTTCCTATACTTTGTAGCAAATGCTTTTTCAGAATATTCAGTTTTGTTATTATGGAATGCAAAAAGTACATATATTAATAGGATGACAATGCAAAGATCAAAAACAACATTTCGGTATACCACTACCTAACTTCCAGCTTTACCGCTGGGTTGGTAGTATTTAAAGTTTCAGACAATGGAAGGAAGCACAAGCTACTAAAATGCCCTTGCTTGGTTGGTTCTTGAAAAGAAATCTAGTACAAATTCCTCCATATACTGTATGCTTTACTATGTGCTCTGGTCATCAATAATTATCAATTTTTTTTAATCAGATTGTGCTCCTCCTGCTCAACACATTGTACCTTTTCCTGCAGGATATAAAAAAAACTTTAGGGCAGAGGTGCTGTAACCTCAGACTACATTACAGGATAATATTACATTCTAGCTTGACCTTAATTATACAGTCTTTAATTTATTGAGGACATTAGGTATCTCAACCTTTGAAGATATATGTATTGATAAAATGTTTGCATCTTTTGACCAGCTCTGTTGTAAATCTAGAATTCTTCAGTTTACAAATATGGACCTTTGTTTAGCTTTGGAATTGAAAATGATCCCAAATCCATATGTATCAGTGTTCTAGTAGCATTGCATCACATTTGACTATGTAGTGACAAACTTGTTGTTATTTCCGGCTCTATACTGTTAGTGCATTGATTAATTTTGCTTAGCTAGGAGAACTTTAAGGCACCCTCCCTCACTTAATGGAAAAATTTTTCATTATCTAAAACTAAAAAAAATAATTTTCTTTACCTTGTACTATGCAGAGCTTTAGAATCTGACAGGAATTCATTAAGGTTAATCTAAAATAAGTCTGTTAAACTCCTGCAAAAGCTTCTTTTGTTTCAATCAGTATAATGAAGTATAATAAAACTACTAACATTTGGACCACTGGTCCTCAAAGAAAGGTGGTGCATATGTAAACACAACACCCCAGGTCACTCCGGCAAGGTTGCTACAGTGTCTTTCACTGCCATCTGATGTCATTACATATCCAATTTTTTTGTCATATATGACTTTCTGTTGTACTTGGAATGTATGACTGGGGCTTGTGCTTAAAGTTATGATTCAGATTGTGCAGTGTGCTTCACTGTCACCAGAGTTGGTCACCATGGTTCTTCTCTTGTCAACTACACTGCAAACTTTTCCTGTCAGCCATGGTGCAATTCCACATAGCTCCTTGTAGAGAGGCACGTCGCCATGTTACTTCTTTGGTCATGCATGACTTATGTTGTGGCCGAAATGTGTGACTGGTGCTTGCATTGAAAATGATTAATCAGCAGAGCTTGCCACAGTGCTCTTCCTGAAGCCATGGTGTACATCTGCATTACTGCTTGCTGTGAGATACAAGGTCACGTTTCTGCTTACTGTGTGAAGATTACAAAGACCAGTTTCACTGGTGAGATAGCCCACACCTTTTTATCTGTATCAGTAAAGCAACAGAGGAGACGTTCAGCTCTTGTCAGGTTACAAATGCCAGATGACCTGGGTCAGACACACATCGTGCTAAAAAAACACTAGATTATCTTTACCATTTCATGCATCTCAAAAAGTGCATAGAAATTAAAGAAGAACAGCAATGTTTTCATTTTGCACAATGTAAAGTTTCCTGAAGTGTATTATTATTGCATGTTGTGGTAGTGCAACCAAACACAATTTAAATCCATTCAAAGGGTCATGGCTTCTACATAAAAAAGAAATTAGTTATTTTCAAAAATCTATATTGAACACTTCCAAAATAAGGCCCATTTTTGTGATGATGGTTTTGACCAGTTGTCAGATGCTGTCTAGTCTCAGTGATGAGTACTAGGCCCTTTTTTCTCTCTTTGTCTCTACATTAGTTTCTAGGCACTTTATATCTTCTAGTGGCATTTTACCATCGGTATTCTGGTAAATGACTAGGTCTTCCTTTAATTACCTTTATTGGTGAGTCCTTCTTCTTCAAGAAACACTTTTTCTTTGACCCAGTCCTGTGTCTTTTTTCTTCACAGCATCTATATATATAATTCATAAAGTCGCCTCCAGAGCGGGAAGACACCCATGAAAGCACGCACACCAAAACAAGACACCCATTATGGCACGCAGGAAGGGGCGTGGATTCACTAAGCCGCTGACAAGTAGGAAGGAGCCATGCCCACCAACTCTATGACCATTGGATATGACGACAACTCGCAGAGCCACGCCCACCACTTCGGACGCGACGCCTCAGAAAAAACGGCGTCATTTATGTTCGTCTGTGCAACAGTACACATGGACCTCTGAGTCACGTTGACTTTTCATTAGTCAACCTCAGTGGAACCTTAGTTCACACAGAGGCAGCGCCAGAGAGAGACAGAGGCACACAGAGGCAGCGCCAGAGAGAGAGCCACACACACACAGGCAGCGCGACAGGGAGACAGAGGGACACACACAGGCAGCGCGACAGAGAGAGCCGCGCAATCCTTTAAAACTGAGGTTAAAACACAATGAAGGAAGCAGTCTTTAAAAACCAATAAGCCCTGTGCCTCTTTTTCATTAGCGTCTCACCTGCTTCACTGCCCTGCAACAGTCGAGACACTTTCTCAGCAGCTGACCTTCTCTGTGCCTGACTCCACTACTGTCAGTTGCCTGATTAAAAATGGTGAACTCGTGCAATGTTACTATCTTGGTTGGCTTTTAAATAAAGTTCAGATTTGTTGAAATGTTCCTTTTTTTCCCCCTGTGCTTAAAACTCAGTTTATACAACTGCTGCAATGTTACAGACAGAGAGAGGGCTCACGTGCTTCTGAGAGACAGAGGGAGAGGGGGCTCACGTGCTGCTGAGAGAGAGAAGGGGAGGGGGCTCACGTGCTGCTGAGAGAGAGGGGGGGGGGGCTGGGGAGGCTCGCGTGCTGCTGAGAGAGAGAGATAGCACTATTACACTGTGCATTCTATGGTGTAATAATTAACTATATTTGTGCTTAAAAATCTTTAAAAAAATATATTTACATGCAGTTCGTACGGTCTAGAATGGATTAATTGTATTTACATACAATCCTATGGGGGAAATTGCTTCGGTTCACGACCAAATCGGTTTACGACCAGAGGTTTGGAACGAATTATGGTCGTGAACCGAGGTCCCACTGTATATTGAGTCTAGAAAACATGATCAGCAAGTCTTTGATAGGCTGCAACAAAATGATGAAAGAACGGGCACATTTTTTTCTCACAAGCTGGGTGGGTGGGTGTTAGTTAGTTAATTAGTTACTCGAAGGATTTCAAGATTTAATATCCACAAGCGGTAACACTGCAAAAGCAGCCCAAACCAGAAAAGACGGCTGGCAAAAAGTGGCTGACAAATTAAACGCGTGTGCATTGTACTTACTGAAAGCGGCGTTACAGATTTTGCAAATGTTCATTTTTTCCCTCTGTTTAAAAAAATTAATAAAGCGGCGTGATTATGCGGCGTATACTACGCCGCGGGTTGGTATGCAGCGTGTAAAACTGTTTGTCGCGGATAATTTGTCTTTTACTTTAACACGAAGACAATTTCCTGTTAGATTTGCCTTTGCGATGACAATTGATAAGGCACAGGGCCAAACTTTCAAAAAGATGTGCATGTATCTGCCAAAACCAGTTTTCAGTCACGGACAGGTGTATGTTGCTGTCTCCACAGTTCCATCTTTTCATTCACTTACTGGTATGCCTGCAGGAACACGTGCAGCGAGCGAGAGAGAGCGAGCGACACACACACGCATACAGGCGCGCGAGAGAGAGAGAGCGCTGGACGCATAAGAATAATAATACTTCATTACATTGATATACCGGTGTTTTCAGTATTCAAAGCGCTATCCACACAGGGAGAAACCGGGAAGCGAACTCAAAATCTTCCACAGTCTCCTTACTGCAAAACAGCATCACTACCATTGCGCTACAAGGCAGTTAAAGAATGCACCGGCCTCGATTTTGTTTTCACTTCTGTTTACAGCGATCGGATCGTAGCGTGCATTGTTGCAGTGTTACTTTTCTTGGTGGCTTATTACATTATGGATGTTTCACATGTTCATTTTTTCCCTGTGCTTAAAAGACATTAAAAAAGTTTTTCTCAACTGTGACTCCGGAACAACTCAGTACACAAGCTATATTAAGTGTCAACAACGAAGACACCTTAATGAACAAGTGCTGAAACTTATCCCTACCGACGAAGTAAACTTTCACCAGCGTGGCCTCCATCGTCACAGACGATCCCGCTTTCAGTCACGGACAATTGTATGTTGCTCTCTCCAGAGGTCCATCTTTTCATTCACTCACAGTGGTATCCACAAACCCACCCCATTTGGACAACTGTGTCGTTCAGCAAGTGTTCACTCATCAATACATAATTATGCAGCGTATGTTACGCCGCGGGTTGTCTAGTTATCAATATTTGACCTTTACTAAGCCACTCAACTCATTGTTTAGTTCCATGTTCTTTATAGATTGGACTACTGCAAGTGAGTGTCTTGTTGCAGCACTCCAGAAACTATCTGTTCTCTCCAGCTGATCCAGAATGAAGACATTCTCTACTGACTTCCAGTAACTATTAATTGGCTCTTTGTGAATGATACCTTCAATGGATTTGTGCTTTTTCTATGACTGCCAGAAAAATCTTCAGCCATCTGTGATCCTGAATTGGGTTTATGAGTGTTAGATTTTTTTATACAGTGGTATTTTTAACCTCCTAAAATTTAACCCAGCCTCCTTTGTTTTTTATATTACAGAATTGTGTGAGGTTGGCACCATATCTGTGTTAGGAGCACAATTTAACATATTACACATTCTAGTTTTTTGCATCTTTTTGTTAATGTTTTAACAGGTATGTCATCCTTCTGGTCCAGTTTTGAATTCAAATTCTTGTGTGATACCTTTTACCCAACTTCTTCCTCCTTCTCCTCGTCTTCTGTATTCTAGATCTAGCTACCTTGGGTAGCTCAATAAATGTAGCTTATTATTATTATTATCTAATAATGTTGTACTGAAATTTTGATATGTAAACTTATTCACATTTACTGTAGGCTCCATTTTATCCAAGCAAGCAACACATAAGCTTGAAGCATGTTGTTACTCAGTGAACATCAATTAATACCATAGCAGTTTTATATTCTGTATATAGAGTACTTGGATTCTCTCTATCTCCCTCTCTCTTTCTCTTTCTCTCCCTCGCTTCCTCAAATAGTAATTATTATACCGAAGCTCTTACTACAGCATATTCCTTATATGTGTAAGTTGCCTTCTAACACAGATCTTAACATCTTTTGGAAATGTTCAGTTGACTTAACTCAACTCCATATGCATAAAGGATGTACTCTGACAGACATTGACATTTTTGATTAGTTGTGGTGTTGCCTGTAATGTATAGTGTTGTGTCCTTGGCCATATGCTTTGTTTTTTACAAATTATTTAATATAATCATCTCTTGTCAAAAGAAGACATTATTTTTGTTATTGTTATTTACTTGACAAAGTTGAAATTTGCAATACATACTGTTTTATAGTGGGGGTAACATTGTGTGATATTTCTTCGGCACCATGTATACAGATATGATAAAAAATAAAAATTATGTTTCAAGCTTTACTTCCTGTTAGGATTTTTAAATTAATGTTGCACCCTGTTCTGATATTCTTTTAAAATATGTTTTAAAAGAAAAGTAGTGTTTAGTCCACTAAATACCTTTGTTTTTATCATCTCAAAGAAAAGGTATTTTTATTTTTTGTTGTCATTCTGTTGTCCCCATGTAATATAGGTGTGAAAATGTACTCTGAAAAGCTGTCTTAAAAAATCTAAACCACATCATGAGACAGAAGAGCTTTGAAGAAAGAAGCATTTCCTGCCCCAAAATATTAAACTGTATCACGTGATGAATTAATTAAATATTGCATGCGACATTAATCAACATCTTGCAAAGTAAAAGTAACATTTGGAGGTACTTAAGCAAATCATATTGATGCAGTTATTTATTCTTAGATGTTCATATAATTTCCTTACAGGGGTATGTTCCCTGTAAGAGTACGTGAGCTTTTGTGTTCATGTGACTTTTTTCTAGCCAGACAGTTTCCTTCCACCATGAAAGATACTTCCCTGCTGAATAAGAAGTGCAAATCATCCAAGTTTGTAGAGTATGCATACAGTAGACACCAATAAGTCTAACACACGTGTTATTTACAGTATTTACACTTGCCAAGTCCCGCACAGCACACAGTGCCCCAGCTCCCATAAGTTCGGGTGTCCCTGGTAATACTTCCGCCAGCACCTCCGGGTGTGGTGAAAGTACTGACGTCCAGGGCTTCACAGTCTTCTGGGCACCCTCTGGCGGTGGCCACGGACCCCAATAGGGTTGAGCTTCCATGCTCAATTCCTGTGGCCCCCACACAAACCAGGGTGGCTGCCCTCTCGTGCTCTGGGGGAGGCATAGTCCCTCTCCTGGTCCTTCTTGGTGTCCCAGATGGGCTCAGCCCCCAGCCGCCCACCACAGCTGGTATACATATTATATACAGTACTTATGAATTAAGTAAAGAGTGAAGGGTCTGAATACTTGTATCAATATAATACTTCAGTTTTTTAATTTCAGTAAATTTGCAAAAACTTCTAAAATACTGTTTTTGTTTTCTGTAATTCTGGAGTATTGAGTGTTGTTTGATGAGTGAGGAAAATAAATTTATAGTAAATGATAGTAGCTGCAGCATAAAAATGTGAAAAGGGGTCTGAATATCTCCTGAATGCACTGTATATAACTCTAAAATATACAATTATATGCATTTCTGTTGACTCCTACATATTTCTAAAACAATGTTTTTTTTTAATTTTCACTGAAACTGAAGTGCTTTTTAAACATTAGACAATTACAATTACAACATCTAAAGTCCTGTAGTGTTTTTTGTCAAAATCATCTATTTATTATTTTTGTAATTGTTTGCTAACTTAAAACTCATTTTATGATTTAATAATACTAAATTATTAAGTAGCAGTTGTTCTCAATTACAATTACAAGATAGATCAATCCTTTATAAGACAATTTGGGTCTGTAGCAGTGATGCAAGCATCAATTTAGGTATCATCTGTCACTTATACAGTACAAATAATACACTTTTGTCAGTTCTCAGTAAGATTGTTCATACAGGTGTAAGCTAAAGCAAGACTTTTTTTACCATTTTATAGAATTTTATATGAGAGCAAGACCAGAAGTCTTTTAGTTTATAGGGGAAAATTGTTTTTACAACATAAATATGCTGTCAAGTGGTATCTCGTTTCTTGTTGTGTAGGTGGGTAGGTGATTAAAAAGGATGAAAAAGAGTAATACAGTGGTCGGGCAGTATGTGCATGTTTTGTCTTGGTTTAGATATTGCTAGAGCAAAGTGTTGCATGTTACAGAAAGCAGAGTTTGCTTTTATTATGTGTCCTGCAGTTAAAAGGAAATGTGACTTTTAATGTACTTCTTTGTTCTTATGTTTACATACAGTATTGCAAATGGGTTAGGCAGTATTAGATGCTTTGCTGGTAGGCTGTTGTTCAACTGATTCAGTCTGTATTCTAGGCAAGTAATAAAGCATACAGTATGAAACAGACTAAAAGATTCTCAGTAATACATAGGATCTACAGTACATATATTCACTATGTGTATATGTGGGAAACAGCAACCATAAAAATATAAATATATATAATTGATTTTATTTAGATTTACATCGCAAAGATCATATACTCATTAAAAAGCATTTAAGCTTTAGCAGTTCCCAAGAAATACATTTCACCATTTTTTCCTACAAGACAGAAATCAGTGTTTAATAATTGGCCACTAAAATACTCTGAATTGCATCATTGTCAGCAGTGAAAAACATTTTACTCTGAGAACAAAGTACCAAACATAAAAAATACCTTAGCATGATCAGATGAAAGGAGTTTTCTGAGAACACTTTCAATGTGTGGACTCCTTGGTCCATTCCATTAACAGTTTAGTAGCATTCTTTTTAGATATATTAAAAATATAATCACTTCTGAAACTTGTTGCTGTACTGTCATTGTTTCCACATAGTTGTTTGCAATGCTGCGTTGTAAACCACAGTGTAATTCAATGTAGTGGCCTTGGCTGCAGGACAAAGATCAGCAGCTTATATCCTTAAAGACTTTAGTCATCACTTCTTATAACTCACTTTGGCTGTTTGGAGTATAATAATGGTTAGATGGACTGACTTCTGGCAATTTAGTCTGTACACAGCTTAAAGATCTTTACATTATAAGCTATGTGGGAATTGTATATATTAAATCCAGAAGTTAAAATTCTTAAAAGTGTAACAAAGTCTGTGGCATCTTAGGCAATCCCTGAAAGGGATTTTACTAGGACTCAGAGTCTAACTCATCCTTTTTGCTTATTACAACTTGAACACATTAGCTGGGACTATGTATTGAGCTTTTAAAGACAGGGTCCACAATCCTTCCATAAGAAAAGAAATCACATTTGTTAATGGGTTCGTGCTGCATCTTGTTTGTAAATAAATTCAATTTTTGAGTTGTGCCTTTGAGAATCATGATATGTTACTTTTAAATATGAGAAAGAAGTAGAAACGTAGTTTGTGTTTTTCACAAAACTGTTGTACAAAAACACTTTGTAAACTTTTGTATATACTAATATACAGGTATCTGTTAAAATTACTGTTATTATTGGCTGACATTTTCAACACAAAGTTAGCCAGTTTCATCTAAAATTTGATTTTCTGACATTAAGAGCAAAAGTCTATCTATCTATCTATCTATCTATCTATCTATCTATCTATCTATCTATCTATCTATCTATCTATCTATCTATCTATCTATCTATCTATCTATCTATCTATCTATCTATCTATCTATCTAACATAACCAACGGCTTCTGCTGTAGTGTAATGCATTGGTTTCTGGGATTTTAATACTGTGCTTCAAAACATTTCTTAAGTTATAATGAACAGTTGCTTGGCAGCAATACAGGGGTTTTTAATGTTGATATTTGTTTAATGTTTTATTTTGTTTGGCACTTAAAGGAAGTTTGTTCTTTTTTGGGACTGAAATTAATACATATGGTCTGCATTTGTTTGTTATCACATTTTGTATTTTATTGTAGTTTTTGTTGATGACAGAATTTTACAAAACTAATTCCATAAATAAATCCATAATATCATTAGGTATGGTATGGTATTACATATGAAATTGTTATCATACTGCATTTTGGTAGTGGGCTTCCTCCTTGGCCCAGTGTTAAGTCCTAAGGAAATGGCTTTGTCTTAATTGTAAATAGGATATGGATGTGGCCCTTATAAGCACACGGGGTTTATTAATACATTTCTTTCATTAAATTATTGTGGAATTGGTTTACTTTTATGAGTGCTGGGTGTGTGCGTGCGTGAATGTGTGTCTGTGTGTATGTTTGTTTTTTTAACTTTGACTCATACTACAGTATAGTATTCTTTACTTTGTTTCATAATTACTTCATGTTTCTTAATTTAACTAAATGATGCAGGTATACAGAAAGTTTATGTGGCAAAATATTTTCTCTTCAATTCATTGTTAGAAGGCATGAGATTCAATAGATGTTGATAAAATTTTTTAGTGATTTCTTATTGAAAATTTCAGTTAAGTGATTAAGGTTTTGAAATTGAATTTGAAGTATTTTTTCCTGTGGTTGGTAAAATGCTTTAAAAGAGTTGAAATAAAAATGAAAGCAAAACTGTTCATACTTCATGAGAAGTTTAAAGGTCTAGTTTCTTATACAATTGCATTTCAGTATCATAATGAGTCTGAAATTTGTATATTTAATATACAAAGAGTATTTTAAGAACAAGTTATCGGCATGTATACATCAATGTCAATCAGTCAGTCATTTTCTAACCTGCTTAGTCCTGAACAGGGTTGCCAGAGCCTATCCCAGCTAGCATAAGGCACAAGGCAGGAACAAACCCTGGATAGGGCACCAGTCCATCGCAGGGTGAACACACGCACCCACCCCAGCTATACACTAGGACCAATTTATCACCAGTCCACCTAACCTGCATGTCTTTGGAGTGTGGGAGGAAACCACCCATTATATATACATAGTACAATGAAGTTCAAACTTGCATGTTTCCTCAGACAGTTGAAAACAATACAATTCAGATAAAGGAAAATAAATAAATGAAAATTATACTTAGCCTATGTACTGCCTATATACTGTACTATTATATACAATATATACAATAAGTATATGCAATTTTTATATATTGCATTATTTATTATGTTACAGTTTTTAAATGCTTAATATTGACTCTTCAGCAGCTTTAACGATTTGTTGATTAGAATGGTCCGATACAGTTTACCCAAATGGAGTATGACAAGTAGGAGGGCTTTGCAAACCCCCAATCACAGCCACAACTACGCCAGTCCCTGGTGCAAACAAATTGTGTTCAAATACCTCTCACAGGCTTCTCTGAAAGTTGCACAAGTACAGTTACAGAAAGTCTTTTTCCTTCTCTCTGTCTCTTCCCTCTCATCCACTTCTCCTCAGTGAGCTTCGTTCTCATCCACCCGACTCTGACTCAACTTAAGTAAGGTGGTGTGGCTTCCTTACCAGACCCGGGAGTACTTCTGGTGCAAGCATATTGCATCCGGGAAGCATTTCTGAGTCAGACAGAACCACCATAAATTGAAGAATCCTCCTCCCCACAGCTCCCTCTGGTGGCTCCCAAGAGACCCAGCAGAGCTGCCTATTGGAGCTCCACTTCCCATGAAGCCCTGCAGTAGTGTAAATGGGAGACCCAACAGAGAGCTGCTGACACCTGTTGGACTAGGGGGCACATTGCCCAAGGAGGTGCTTTCATTCCATCCTTCCATTATAAAGGCATCCTGACTGGGTAAGGAACAATATTTTGAATTTTGGTTTGCAAATAAATATTCAGTTTCTAACACAAGCTGCCAAATATGTGAAGTCTATAAAGCTTTAGTTAGAGTAGGATACGACTTGGATTTAACTTTACCCTTTCATTACTGCTATAATAGTTACGGTCTAACCCATTCACCCATTTTCTGAACCCATTTAATCCAAGTTCTTGAAAGCATTTACCACAATAAAGAAACAAATGCCAGTTTATTGTATGGTACACTCATGCACATATTCAGTACATAATTTATAGTTGCCATTTAGCTTAAACTGAAAGGAGTGAAGAAGATTTGAGTATCTAGACAAAAACCCATGAAGGTAAGAGATCTGAAGTTGATCTTTTAGAGAAAAATGACGCTTTCATCCTAAAAACTAATATACTGTATACTGTCCAAGAAAAACTCTGTCTTTTAAGAAATCTCCACATATCGGTTAAGTTGTGGTCCTTAATCAAAGGTAGAATTATGCAGGCCAACTTTTTAATTATAGTTGGAGATAATCCATCTAGTACAGTATTTAATATACAGAATGCTCTGCCACTGTGAACTTGAGTGTTTATATTATGGATTAAAGAGAGAACTTTAACTTGCCACAACTTTGCCATATTTTGTGCATATTTATTAGCCAAAATTAATTTTTCCCCAAACACTATAATTTAACCCCCTGCCAAATCTGATGTTTCTTCTATATCTATTAACAGAGTTTATGAACTAACACACCAACTCCTCTAGTCATCTTGTTATAGTTAGAGTGAAAAACCAGACCAACCCAATCATTTTTTAGCCATGATTCATCTTTAGTGTTCAAGTGGATCTCTTTCAGAACAGCTGTTTTGATTGAACTAAGATTTGATGTCAATTCATTTTATTCATGCTCCAGATCTTTAACTTTCCAGCTTATAAAATGAAATGATTTTACTCATATTTTCATGTATTTTTGGCATTTTAGAATTAATTTTTCTTTACAAAAGAGGAAAATGTTTCCTTTTTCAATTGATTTGGCTTAAATGAATAAAAATAATAAAACATGTCTTGCAAGCACTAACAACACTAAACAGATGTCCAGATGTTAAATCAGTTGAATAAGACTTCCTCTCTCTCCCTTCCAGTCTTTGTATTTTAACAAACTCCACATCTTTTTAAACTTAATTGGGTCATTGAAACTCATTAGGTCAGGGACTGAGGTCTAGAATCAGGCATCTCATCTAAAATAAGTACTATAATTTCAAAAGATAACTGAAGTATCACCCTGCCTTTTAATAGTATTTAGATACCATGTTCCTCAAAATAAACGAGAAGGCATCCATGCCTAAAACCCTACATCAGATATCTGTAAGCCTTTTTTGAAAATAAAATTGAGAAAGTACTGCTTTCCATCATTTCACTAGATCAAACCAGGGTTGTCAAATGCAAACAGTCATTTTCAAACTTGCAGAATATGTTTAACGTAATATACATAAACTTCATCCTAATTTGGATTCCCTGAGCCTCCTCGTTTGGACTGTGAAAAGACATTTGAATTTGTCAATAAGTGTGAACTTGTCACTTTATTTAAATTTGATTTTGGTCATATTAAGCACATGAATTAAAGTAGTATATTGTAAAACTGAAGCCTAATTTTGCACAAATAATTTAAAATGTGCATATTTCAGTCTAAGATATGGCAATAGACAAATTATCCAATTTTTAGGTGCATTTGCATATAATATGAAAAGTACCTGCCATGTTAGCTATGTCTGTATGAAAAAAGATTTGTCTTCTCAGTGGACAGATTTTGTCAGAGCAGATCAATTTTTATTGATCTACCTCAAAGACAGCACACCTGTACACGTTTTTGAAATTTGAAATCTTACGCTGAAAAGTACTGGAGAATTTGCAAACGGGTCAGTCTTAGAACAGAGAAACATTCTGCATGACTTCAACTACGATTTAGTTTACTGTTTATATTTTACCTTGAGAATGGTTACTTCAATTTGTATATTGTTTCTTTAATTATTTGACAGCCGCTGTCAATAGCAAAATAATACAACTCTCGCAGCCATTCATTCTGAAGGAAGTACACCTCATTGCAGGACACGGGATGAGGTGGGGTAAGATGTAGGTGAGGTTTGATGACTGAGCATTACCATACAGTATAAGAAAGCTGTGAAATCAGATGGATTTATTCAGTTCACTAATAATGATATTCTTTATTCTATATAGTAGTAATGATTATGCTTATATATTCATTACTGTTGGGATACTCATATCTACATAGAAAGTCCTAAGATGAGGTTAGGATCACCATTGGTCCCTTCCACAATAGAAAATTGTCTTTAGTGCCAAAATAAAAAAAAAAAATTAGTTGACAGAAAACATTGAATCACTGGTGTAGTAAGACAGTAAGCAGTACATAATGCTAATGCCCTATTTCTGGTCTTTCATTTCAGATATAATCTGCTTCGGAATGATACCTAAACCAAGTAATGTCTCCTTTTATTCACTGAACATGAGAAACATTTTGGTGTGGCATCCAGGCGAAGGAGTCACTGAGAAACTGAACTACACTGTACAGTACTTAACGTAAGGGTCTTTATAAGTAATTCAGTTTTTTCAAGGGTCTGTTTAATATATATGTGAATAATTATATATAGTAGATACTTGTTGTACTTTACATTGCCAAGAAAAAAAATCAATATTTCAGAAAGTAACAGACGTGAATGATATTATTTTAACCATCCTGTAATTGAAATGTTATAAAATAGAAAGTTTCAAAAGATTAATGCAAAATTTAAAAGGAGTTTATCAGCTAAGGAGGACTATACTGGTTACACAGTCAGTTATTTTTATAGAATTGTTCATACACTTTGTATTAAATGATCCTTCAAATAAGATTTTTCCATAAATAAACCATTTAAATCTTGTATTTAAGACATTATGATTTAAGTCGATCAAAGAATTAAGTATTTCCTTTCTCCTTTAGGAGAATACAAATACCATTTTTAATCAGGTAGTGCTTAAAAAATAAGTATTGGAGAATAGTATAGAGAAATGGCAAACTGCAGTGCATTTGGTTGGGAGCTTGTTGGTTGGGGATCCACATTACTCTACTATTCTTAATCCTTCATTTTTCCCTTTTCTGATTCTTCTGTATTCTTTTGGGTCCACTTTATCTGTTGAGTCTCTCTTTCACTGGTGTGCACAAGCATCTATAATCTTTAATCCTTCAGGGCTGTCAAAGTTGATGCATTAGTTAGGTCAGGTTGGGGAGCATGCACTGGTACAGTGCTTTGCCGTACCCACCACACGACGAAACAGCTCAGGATCCTGGTTGGCAACCCCCCAGGCTGACATGCGGTCTAGTCCCACCCTCCACAAATTACAATCTATGCTATGTGGGCATCCCCTTGGGCAGGTCCAGCCGCTCAGGTCCTCAGCAATGAGGATCCTGCAAGCTGGATCACCCTTGGGAAATCACGCAACATGGCTGTAGTGTCACTCCCAAACAATGCAGGTAATGTGCCTCATTTGGGACTCCATGAGCAACTGCTTGTTCAACACAAAGTCAAACCAGGGGTACCCGTGGATTCTCCGATGAGACACAGCACCAGGACTCTAAAGATATGGACCTTCGTCCTTTTGTAGAGATATTGGGAGCGCCACATACCCCTTTCCAGCAACCTCATGATCTTTTCCGAATCCATCTACTGACTTCATAGGAAGACTCGCCAGAGACATAAATGTCGCTGCCAAGGTAACTAAACATCTCGACAAGGTCGACATTCTCTCTGCAGACAGACACAATTGCTAATGGCTGGATTTTTACATTTACAAGTACAGACACTCATACTCCTTGCTCAGTCTCAAGAGAGCCCCATTCAGAGCCTCCATTGACTATGTGAAAATCACAGCATCATCAAAGTCAAGATCAGTAAATCTTTCTTCATCAACAGATGCCCCACAGTTGCTGGACCCCACAACCCTGCCCAACATTCACTCTATGCAAGTGTGGCTGAGTTAGTTTATTATGTTTTATTTTAGTGAACATTCTCAAAACTATTTTTTTTTAATACTGAAATGTTTTTTGTTTTGTATATTATGAATTTTGATTAATATGAATGCAATCAGTGTATCTTTTGTATAATAGTTCCTGTTTGCCTGTTGTAGCAGGGGGGCTTTAATTAATGAAACACCCATAGAACGCCATGTAGCATAACAGCAGACTCCTGGCAAAAGCTGGATGATGCTGTTACAGGAGACAGAGAGCGCCTGTTGCTGCATGTGTTAACTGTGCCCCTTACTGCTTGTCTTTTAGAATAAATGGCAGAATATGGATATTGGTGTGTCTGTCTTCCTTCAAAGCATCAGCAACCATTTTAAATCCACTACACAAGCATTAAACAGGGTTGTAGCAAGAACACACCCTTGATGAACCCCAGAATCAGCTGGGAAAAATGCAGAAGTTCTGTCTCCACTCTGCACAGCACTCACAGTACCAGTGTACGGGCCAGCCATGATATCCAGCAACTTTGGGGGATCCTACAAAGTCGCAGGATGTCCCACAGGTCAGCTCAATCAACTGAGCTACTCATTGAGAGCAGAAAGGAGTCCTGTTTGATGGATCGGAGCTGCATGAAGTTTTTACCGTGGCTGGAGTGCCAATTCTGCTACCAGCCCCCAGTTTTCCCTGAAAGTTGGAGGAGCACTTGCAGGGCTGGAAGCAGTTTAATGTCATACCCAGGACAATGCATTAAATGTGCAATTAATTTTCATATCTATATAATGGCTTAGTTAGAATTCATTTACATGCCACTAATTAAACATCCTGTACATTCATGCATCCTTTGCTTGCTTACTACAGCAAGAGGTTATCTTGGCAACACTTGGATCTTCTGTACTTTTAAGAAACGTCTGTGTTAATGTTTTTTTTTAATATTGCCTTCTTAGCCAGCTGAATTTAGCTTAATATACTTTTGTACTGAATGTTCTTTTTTCTGTGCATTCTCGTTTCCACTAATGTTTATTCTTCTAGTAAAGACAGAGGTTTTAACACTAAAAATACACCATCTTGAATGTATAGAGTTACACCACTTACAACTGCTGTAAAGGGAGCTTAAAATATTTTTATTACTGAGTCTTTAGAAAAACTGCTTTTTCATCTGAAGTAGATTTTATAAAATATTACTAATTTTTTCAGAAGATATGTAATAATAAGTAGATCTGTCTGTTATTTTAGAAAAAAATATTTATATTGTGTGAAAATCATAGAGATAACCAAATTGCAGTGTATGTCCAAAAACATTATGAAGGGAACAAATAGTCTTTAAAAAGTCTTTAAAAATAGTTCTTTAAAAGTGTTCCTATAATGCTCACATAATGTATATAGAAATGCAAAAAGTATGACATCAGTACCTACAAAATCATTCTTGCATATGTTTGTTATCTCTCCATCCATTTTATATCCCTGTTATCTAGTTTAAGGTTACAGGTAGCCAGTGTCTACTAACAACACTGGGAGCAAGGTGAAAAACACCCCTGGATGGGAAATGGGAAGCCAGCAAAATTTCATGGTATATACACACAAACATCAGCCATACATACTCTCTCTCTGTCTCTCTCTCATACACACATACACACACACACACACACCCACACACACACACACAAAGAATTGTGGATCTGCTGTTGCATGCAGTGCCTCCTCCTGTGTATATTTCACTAGTGTGTTGATAATTGTTTGCTCTCTTAATGAAATGGAAGTCTTTGGTAGTCTTCTTTTCAGACTGAGAGACTTATTTTTGAGAGAGAATGTATTGACAGATCACATGCGGCTGCTGTGTCTTCCTCATATTTGTTTTAGTCAGAAATGATATTCAGGGTGGCTTCTTTTTAATATTCTTATTAAGGTCACATATGGTTATTAGGGCTTTTTCCTAGACTGCTGTGCCAAAAACACTTTAACTATAACTAAGGACAGAGTGTTCAAGCATTGCTGACAAGAACATTATCTAATTATATCAATTTTCAGACCTTTGGAAAGCTTTTGGACCATGGTCACAGCTTCACAGTTCACAGTTTCTCATTTGTCCATGGAGATGCATATGTTTATACACCTGCTCATTTCTTAAATTAATATTTTAATTAATACTGTTTGATTACATTTTACCAATACAAAGTGATCAGATCCATTGTTCAAATTTTGCTGACCAAGAAAAAAGATACTAATCCAGAATTACATGAATAAGGGGTATGTCACCATTGTGTTTAGATATTAAAGTCAAATGTGTTAAATTTCCAAGCATAGAATTAAGTAGATGGACAATAGCCCATTTCTATGTGGTTTGTAGCCACTTGGTATGCTACTGTTAATAACATATTTTCAACTGTATACAGTATATATATATACTGTATAATTTTTTATTAGCAAAATGCATCCTTGAACAGAAGAGTAGGTCACATTGCAAAGTGATGGAATTGACACTTTTTCTTAATTCCTTATTAAAAAAAATCACTAGCTGACATCGCTAGACTGTCTTAAATTTAGGAGTATATTTTCAATATATTCAGGTATCAGAAATAGCACTGAGAGAGTCAATTAACAATTAAACAGTTTGGAAAAACAAATCCAAACAATGTATTTACCATAACATTTTTTAAGCCTGCTTAATTCTGAGGACCAATTTAGCATCATCAATTCACATAAACTGCATGTCTTTGGACTGTGGGAGAAAACAAACATGGAAACGGGGAGAAACTTCCAGAAAGAAGACCTGGGATGTGAGCCCAGGTCTCAATACTACAAGGCAGTAGCACTACCTCTGTGCAATATTAATGCCCCACAACTGTATTTCATTACAGTAAAGCAAATTAAATAGTAAAATGTCAGAAAAGAATGGTACTGAGCAGCAAAGAAAATTCAGACAAATGTAAAACTACTGTATATTTTATCAGAATGTTGACAATAAAACATATTTTTCATTTTTTGTTTACAAGATATCTTCTTTATATTGTATACGCTGACACTCAATGAGGTAGCATATCTCGCAACAGACAGTTTAGTTACAATTAATTGCAAGTGCTAACTAAATTTTCTCATTTTAAAAGGTCTGATTTCTTTTTTATTTCAACCATTTAGTAGTGATTTGTCTTATGTTTCCTCATAGGTATGGAAAAAAAACAAATGAATTTGTGAGACATTGTATAAACATTACCAGTCTGTCATGTGATCTCTCAGAAGAGACAAGCAATCCTGATAGTGCATATTATGGATGTGTAAAGGCCAGCTTAGGAGATAATTCATCAGAATGGGTAAATACAAGAAAATTCAGACCCAAGTATGATAGTAAGTGCCATTAACCTTATTTAGAACATAATTTGGATTTGAATTATTTTTATTTCTGTCAATTGCAATTTATAATGTCTTTAATGGTTTTTCATGCCCTTTCATTGCGACATGTAACTGAACTGACCAAATTAGAAATTACATGAAAGGAGGTTGCATTTCTAATGATATTTATAGTTTTTGTAGAGCAATGTGTAATAGGAAACAGTGCTGTTGGAGTTAGGAAATAAATATGTTAAAAAGGTAAAGCTAATTTATTTTGTATTTTGTCAAAGAAACAAATTTTAAGTCAAGCCCCTTTCTGTTATAATAAACTTCATCATTTCTGAGAATTCATGCTTCTCATTTCTGCAGTAGCCTAAGAGGTGATCTCACCACAAGATGTTTGTAGCTAAACCAAGACGGTGATGCAGAGAGTAGAGCAAAGTGGTCTAGCATGTTTCAATTAACAAATGAGCCTAGTGTTCCTCACTGTTTTAACCATTACTAAAAGTGAGTTTGTAACCACTTGAATTAAAGTAGATATCTGATAACAATGATAAATATGTTTTCTTCAGCCATAGAGTTAAATATAAATTCATATCATTAACATTAGAAATAAACCTATAGGGATGCTTTATTTGTAAAATGTTACATTTATTTAATCATTTACAAAATGTTCTCTTCTACTATGTTCCATCTGCCTGTAGCACACATTAAGCGTATTGAAAGAAATGCATTAACTACCTAATTTTAATGGTGTAGTTGAAAAGTGCTGAATGGAAACAGTAGAGATAGGAATAAAAAGATTGGTCCATTCTTCAGGTAGGAGTAGAAGGAAAAAGTGGGAAAAGGTACAAAAACAAAAGATTCTATGTACCCCTTCAATTTCAAACATGTTTTCTAAACCTGTTTCATCTATCCAGCTGCTGTAAATAATTAAAAATCTGCACACCCTAATTTAAGGTTAGTGTAAAAGCACGTAGTACACACAGATCATGTGCTCTCAGCACATATAAAGCATATAAGGACAATACTGAGAATAGAAACCCAAAGGCGTTGGAGAGAAAAAAAGGCAGATAAGAGATTATGAAAGCAGTGGAATTTGAAAGGCTCAAACAAACGATGGCACGATACACATGCAGAGAAAGGTACAGAATATGAAAGCAGTAAAATTCGAAAATATTGTAGCGTCCCAGCCAGGTTGAGGGCTTTTTGGTTTGAAGTGACTGTTAGGTCCGATTGAGGGAGGGCAGAGTACAGCACGGAAGACTGATAGCGGGGTATTGATTGATGCGGTAAGGGGGGGGCGTTTGAGAAGGTTCTAGAAAGTTGTGTTTGGGGTTAGGAAGTCGGCGATTGTTCAAGTAAAACATTTGTGACACTTTATCATGTCAGTCGCTACAGTATCAAAGAAAAGATGGAAAAGATTACATTACCGTAAACAAAAGGTGATTAATCATCAGAACCAGGTGTAATTGAAAAAATAGCAGGGCAAATCGAGGACAGAAATAAAAGGCAAAGAGTAGACAAAAAAGTGTTTTCGCGTTCGCACCATTCAATGCACAAAACATGGATTTACACAATAATGGACCATACGCTATGAGAATCTGTGGTCCTGGAACAGTTTAAGCAACGACAAGTTAAATTTAAAAGAATACACAATTCGGTCGGATGTATATTGATGATCACGGAGAAGCGATGCAAATTTTAACAGGCAAAAAGAAAGGTAATGTATGTATTCCGTGAATAACATTACACACCAAAGGAGAGCGTGATATGCCATTCGTATTAAAATGTTTACAGTTTACCGTGAGAATATCTGTTGCTATGACAATCAATAAATCACAGGGACAAACATTAGAAAAGCTCGGATTATTTATTACAGAAACAGTAACAATATTCACTCACGGGCAGTTATACGTTGCGTTGTCACAATGTGTCTCCAAAAAATATTGTTTTTAATGAAGGTTTAAAGTAAAAGTGCAAATAATGAAATTGAAACAATTCCAAAGAAAAAAAAAATTTTAATTGTATATTCGATTAACCAAATACGGGTTGGCGAGCGAAGCGAGCAGGGGGTGAAGCCCCCAAGTTTAAATAAAAAAACGAATTGATCATTTCTAAGAACACATTTAAAAAACTTTTAGTGTCTTGGTTACATAAGTTGGCAAACTACAGTATAGCATATTATAGCATAGTTCTTAAATGTCTTGCATTTGTAATGTAGTTATGGTACATGTGTACTATTTGTCTCTGTAATAGGGAAACATTATTTCCTGCCACTGGAATCCAAAGCTTGTCCTAGCAGCATTAGTGTCAATGCAGAAAATGATCATCTGCTGAAAGACACTTCTTGCAGGACACATTATTTCACACACGCTCATGCTTACTCATACCTGGCTAATTAAGAGTTCCCAGTTAAGCTAACATTTGCACTTCTGAGTGGTGGAATGAAACCAGATTTCCCAAAGAAATCCCACATGAACATTAGGAGAAATAAGTTTCACAGACATTGTAACAGTGATGCTTAAGAAAATATGACTTTGTTCCTAATTGTTCAGGAAGTTTTAAATATTGATAACTTTCAGACTACATTTTTTAACTTCCCATGCTGTTTTCATAAAAAGAGAAAACCTTTTCACACACAATGATTATTTAACTCTGCATGTAATGCCTGAGAGTGTTTATGAATATAAAACAGTAATTTTAATTGGTAGTTATACCTGTGAGCTGTAGTTCTGTTTTGTATTACTTAAGTAAAGACAAATTCTATATTTATAATTATGATTTGTCTTTTATCATTATGGATCTTATAAACAGAAGGATCTTATAAACGCAAGGACTAGATTTGTTGCACTTATGTACCCAAAGTACTTTAAACTAAATTATGTATATTATCCCAAAGACAAGATACATCAGACTACATATCTTGTTTAATGCACACATCTTGAGCTGATGAGGAGCTAAACTAGAAAGTTGTGCTTCCACTGAGAAAGACCGTTACTGTGCACCTGTAGAAGTTTGTGAGAACAGGTTGAGAAATGTAAGGTGCCCTCAGACATTTTGAAGAAGTAGATTCACTAGTGATCCTTTTTGACTAGAAATAACGTGCTATACCCACTTTAGTTTTGTCAGCTCATTCCAAGAAATTTAAAGGTGCTCACTCTTTCAGCAGCATCTGTAGATGCAGAAGTCAGTTAGTCATCCTGGCCCCACTGAGTCAACAGATAGCCCTCTTCTCTGTAAGATAAACTCTCTAGGGCAGTGGTGTCAAGCTCTGATCATGCAGGGCCACAGTGGCTGTTGTTTTTCACTCTAGCCTGTTTCTGAATTAGTAACCAATTACTGCAGCTAATAGAACATAATGTACTTCCTTTGCCCAGATTTTAATTGACTTGCTTTTTAAGATTCTGAATGTTTGCTTATTTTTTCTTTAACCAGCAACTAAACAATAATGACTAGTGTTGATCAGGGAATTTTGCCAAAGCATTATTTGCAGCAAATTTGCTGCATTCTGGTTCGCCCTTGTTTGTCGAATTATTTACGGATAATTTGGCCAGTTTAGGAGAATTGTTTTTAATACCAGTGCCCCATAATGCTTTGCGAGGCCAGTGCAACGTCCTCCAGAGCTGTAAAAGTCAATATTGATGGGTATATAATCCTGATCATTTGCATTACAGACTCTGTGGGATGAGTTACCTATGCTTGTAGCCAAATGTGCAGGTTGATCTTCGAGTTCCACATCAACATAAGAGAATGAGGTGTGTGTCCTATGCATGCATAATAATTAACCACTTGGCACGGCAAGATTGAAAACAAACCTTGAAGGAGCCTGACATAACAGAGCAGATTCTAAGAAATAATAATAACAAAACATTTAGTACTATTTATAAGGCGTTTCTATCTTTTTGATAGAATAAAATAGATGACATTTAGCTTGACTTCAAAAAATAGAATGAGGCAGCAGTTTCAATCATGAAACGCCAATTAGAATTTTCTGCCTTTAAAAGACCTACATATGTTTCTGACTTTTGACTAACATTTCCACCTCATTTTGATGAAATATTTGATTGCACTTCTCTAACTGCATTCTTTCTTCTTTGATCTCATGGAGGCACGGTGGTGCAGTGGTTGACACTTCTGTTGCACAGCTCAGGTCACCTTTTTGGCCACAATAATGAAACATATACAGCATAAATAACTAGTTCTAAAGTTGTAATGTATTATAATAAACAGTGTTAATGTGTGTCAATTACAAGTATCCAACATGCTTGGCAAGACTGCTGCATAGAGTAGGTCCACATATTTTTTTTGGTTGCAGCTGATAACTTTGAATTGCCAGCCTTACAGCTCAGATCACCCTTTTAATGACAATAATCGGTTCAGTATAGTTGGCAGACGTTTCCCTAGTCCTCAGGGACTCTTTAAAGACGACTGCACCATTATAATCCAATCAAATCTAGTTCAGTTACAGTAGTCCTTCCCCATTGATGTTAATGCAGTTCGCCATGTACAGAGAATATCGCAAACATTTCCGTGATTTTGGAAAACTAACTTGCCAATGTTTGCGCATCACTAATATCCATCCATTATCCAACCTGCTATATCCTAACTACAGGGTCACGGGGGTCTGCTGGAGCCAATCCCAGCCAACACAGGGCGCAAGGCAGGAAACAAACCCTTGGCAGGGTGCCAGCCCACCGAAGGTATCACTAATAATGACATGCAAAGCAGGCCAACAGATAACCAAATACTGTATCTTGTTCTCCTTTGCACGCATGTGTTCATCTTAATATATCTGTTTCACTAAATAATTTGAAAAGAGAAAGTGAAGGTCTGAGAAATATAAAGTTGCTTTGGTCTTCAAAACATTTTTATGGTTCTTTCAGAAAAAAAATAAAAATTCAGATGTGACAGAGAGAGGAAAGCAACAATCCATAGAATTAGAATGTGTGCTTCATTAAAACACTGTTTTGACTTATAATTAAAAAAAATGGTTAAAGTGAAAGGATGTGTTTAACTGACCCTGAAATAACTTGTCATCTGTTGACTTGCTTTTCATCCAATTATCGTTTCATCTTAGATTCAAAATCTTAAAAAAGCAAATCAATTAAATTGAATGCAAAATAGGTATGTTCCATTACCATCAGGTATTGGTTAATAATGAAGACAGTGGCTGCATCAAAAACCTGTAAACACTGTGGCCCTACGGGATCTGACACCCATGCTTTAGAATTTTTTTTTAGAATTTTATGTGTGAGTTTTGCACCTATTTTATGTTTATGTCTTGTATGTTACATATACAGTATGTATATATTTTTTCTTCATATTCTATTAGCTTTATTTGGACCTCCAGAATTGGACCTGATTCCAGATAAAGAAGCAATTTTAATCACAATAAAAGATCCAGAAGATTGGCAAAACAACAGCAAAACTAAAAGGTCAATGGCTGTTTACTATCCTTCATTGCAATACAACATTACTGTCTACAATGACAAGACACGTCAATCGGTAAGTAAAATGTACTTTAAGAAATTCTCAACAAATCATATTTTTTGCCTTAACTACTGTAGAATATGACTGCATATAATGAGAATATAAAGAAATAAAGCAGCTTCCCTTGATCCATTGTGGGACTAAGCTTGATAACAAAATGGATGATGAATGTGAATGATGTAGGAATGGTGGATTTAACTCAACATTGAAAACTTTTTTACATTAAATGCATTATTTCACTTATGTCTATTTAATTTTTAAATAAGTGCTGTACTCCTATCCAGTTCATGGTGAGTACCTATTTTCCAGCACAGTGTGACCCCAAATTAAACGAAATTAAATTACCTTTTTTTAATTTGAATAAATTGTGCAAACTTATGAAAACTAATGAAGAAAACAGCATAAAATCACAAAAAAAGAGTTTATCAATGAACAGCCAGCAATCAAGTGCTGGATAGCCAGTGATCAAGTGCTTCACTTTTTTTTTCATTGCAATCATCTCTGCACATGTATTAATATCTGCTTAATCGCTGCATGAGTAGTATGAAATTGAAATGTAACTTGGAGCACTCAGATTAATGCAGGAAAATCATTTTTTAATAGTAATAACAACAAATATAACGACATTTATTTATGTAGCACATTTGTACCTCAAAGAGAAAGCTACAGAATTGTATTGTTCAATTGACCTGTGGATCAGAACATTAGCACCAAAATATTAATTTTTTTGATAACACATTGTTTAAAATTCTTCTTCTTATATGTTATATGTCAGTTATTGTAATTGCAGTTAAAATATTTTCCAGTTTGAGCTTGTTTGAAGCAGTGGTGTTGACTACTAAAAATGTGTAATCCATTTATTCATTTTCTTAACCTGCTTATTACAATAAAGTTGAAGGTTGCTGAAGCTTATCCTGGGAACACTAAATACTGGGAAGTTTGCTTTGGATGGGACCTCAGTACATCAAATGTCACACTGTGCTTTCTCATTCATATAGCAAGTCATCCTAACACATGCATATTTGGAACGTGGAAGAAAATCGTAGTTCTCTTAAAAAACTCTTAGAAATCCAATGGCAAATGTGCAGACTCTACACTGAAAATGACCAGATTAGCAATTGAATCCTAGTCACTGGATGCAACAACCCCAATTACCATGTCACTGTGAGAATTAGAGTCAAGTTAAATTTTAATCTGTTTGACTATCAGTTTCCACTTCATGCATCATCTGTTGATTTTAATGGTCCTTCTCAGATTGTGACTGACCTAGGATAGTTAGAACTTTGATTTAAAAGGTTGCATTTATATATTTATATTGTACATCTACTGTATATCTTTTTGTATATTGCACAATGTTTTTGTGTTTTACTTTCAAAATTATTTTATTGTTGCACTTTTTTGATATTTATTATAATTGTCTAGCATGGTGGGGTTACCATAGTAAGTGTGCATAATAAGAATGAATTTAATTGAAAAAGTAGTCTACTGTTTCCCATATACACATTTTAAACAAATTCTTATGTTTATTTTTCATTTCATCAAAGATTTTATGATTTTTTTTTTACTTTGCAAAAAAAAATTAACATTTTTACATTTTGTGCATTTTAAGAAACTAATACATTTTAAGATGCTTTTGCAATATCGCAAACATTTCCGTGAAGTTGAAAAACTAACTTGCCAATGTTTGCGCATCACTAATATCCATCCATTATCCAACCCGCTATATCCTACCTACAGGGTCATGAGGGTCTGCTGGAGCCAATCCCAGCCAGCACAGGGCACAAGGCAGGAACAAATCCTGGGCAGGGCGCCAGCCCACCGCAGGGCACACACACCAAAAACACACACGGGACAATTTAGGATCGCCAATGCACCTAACCTGCATGTCTTTGGACTGTGGGAGGAAACCGGAGCACCTGGAGGAAACCCACGCAGATACTGGGAGAACATGCAAACTCCACGCAGGGAGGACCTGGGAAGTGAACCCAGGTCACCTTACTGCGAGGCAGCAGAGCTACAAATGCACCACCGTGCCGAAAAAACAGTAACAAAATAGTAATAGTTCATTTTTATCACATAGCTAATATAGTGTAATCTGCCTTATTTTCTTTGTGTTGGTTATGTTTTTTAGTGTTTGTTTTCCACCAAAGCATGGCATTTTGAGTGGTGCAATTTTTAAGGTGGCTTTCTTGATAACTCAACTACTTTCATTTGCTTAGGCATTCCCTTTGGCATTGTACTTGGCCAAACTAAAAAAGGAACAAAGTTATGCTGCACTTTCAAAAGTGGAAGCCTCTGCTCTCCCTGCAAAACAGCATGTTCTCTGCATTTGAATGCTTAAATAAAGTCACTACTTCACACTCCTCTTACATCCAGTAGTTTAAATTATCTAATAATTTATTTTTTACCTCAGTTATTGTAACTATTATTTTGAAAAATTTCCATGAAGTACATAAATGTGTTTGTACTTAAAAGATGCCATTTTAAATAAATAAGCTTACATTAGGTATAGTTTGTACTAACATTACTGGTTTTGGCTGAAGATCAAGCCTATGATGGTGGTATCATCGGTAAAGTTAAAGATAAAGTTGGAGCTATATTTAACCATACAGTCATAGGTGAACAAACAGTAGCGAGGGGTGTATGACTTGACTTATGTTTTGAATACCTGAGCTGATACTGTAAACAAGTCACATAATTAATAAAACAACTAAAGACTAAAACTAGCCATCCATCTGCAATTTGGAAGGGTTATGGCAGACCCTTTCACCAGAATAAACAGGTGAAAGTTTGAAAAGAGACATTTTGAAAATTATTCCTAGACGATATAATCTGAAAAGTGTTAGATCTGAGGCAAGGATACAGGTTTTTCATATATTGCACTTGACTACAGCACAAATTTAAACAAAAAACCTACTTTGATTGGGTTTTAAACACATACAAATCAGTGCTTCAAAAAATGTTATTCTTGTCACATGCTTTAAGTAAAGCTAGGATAAGCTTAGAAATAAGTCTAATTTAGGCATTTGGTACTTTATAGTTTTGGAAATTATTGTTGATAACAATTATTAATATTAACTTGTCCTAATTTTTTTTCAGTTCTTTTTTCTATTAAAAAATAATTCAATACGACTGACCAGCTTACCCAGTGGTACAAAATACTGTGTCTCTGCCAGCTCACATGTTCAGTTGTTTTCTAAATACAGTAACCCTTCAGATGAGGTTTGTGTAACCACACCACAAGGTAAGAAATTACCACCGTAACCTTTCACTTACTGTTTTTAAGGCCTTTTAAAAATATAGATTTGTTATGGAAAAATCAAAACCTATTGGATGTGTGCCTTGCATGGGAATATGTTCTTTAAGATTCTGCAGCCTTACCAAACCCAGCAAAAATTGTACTAACCCCTCAACTGCCATTTGGTCATGGGCTTTTTCTGTATCCACAAACCCCATATAAACAGGTCTGGCAAACCAAAGCTACAGATTTAATAACAGATTCAGAGAATTATCCTGATATGATAGAGCAATGTTTTACTGTCAGGTATGAGCATTCCAACTCAGAAAGAAAATGAAAATGTAAACAATTTTTAAATTGATATTTTATATATTAATATTTTGATGTATACTGCATGAATATGAATAAAATTTTCATAGATAAAGATTGTGATAAATGCCTGTTCTAACGTAAAATGAGTAACAGTGAAGATACTTTCTCATTTTTAGATGCATTTTGGGGAACAATGATTTTCATCATTTATGTATGCATTTTGACCCCAGTAATCATACTCTCACTCATTGTTTTTGGTGGATGCTTGATGTATCGTTATGTTTTTGGAAATAAGCAAGAGCAGCCTAATAACCTGGTAAGATGTTTACTACTTCAAAACAATGTTGAATTCTGCATTATAAAATTATGATATAAATATGTGGCAACACTTTAATTGTAGAAGAGGCACATGCAGTTGATTCAGTTTTTATTTTTTGTTTTGGGTTTCATGTCAAATTCTTCTAAGAAGGAACTCCTAGACTTATAATATTACAGTAACTGTTCTAAATGACACATAGTGGTAACATGAAAATGAAAAAAGCATAAAAATAAGTGTCTAAATGCTGTAAAAAGATTTAAAAAACACATTCATTTATTACTGGAAGCACTGATTATGTTTATCCTCAGTAACTGTAGTCTTGCAAAACAAGGTTGAAAGTTACTGGTAAAGGCCTTGTTTATGCATGTAAAGCCATTTCTAAAGCTACACACAAGTTAGACTGCCAACAACCTAAGTCATTAATATGTGAATATATAATTTATATTATGCTACATAGTTTTAACTAACCTTAACTAACTTTCTCGTTATAGGTTCTACAGCATCATTGTGAAACTCAGAAGGAAATTGTGCTTCTTCCATGTGATGATGTCGCTTTGAGTAAAATTGCTTTTTCTGCTCTAAACTGGTCTTCCATTGACCCAGCTAGAAAAGGTCTTCAGACATTGGAGCAAGAACTGGAAAAAGTTATAAGCTATGCACCCCAGTTAACTGCATATTTGCCACCCCACATTCAATCCTCAAATGACCATGGGTCAGAATGTATCCTGAGTGATAACTGTGAATATGGAATAGTGACAACAACTGAACAGCCATCTGGTGTGGATGAAGTAGAGAACATTACTTGCCAATCTCAGACAGGAATCTCTTTAAATACATTCATTCCCCCTTTGGACTCTCAGATCAATGCACTGATAGAGCAACAAACTCAAAATACATGCAAATGTGCCTATGTAATGCAAACAGTGATAGTAACTTCCAAGAACAGTGATCAGCGCAAGCTGGTCCCAAACTTAGACTTTGAAAACGAGGATGGACAAGGAGAAGAGAGTAACATTTTTATTGACTGGGACTGTGAAATGCGTAGGCTAAATTTTCCTATACTTGAACATGAGGAAAATGAACAATATGAACTTCATCCCTGTGTCGTCCAGGAGGAAACAGAAAAACTTCTTTCAACAGTGTTTGTTAGACAGTGTTCAGAAGATGTCATTAATAATGAAGATAATGTTTATTTAACTAAGTTAATATCCGACTGGGGGTTGAATGTAAACATGGACAGTTGATAGCTGTCTTTTGAACACTTGTGTCCCATTAAACGTCAGTTGTCTGGATGAAGGTTTTTGACACCTTTAAAACATAACCAAATACATTTTTGAGCCAGTAACATACAGTCCTAGAATGACCAAAAGGTGTGTATTTAAAAGTACCTACCAAGGGCAAGCTGTTTATTCTTTACATGGAAGTGATGTCATATTCCCTTTATGTAAGGCTTGAGATTAGTAGTAATGAATTAAACATTATTTTTTTATAACTGATTTTTCACAGTTATTTGTGATCTTAATGCTTCCCAATAAATCTACACATTATATGTAATTCTTCTCTAGCCTGTAATTAGGAAACCTGTATTAAGGTATGCTGTGGTGGGCTGGCGCCCTGCCCGGGGTTTGTTTCCTGCCTTGCGCCCTGTGTTGGCTGGGATTGGCTCCAGCAGACCCCGTGACCCTGTAGTTAGGATACAGCAGGTTGGATAAAGGATGGATGGATGTTAAGGTATGTGAATGTATTCTATAACGAAACGATATCTTAACAAACAAAAAAAATTCACTTTTCAACCATTCACTTTCACAATTGCCTAAAGTTAGCTAAACTCACTTGTCGCAGTGTATTGGTTAACCACAGTCAGAGACGTATAAAATTTCTGCATTAAAAATTTCTTTAGCAATATGATTTGTACATTATACCGAGTTCTTTGCATATCTGTTATACAAAGGCAGCATAAACATGAGATTGGGCAGTCTAACAACTTATTTTATACTAGACATTGATTAATTTAATTGGATTCAAAATTTAAAGCCAATTGTCTTATATTTAGTAAAAAGGGGAAAATAGCGAACAGAGATTTCTCATGGTAGCCTGCTATAATCTGTCAACTGACTGAAGGACTATGTAAAGTGTACAAAGTAAGCTGAGAAAGATGCATATTTCTTAAAAATGGTCATCATCATTTCATTTAAGTGGTTTTATTTTCTTTGCATTTACTGTTCTTCAGTTTGATCTATTCTGTTGTCTGCTACAAGAACTATAAAAATACTTCTGACTTCATAATGTTGTAGCCTAAAAACCTTTTAAGTACATTTTTTAGAAACAGGTAGTGTTTCTAAAACAATAATTCGTTTAAATGTAAATGTCCATCGTGTACTTTTTCAGCCACACTTCAACAAACTAGTTGTTTTTATTTGAAATATTTTACTTGCCTTCATAATCCCTTAGAAGATCTCATTTTTTAAGGTTTATTTTATTCAGGAGTGACTTCATGCACATGGATGTATTGTGGTAACAAAGCTCTTTCAAATATAGCAATTGCTAATATTGTTTAACTTTCAATAGCATGCAGTTTTCTTTGTGGAAATTTTACCATCACTGTATGTGTATCATTCTGTGCAACGGGAAATAACCTCACTTTGAAAGAAGACCTGTAAATGGGCAAAAATCCCAATATCATCGTTTTCCCAAAATCAAAACCAATTTTTAACTTTTATATTTTGAACTAAAAATATATAATTAACAAATAATTTTTAAAGCCATTCTGACACCACTTGAAACAAAGAGCCTCAGCCAACCACTCGACTAGACCAGTCACGACAGATGTAATGAAGAATGTATTTTAAACTGACAGTATTAACTTTGTATATTCTCTTCTCTTCTTAAATTAAAATGTTTGTGTGTGGTCTCCTTTTTCCTGGGCAAATGTTCTTCTAATTATTGGAGAATTTAATTTACCAGATGTTTATAGTCATCATAAATGTGCTGGAAACTGCACACAACTGTGTTCCCGCTTTGCACATTAAACCTTTTTTCTTCTAAGTTCCATTATAATGTTGTAAACATTAAAGAAAAGTACACAGTTTCTTCTGTAAGCTTAAAATGAATAATGGAAAATTTGCACACAATGATGACTATTATTGATCAAGCTGTACAATGTAAAAGGTGATGGGAATTTATGTGCTTGTTATGACCTTGGTTTCAGTAAATTCTGCCTTCAGCACAAGAGGTGCTGACAGTCCGTTTAATTTGTTTACTAGAAAAATGTTGGGTTACCATCAGTATATGGAGTTCTTTATTAATACCTGCAGTAAGTCAATTTATAGTATATACAGTAGTGCACGTTTTCTTAAATGCCATCTTCATAGTCAGAGTTAATAAAATATGCAAGAGTTATTTATATAAGCAATCTAATAAGAATACAAGGTATTTACATGTATTTGCATTTTTAAAAAGAATTTATTTTTATTTACAAAAGTGTTTTCCAACAAGATTGCATTGTTTTTAGAATATATTTAACCATTTGTTCAATAAATATTTGTTCTGTGATCATTGGCTAATCTGTGTCTAATTGGGTATTCTCTTCATGAATTCATCTTTCTTATACTATAAAGACAAAATGAATTGCCCAAATTCCTGTGAGACTGTAATTCCCTGGGTGCCTGTAATCATCCGTTTCCCTGGACGTTGATAGTCCTGTACTAGGAGTAGACTAGGACAATGATGACACAAACAACAAAAAATGGTGCAAAATGCTTAGTGCGTTTACTCCCCAAACCATAGCAGTGTCCAATAAAAGTACAGTGCGGATTGTTCAGTAAATGCATAATCCAGAAAAGCAAGCATCTTTGTGGGAGTGCAAATCAATAAATAAATTCACATGAATGTCATAATCAAGTCTAACACACAGTCAGAATCAGGTTCCTTTTCTTCTGTATATTTTCTTCGCCCCAGTGCATCTCTCTTTCGCTCTTTCCCATCTTCCCTGCTCACTTTCTGTGTCTTGTCTGCAGGGCTGAGGTATGGGCAAGCACAGTCATCCATTACTGACTTTCGTCCTAACCAACTCAACCAGTACCAGCTGGGATGCCCAAAGCTCAGCCCTGTCATCCCAGTGCCATCCCTTGGCCTATGTGGTGTGACGCTTGAAGCCATTGGTTACTCCTGCTCCTTCAGTGCTCAACAGGAGCAACCCGCCCATGGAGTGTAGTTTCTCCTCACTTCCTACGGGGTCACCCGATTACCTCGCCTCCAGTCCAACGCACTGGCTCGATCTCCTATTATCTGTACTCTCCATAACTATCTTTCTTTGTTTCTCTTTGCCTGTTTCTCCTACTGTGGTGCTGTCCTTAACGAAATGTGGAGCGCCAAAGAGGAACAGTTGGGCTAATCATGATGGCACATGAATGAGCAATTAGCCAACTTCCCCACTGAACGCTCCATGGCTATGCAGCTTTCCAGTGGCACACACTCAGACCCACAAACCTGAGCCGCACTGTTCTTATGTCAAAGTGACACCACCACAGACCCCTGTCAGACTGTACCAATTCTAATTCAGGGGAGCAGCTGGCTGTAGTTTTCTTGGATTGACAGAATTCATGAATTGATGGAGAGATAGATGGACTCTTAGCTGTTAAAGTGGTACAAATGAATTACTATATACTGTATGTGCTTGTAATGTTTTAAATTGTATCATTCCCTCACTCATAATTACTCATTGGTCGCAGTGACCCCATTTGGAAATTGTAGAGATCTTTGGTTCAAGGTGAAGTATAAGAGTGAATTTTGTGAATTCTTGAGTGTGCAGGCACCAATAAAAAAAGCACACAATTAGTTTCCTAAAATGTATTGTTAGTAAGTTTAAAAATTCAGTTGTTCAGTTCTTCTAAGGGTGGCGCGGTGGTAGCGCTGCTGCCTCACAGTGAGGAGACCCGGGTTCGCTTCCCGGGTCCTCCCTGCGTGGAGTTTGCATGTTCTCTCCGCGTCTGCGTGGGTTTCCTCCGAGTGCTCCGGTTTCCTCCCACAGTCCAAAGACATGCAGGTTAGGTGGATTGGCGATCATAAATTGTCCCGTGTGTGTGCAATATGCAATTTGCAAAAAAATACTAAAAGGTCATAGTTTAGCAATCACTCAAATATATATATTGTGGCAAGCGGCTGGGGGTGGCATGCCTCCTCCAGACCGCGAGGGGGCGACTGCCCTGGTGGCTTTGGGGACCACGGGAACGGAGCTTAGAAGCCCAACCCTATAGGGGCCCGTGGTCACTGCCAGGGGGCGCCCCGATGCCTGGAAAGCACTGGTCCTCACACCTGGAAGTGCTGGGGGGAAGACAACCAGGGACACCCGGAGTGCTTCTGGGTGCGCAGCTGGTACTTCCGCCACACTGGGGAGTGCCAGCAGAAAATGATCGTGAGGCACCTGAAGCACATCGGGTGATTATAAAAGGGGCCGCCTCCCTCCGTTCAGTGGCTTGAGTCGGGAGCGGAGGAGGACAGAGCTCGGGAGGAGAGGAAACAAGGCGGCCTGAAGAGAAAGAGGCATCATTTGGATTAGCCAAGACTTTGGGGGAGTTTTAGGGTGGTATGCACCTTGTAAATAGTATACAGTGTAAATAAACGTGTGTGTGGTGCTTAAAACCATGTCTACCTGTCTGTGTCCGGGCAGCTTTCCACATATATGTGTGTGTGTATACACCAATCAGGCACAACATTAAAAACCATCTGCCTAGTATTGTGTACGTCCTCCTCATGCCACTAGAACAGCTCTGACTCATTGAGTCATGGACTCTACAAAATCTCTGAAGATGTCCTGTGGTATTTGGCACCAAGACATTAGCAGCAGATCCTATATCCTGTAACTTGTGAGGTGAGGATTCCATGGATCGGACTTGTTTTTCCAGCACATCCCACAGAAAGCGCTATATAAATGTAATGAATTATTATTATTATTATTATGCTCGATTGGATTGAGATGTAGGGAAGTTCAGAGGCCACGTCAATGCCTTGAACTCTTTGTCATGTTTCTCAAAGCATTGCTGAGCAATTTTTGCAGTGTGGCAGGGGGCATTATCCTGCTGAAAGAGGCCACAGCCATCAGGGGGTACCATTAATACGAAGGATGTACTTGGTGTGCAGCACTCGTTAGGTAGGTGTACATGTCAATGTAATATCCACATGAATGCCAATTCCCATAGTGTCTCAGCAGAGCATTGCTTAGAGCATCACAGAGCATTGCCTTCACCAGTGTGCTCAGATCTTTACACTTGCCCATTTTTCCAGGTTCCAAAACATTTATTCTACAAAAACGCTACAAGATAAAATAAATTTCATTATGACACAAGAAAGGGTATACAAAATACATTTTTTTACTGTGTATTAAAAATGATGTCTTCAATGTGATGGCCATCATTAACAATAAAGTCGCTCGCATAACTCGTTCGGCCATTTCAAGGGGAATAGTGGTGATTTTGGGACGAGTAGAGTCTTTGAGGGCTTCAATGTTTTGAGGTCAGTGTGTGTATACCTTTGACTTAATATAGCACACAAGAAGAAATCACACGGAGCGAGATCAAGCGATTGTGAAGGCCACCTGACATCGCCGTGCAGGGAGATCAGCTTTCCCGGAAACATCTCCCGCAGAATTTGCATGGATCTTTGCACGGCATGAGCTGCTGCTCCATCCTGTTGAAACCAGGCATCCACCACATCCATTTCATCCAGTTGGGGCTGCAAAAAGTTCTCTAGTATTTCAATGTAACGTTCTGAAGTGACAGTGACCATTGCCCCCCCCCCTCAAAAAATAAGGGCCTACAGTGCCAAATTCTGCAACTACGCACTAAACTGTAACACACTCACTGTGCAGGGGTCTCTCAAGAAGTTCATGATGGTTGATTTCAGCCCAATAGCGAAAGTTATGCTTATTTACGCAACCATTCAGATGGAAATGTGCCTCATCGCTGTACATGATGATGGCATCTCGATGAACGGTTTGCAGAATGATCACGTACAACTTTTTATGGCTCTCCCAGTCTCTCTCTGAAAATTCCTGCACTACCATCATTTTGTATGGATGGAAATTAAGGTCCTCATGCAAAATCCTCCTCAAAGACCTGTTGGAAATGCCTAAGGCAGAATCATGTTTGTGCGCTGAATGTCTAGGAGACCTCAAAATTGATTCCCTTACAGCTTGGATGCTTTAAGGCATTTGTACAGTCAGAGGATGGCCTGGAGATTTTCTGTTCAACGTTGTACCCGTCTATCTAAATGTAGCCACACACTGAAGAATTGTTTTCTGATTTGGGATGTCACCATTACGAGGAATGCAGTGCATTTGGAAGGTGTATTACGTAGTGATGATGGATTTGTTGTTTCTGAAGAACGCTTGCACAGTGTGCACCGGACCAAGGCATGTTGCCGACTGAAAGCTACAAGGGATCATCTATCAAAGAACCCCAACCCACTGGGCTGCCTCGCGCAATGACCTTGAGAAATGTGGTACTTTGTTTTGGCTCACTGTGTATATCCAACCACTTGACAGGCGCCGTTGTAACAAGATACCCAGTGTTATTCACTTCACTTAACTGTTGTGGCTGGTTGGTGTGTGTTTATATGTATGTATATATGTTGATGTGGACGGCCGTGGCCCTTATCCTGTTGGGGCGCCTCTATAGTGAAGGACCAGGGGAGAGAGCATGTTCAGAGCATCATCTCCCCCGAAGCGATAGATGGCAGCCCAGAGTTGCAGCAGTGCCTCAGATCCTCTCAGGGCACCATGGGAGTTGTAGTTCGGCACAGCCCTGTTGGGTTCCGTTGATGCCACCAGGGGGTGCTGCAGGGGCTGTGGGGCCCTACTGGGCTTCCACTTCACCGGGAAGTATTTCCAGTATAGTAGTATGAATTCAGTATAAAAGAAGCCCAATGCCACTACTCCGGAAGCCAGAGTCAGGAGACGAAGGTAGAAGGAGAGAGAAAGAGAGAGAGACAAGACAGAGGAAGAAGAAGACAAAGTGCTAAACGTCTGGTATTACTGGTGCTCGCTCTGCTGTGCACAGCAGGTGGGAAACAAAGGGAAAGTGTCTCCCACCGAATAAAGCCTGTGTGTCTGCCACAGTCTGGGAACCATTCCTCGGGGTTCTTGATCAGTCATCAGCAAGGCACTCTACTGTTGTCCATAATGATAAGCGAACAAACCCCATTTTATTGCACATGCAATCATGAAAGTCATTAAAAAGAGTCTTTTTGGAAATTTGTAAAGATTTTTTGGAGTGAAACAAGAAATTCTGCTACCTAAAGTCTCATTCACACTTCTGTATTTACTCCTACATTAACTGCACAAAATGGCAGTCGTCTGAAGTGAGAATAGAATTAGCAGGTGGGACTTGGTAATAAGGGGCGGCACGGTGGCGCAGTGGGTAGTGCTGCTGCCTCGCAGTTGGGAGACCTGGGGACCTGGGTTCGCTTCCCGGGTCCTCCCTGCGTGGAGTTTGCATGTTCTCCCCGTGTCTGCGTGGGTTTCCTTCGGGCGCTCCGGTTTCCTCCCACAGTCCAAAGACATGCAGGTTAGGTGGACTGGCGATTCTAAATTGGCCCTAGTGTGTGCTTGGTGTGTGGGTGTGTTTGTGTGTGTCCTGCGGTGGGTTGGCACCCTGCCCGGGATTGGTTCCTGCCTTGTGCCCTGTGTTGGCTGGGATTGGCTCCAGCAGACCCCCGTGACCCTGTGTTCGGATTCAGCGGGTTGGAAAATGGATGGATGGATGGACTTGGTAATATAAACAACCAGGGTCAACCAGGAAGATCGAGAATCGAGGAAACACGTTCAAAACAACAAAGCAAAATAGTAGTTAATGGAAGAACAATAAAGTCGAAAACCAGTCAACAGAGCTAAGATGTAAACTGAAGGACAGAGTCAAAATTCAGAAAAAGTAAAAAAAAAAAAAAAGAAAAAGTAAAGAAAAAGTAAAGCAAGGGTTTAAATTTTTTACACAAACTTGGACAACGGAGAGTGCATGACACTGACCTTTGACCTGGAGATGTCAAACGCTGCACATTTCTGGCTGATCTCACCTATCAACCTTAACAACAAAAGGCAGTTCATGACAACCCAAAACACACCAATAAAATCAATGTTTTGTGGCACTCGTTCACATCATCATGGAGGAGCACAGTGTGTTTTTAAAAAATGTGGCGTTCTTTATGTTGATCAACTGCAGGGGAATTATAAAATACTACAAAAAACAAAAATACAAAGCATCCTGTTTCCACTTCAGTTTAAATAAATGTAAATTTTGACGTAATAAAAGCTAACTTTTGTCCTGTTAAATATTGTAATTAAATAGCACATTAATTACTATAGAACTGCAGTTACGCATGGTCTTCAGATTTTATGAGACGGTTTTGCTGTGAAGCTGTCAGTATGGAGGTGAAAGCATCAAAATCACATGAATTAAACACATTCAAAGTAAAATGTTTTCTGTTGATCGAAGTGACTACAGCTACGAAGAACAAAGAAATGTGGGAAATTGCGGTTCAAAGCCCCACCACTGCCCCGCGCTATTTGCATGTTGACAATTTGGAAATGAAAATGCGATGAGCAGCAGGTGATCTCAGTGCTGCCCTGCGTTTTACTTTTCATTTTTGCAGCTTCATTGCTGTACAGGCTGAAAATGAAATTGCAAATGTTGTTTCATTTTGTTTTTAATTTTTGCAGCATTTTTGTGCATAGACTTTGAAAATGAAATTGCAAAAGAGAGACTGCATCTTCGTTTTATAATTTTAATTTTCATATCCTTTTTTGCAGAAAATACCTCCCATATTCATACTACCTGTGGTTCTGCAGCTTTAGCTTTCTGCATCAAACAATTCAGGCAATAGTGTGACGTGTATTCAAATAATTCCATGATACAAAAATTTTCATATAAAAAATTTTAGTAAAATTCAAAACTAACAGTTTGATATTAGATATTACAAAGACAAGAAAATTTATTTTTTAAAGAAAGTTCATTTAGGCTTACTTGTTTTTTTTTTTTTATATCTGGTCATACTTTCAAATGTTTTTATGTTGAATAAAGGTTGTAGAAAGATCAGGGGATGATCAGAATGGCCAGAAAAGCCCAATGTTCTGTTTGTAAACTAATCTAACAGTCCGAGCTTCTAGCAGGGAGACTTTTCCTAACTAACATTTACAGGTAGAGCTAAGAAAGTTCTATTTCATGTTAGCTTACAGCGAGTAAAAGACTACACCATTATCTAAGTAACTATAAGAAACTGATATTGTATTGAAATTAAGCAGACCCTTATGTGAATTTAACATTAACATTAACTTTCTGAGATTGGCTCTTACACTACCAGATCAACATCATTTGTTTTGTGAATTTTGTTGCAAAATGAAATTTTAGCTTTTGCAGCAAGTTCAGTTTTGAATAGATGGCTCATCATTAGTTGTCTCTGACTCAGATAACAGGCAAGAAAACGCAAAGTCGTGCTAAGAGTCATTTAATGTGGTTATGCGGCGTCCCTTTATATGCTCTTAGTACGATTAAAAACGTTTGCTCAGAGACCCTCAGTCATTTTCACCTCATAGATGCTATGAGCACAATTTTGCTCTGAGAAGGAGACTGCCATTTCTGGGGTCACTTCACATTCTATGCGGGCTACAAGACACTCTTTGGATTGTTCTAACCCCTTGTCATAGCTCATGTCACTCTTGTAAGTGTCCAAAACGCAGGAGAAGCAGGATGGAAGATAGTTTCTTGCCTGGATGGGGGGGGGGGGGGGCATAGTGGATGGACAGATGAATATGTCATCTGGACATGGAAACACATTCTTGCCCAGCCAAAGTCATTAAAAGGATGGAGCAGCGGAAGCTGAAGGCCAGGTGCAGTTTCATTCCCCCATAAGACAGGTGGCAGTGGTCCCCCTGTGGTGTCCCTGTTTGAACACCCGCAGGGGTACATAAGAATTGGAGTCTGGAAGCGTAACGCTGTTGGGGTCCCTGGGTGCCATTAGAGGTCGTTGTCTGGTGAGGACCTCCCTGGTTTCCATATGGCCAGGAAGTGCTTCTAAGAGGACACAGTGTGACATCAGAAGCATTCCCAGATCCAGCTTAAAAGGAGCCCACTGCCTTACACTGGAGTGTCAAATGGTGGAAAGAGGAAGAACATTTGTTTGTTTTGAAGTATTAGTCTGGTGTTTGTGTTTAAAAGTGTTGTTGGTAAATAAAAACCACTTTATTTGAACCAGGAATTGTGTTGGGTAACATTGCCTGAGAGGGTTGAGGCTTAGTGGAATGTGGTCACACTCTGTATGCTTCACAGCAGTCTCTTGTTCTTTACAGACCCAGCAATTGACTACAGAAGATGACTTGAGGTGCTTACCTTTGGTTATCTCACCTCCACTTGATGTCCATGTCATGGATTAAGCGCACCACACATCAAACTAAACCAGTGTTTCTTGTCCAGTTTCGGGTTGCAGGTGGCCAATCCTGGATCTGCGAGCCCTTAAGAGTTCTTTGTTTTATCCACGCCTATTTATTTCACGTCTTCCTGAGAATTCTAACCTTTGGCCATGGTGTGGCCTGCAGTAACCTTGCAGAACATGCTGCTCCCAGTAGTGCCCTCCCCTCTGCTCTGGTATGACTACACACATCTTCCTGTTTCTCTCTTTCTTAATCATTTATGTTAATTGGTTTTTGTTTGTTTTTTGCTTTATTTCAATAAATCTCTATCCTCATATGTACTAGTTATGTATTTAGTGAGTGGTATGATCTGTTCTTGAATTTTGCCTCAAGAGCTGTCGCTGCACTCTGCGTCTGCACTTAGTGAGGAGCGCTGTGCAAGAACAAAGTGGTTTGTACCATTGTATTGTATTTCTGATAGACTGGCCATCTAGCTCTGTGAAGAGGATTACTTGTGTCCTGTTTTGTGTGTTGTTTTTACCCTGCCTTTCCCAAGGTTTCTTTCATTTTTTTCTGTCCCTATAAGAGTTTTTTTGGAAATTGTTTGTTGTCTTCTTAGAGTGTCAAGACTGGGTGGGGGACTGTCAAAAAACAGGGCCCATTGAGACATTGTTTGTGTGTTTTGAGCTAAACAAAAATAAATGGTTATTGTTGTTATGGCTGTTGTGAGTGAGGTTATTAATAGTTTTAGATTCACTCTTTTTGGGGGTTTCTGAAGCCCTGCATTCCGAATCTCTCATTAGTTTTTTAACTGAAAAGTTACTTTTGTTCTTGTGAATCATTTTATACTGTTTTTGTCACCATTTTAGTCATTCCTATCATTAGGACAGCTCTGTATTATTAGATGGTGAGTGCTCAAAGGTTGTGAACCGCTTTTAACGATGAAACAGGTTACAAGGTTCCCATTTTGGGCACTTCCTCATCCGAGTTTGTGGATTCCAACATCCTTTGTTTTTTTGTTTTTATTAACGTAAAACAAACTTTGGCAACACTTCGGTTTGAGTACTGCAAAATTGCATCTATTATTTGTTTAACCTTATGTAACAAGTCCTTAACAAAGGCTTCTTATGGTCTTTGTAACACTTATAAAACATCAGTAAATGGGTTATCCATCCTTGTGCAGTGTGGCGTATTGACATGCTGGTAAAATGACTTAAACTAAATATGTAACATCAAGAGACGTGTGTCTCAGGTAAGTCGCTTCAAACGACTCCAAAGTGAAGTTTTCTTGGAAGGTCAGGATAAATACACAGAGGAGTGCATAGAAACAAGCTGAACGGAGAAATGCTCGCTCTTTTGTCATTTGTCTTATTGCTAATAAGAAGCAATTAAAAGCAGTGAATGTAGCTGTTTAGGACTAAAATAAGCAATTAAGTGTTCAAAACTGTAACAAGTGAGACAACTAATACACAGCATAAAAATGTCACTTGAGCGATAAATTACTTCTCATTAAGAAACTAGGTTGGAACAAATACCTGCAGCCACTTTGGAGACCCCAGTGATACAGCATTAGTAGGTTTTGGAATGGTGTGCTCTTATTAGAGGGGCTGCTGCTGCTCTTTATGTGTTTTTTAATAAGCTGTTTTACTTTTTCCTCCATCTTTTCATCTCATGGTTGTGTCCTATAGTGACACTCGGTGTCACTGCAACTGTGACTAAAAGTATTTGTGGCATTGGCATGACTGGCCACTTTATTTAAAAAATCCATTTTACTTGGACCCCCAGATTGAATTTTGATAACCAGAAAATACATACAATACAATACAATACAGTTTATTTTTGTATAGCCCAAAATCACACAGGAAGTGCCGCAATGGGCTTTAACAGGCCCTGCCTCTTGACAGCCCCCCAGCCTTGACTCTCTAAGAAGACAAGGAAAAACTCCCAAAAAAACCTAGTAGGGAAAAATGGAAGAAACCTTGGGAAAGGCAGTTCAAAGAGAGACCCCTTTCCAGGTAGGTTGGGCGTGCAGTGGATGTCAAAAGAAGGGGGTCAATACAATACAATGCAGTACACAGAACAGAACAATTTCTCAATATAGTAAGAAATAAAAAATATAAATTTCAGAAGTACAGAGCAGAATTTAACAGCAGATGATATATCCCATAATAAGATTTGGATTTGTATAGAGTCCTGGAGACCTCATCCTTCAAGCTGCCTCCCCCATTTGGCCATTCCACGGCTGAAACAGTGCTGGGCCAGCCAATCTGATGAAAGGACCCCTCTTTCCCACGATTCCTGCGATCCTCCATCAGGGATGACTTTTCCTTAGGCAGGCAAAACAACTTGGCAGGTGGGCTGTGGCACCAAGTACCACATATGAGTACCGAGAAGAAAAACAGAATAAATGAGGGTTAGTATACAATTATAACTGTCATGTTACTTATGTGTAAGTGCTAATGACTAACAACAGAGATGCAGTCTGTACAGTTAATCAGCAGCTCTAGTCAGGATATGCTAAACTGAAGTAGTGAGTCGTCAGCTGGGATTTAAAAGCTGAGACCGAAGGGGCATCTCTTATAGTAGCAGGCAGACCATTCCACAGTTTAGGGGCCCTGTAACTAAAAGCTCGACCTCCCACTGTTATTTTATTAATCCTTGGAATCATAAGCAGACCGGCATCTTGAGATCTTAATGTGCGCTCAGGTTTGTAAGTCATGATAAGTTCAGACAAGTAAGCCGGACCTCGACCATTTAATGCTTTATATGTTAAAAGAAGGATTTTGAAATCTTCCCTAAACTTAACCGGGAGCCAGTGTAAGGATTTAAGAACTGGAGTTATGTGTTCGTATTTTCTTGTTCTTGTAATAATTCTCGCAGCCACATTTTGGATTAACTGGAGGCTGTATAAAGAACAGTTTGAACATCCAGTGAACACCGCATTGCAGTAGTCAATCCTACTAGAGATAAATGCATGAATTAGTTTCTCAGAATCCTGTTTATTTAAAAAGTGCCTTAATTTCCTAACATTTTTAAGATGGACGAAACATGTTTTGGACAACTTTGTAATATGCGCTTTAAATGACATGCTAGAGTCAAAGATAACTCCTAGATTGCGGGCTGATTCAATAAAATTGACTGGGATTCCCACTGAGTTAAATGATGACAAAATATTGTTGTGATCAGCATCATTCCCTCCAACAATTAACATCTCTGTTTTATCTGTATTTAAAGACAAGTAGTTCTTATTCATCCACTCCTTTAGTTCACTAACACAACTAATTAAAGACAACATTGGAGAAACTTCATTTGATTTAAATGAAAGGTATAACTGGGTGTCATCTGCATACGAGTGAAAATTAACATTATGTTTCCTAATGAGAGATCCCAGTGGAAGCATGTACAGTGAAATCAGTAAAGGTCCCAGTACTGAGCCCTGCGGGACACCATATTGAACTTCTGTGTATAATGATGGAGTACTGTCAGCACATTTCTGTACATATTGGAATCGATTTGATAAGTAAGAACTAAACCAAGCGAGCACGGTGCTTGTAAGCCCAACATCATTTTCTAGCCTGTGCAGTAAAATAGAATGGTCGATGGTGTCAAATGCTGCACTTAAGTCCAACAACATAATTACAGTGGAGTTTCCTTCATCAGAGGATATCAGAATGTCATTTACAACCCGTGTTAGTGCCGTTTCTGTACTATGACCAGTGCGAAAACCAGACTGGAATTTCTCAAATAAATTGTAATGCGTAAGGTGTGACTGAAGCTGATTGGTGACTACTTTTTCTAGTATTTTAGAGAGAAACGGTAAATTTGAAATAGGCCTATAATTATTTAATATATGTGGGTCAAGGTCTGACTTTTTAAGTAATGGTTTAATGACTGACACTTTTAGTGCATCAGGTACTGTGCCATGCAATAATGAACTTTCGATAATGTTTAGGATAGGCGCTGCAAGAACATCTATTGCACTTTTTACTAGTTTTGTTGGCACTGGATCTAGGGAACAAGTAGTGGGCTTCATTTTAGAAATTAAACTTAAGACTTCCTGCTCAGTTACAGGATTAAAATTACTAAAGTGCTGAGTGCAATGTGAGACAGGGTCTGCTAAGCCAGTATTTGGTTTGTACTGTGATGCAGAGATCTGGGATCTTATATTTTTAATTTTCTCATTGAAGAAGTTAATAAAGTCTGTACTGCTAATGTCTGTTGGTATTTTGCACTGTTGATCTGAATTTCCATTTGTTAATTTAGCCACTGTTCTAAACAGTACCCGAGGATTTTTATTATTGCTATCTATTAATGTAGAATAATATTCTGACCGAGCTTTAAAGAGGGCTTTTTTATATTTATTAACACTCTCTGTCCATGCAATTTGAAAGACATGTAGCTTTGTTGTTCTCCATCTGCGCTCCAGTTTTCGACACTCTAATTTAAGAGCTTGAGTGTTTTCATTAAACCAGGGAGAGTTTCTATGTGCTTTGATCACTTTTGTTATAAGGGGAGCCACTGTGTCCAGAGCATCTCTCAAGGTCACATTATAATGTGATGTTAGCTGATCTAAATTGTTTTCCGTGTTTACATTTGATGTTAACTGATCTAAATGGTTTTCCACAATTACACTCGACTTACTCAAAGTATCTATAAATTTTGAAGAAGAATTACAATCTAGATGCCGCACTGTCTTTGTTTTAATCTGGGAGTGTGTTGGCAAGGGCAGGACTAAATCAAATGTAATTAAGTAGTGATCGGAAATAACTTCATTTAATGGAGTAATAATTAAATTTTGAATTTCAACTTTGTAAGTTATAATTAAATCTAATGTGTGGTTATGATTATGAGTTGGACCTTTGACATTCTGACAAAATCCTACTGAATTTAACAAATAAGTAAAACATGTGCTAAAAGTGTCAGTTTCCACATCAATGTGTACATTAAAATCTCCCATCAGTACTACGTGATCATAATTTATAGCCAAGTCAGATAAAAGGTTGCTGAATTCAGACATGAACAATGAATACGGCCCTGGTCTATAGACTAGCACTATAATTGTGTTGGAATCTGTTTTAATATTTAAAATGAATGCTTCAAAGGATGTAAAGTTGCCTAAATTTGTAGAAGTGATTTGCATTTTGTTACAATGAATTATTCCAAGGCCCCCTCCTCGACCTGAATCTCTAGACTTATGAAGGAACGAGTATCCATCTGGTGACGCCTCAGCTAGGGGGACAGTGTCACATTTACTAAGCCAGGTTTCAGTGAGAAGACACAGATCAGATTTTGTACTTAAATCAGATTTTGTACTTAAATCCATCCATCCATTTTCCAACCCACTGAATCCGAACACAGGGTCACGGGGGTCTCCTGGAGCCAATCCCAGCCAACACAGGGCACGAACCAATCCTGGGCAGGGTGCCAACCCACCGCAGGACACACACAAACACACCCACACACCAAGCACACACCAGGGCCAATTTAGAATCCCCAATCCACCTAACCTGCATGTCTTTGGACTGTGGGAGGAAACCCACGCAGACACGGGGAGAACATGCAGACTCCATGCAGGGAGGACCCGGGAAGTGAACCCGGGCCCCCAGGTCTCCCAACTGCGCCACCGTGCCGCCCCAGAAAATACATATAATATTATATCTGTTATAATTGTAATTTTGTATACATGTTGATACTTTTGGTTTTTAGGCTTTTTATGCTGTAATATCAGCTGTTTTGGAGTATTTCTTAACTGTTTTAAATTTGCACATACTGTATGTACTGTACCCAAAGGCAATGACTGGAAATTGTAAAATGAAAGAGTTGAGTTAAATTAAAGTTAGACTAAATGAAAAACCTAATCTGTGATCAAGTTATGCAGGCAGCAGACTGTAGGAGGGGACTTGGCTCAGCAATTCAGAATTGTGGTCTTCACCCGGTTACCACATGTCTGCCAGCACTTCAATGTGAACAGCGAGTCCCTCAGCTGCACTGGCACACCTAACAGGACGCTGAGCAGTTTGCACTTTGACACGTTTCACAGAAAGATATACAACATATAAGCACTCACCTCACAGCTTCTATAACCATTCATTCAAATGTTTTGGCTTTATTTAACTGGTTTAAGAGTTAGGAGTGGCAAACTAGCTGACAAGATTTGACAGAAGATTCCCAACACTGGTACGTAAAGATATACTACATTTAACTAAAACTAGAAGCCAAAAGTCATGCATTAGCAAAACTAAACTCCCCACAAAGCCTTTTCAAGCAAAATGTTGTTCCATGTTATTGTTATTGAAACAATGTAATGACTTCGGTGAATCCTACAGGGTATGTATGCTCCCTGGGAATATGTTAGAGATTAGAGATTAGAAATTAGAGATTGTAGCTTTTACTAAACCAAATGTCTAAATATTCTGAATCGCAATCTGATTATTAGGTGGTTACATACCAGGTAACAGTTGAGGTTGATCAGCCAGTCAGCAAACATCCACCACGTCCTCTCAGTTGCAAGAATGCTCGTAGATCTGAGGTTCAATCCCCGTAAGGGGATGCAAAAGTGTGTACATCTGATGAGCCCCAATAAGGACAAAACACAAGTTGTATACTCTTTATATTATTTGGCAGATAATGTATCCCATATATATATATATAGTGGAGACCAGCCCGGACACAGACAGGCAGACACTGATGGTTTAGTCACCAACACACATTTATTTGCCATATGTACAATATTTACAGTTACCGCACACAACCCAGTGCCCCTGCACCAGACACCCTCAAGTCCAGGCCTCTCACAATGCCTCTCTTGCCTTCCTTCACCACCTCCACTCCTCTCCTCCGAGCTCTGTCCTCTTCCACCCGACTCCAGTTGACGAATGGAGGGAGGCGGCCCCTTTTATGTTGCCCCGGATATGCTCCAGGTGCCCCTTGATGAACTTCCGTCAGCACTTCCTGGTGTGGCGGAAGTGCTGACGTCCAGGGCTTCATAGGCATCTGGGCGCCCCCTGGCGGTGACCTCGGGCCCCTATAGGGTTGAGCTTCCATGCTCTGTTCCTGTGGTCCCCATACCAACAAGGGCAGGTGCCCTCTCGTCGTCCGGAGGAGGCGTAGTCCCTCTTCCGGTCCTTCCAGGCGTCCCAGTTGGGTACCACCCCCAGCCGCTCGCCACTATATATATATATATGTGTCACACACGCATGTTTAGGAGACAACTAAAGGGCTTGAGTAAATGTAATTCCACACCGGACCAGGGGGTGGCGAAGTGCACTAATTCTCCCTCTCGTTCTTTTACAGACAATTCTAGGGAAATCCCTCCTGGCTCAGGGGCAGCCAACGATGTCACTTCCGGTTCTAGTCTTGATGACATCACTTCCTCCACTGGCCTTTAAAGCCACCATCGTGCTCCCAGTTAGTCAGTTCTGTTTTGGACTCTGTTGTATGAACATGTCTGTGCTTTGGCATCAATTTTGCACCTGGGAAAAATTATACGGGTGGCTGCCCCAAACCCTCAAAATGTCTTATGGTCGTTCTTCTTACAAATATATATATGTGTATATATATACACACACTAGCCATTCCCCGTGGGCTCGCCCGCGTATTAGTGAAACAGGACAGTGAGGAAGACCCTGCCCAGCTCCCCACTCCTGATGTCACTCTTCCCCCTCCCCTGGGCCTGCAGCCTCTGTCTCGGATTAGCACAAATATATCACTCCTGCAAGCAAACTATGATTCTTAGCGCAATGAGAGAAGTCGCAAGATCAACCGGAACGTTCAAGCAAATTGTAGAAAAAACCCGATCTAAATCCGTTAAGTAGTTTTCTCGTTCGCTAACTAAGCGGAGTTAAGGTTATGCTCCGAGGCAGACATGTGAGTGAGGAGGGCTCCGTCCCCCTTCCCTCAGCCCGCAAACTATGATACTTAGCGCGATGAGAAAGTCACAAAATCAATGGAATGTTCAAGCAAATTATAGAAAAAAAACCCAATCTAAATCTGTTAAGTAGTTCTCTCGTGAAAAGCAGACGTACTTACAAACGGGTCTAAATAACTATAAGAAATTTCTCGCTTGGATCACAAAATTTTTAAAACTGTTTCTTAGCGAGCACCTATGGAACGAGGGTAACCTACATTCCAAATTTCAAGTCCGAAGTCCTCATGGTTCGGGAGATTTCGTGATGAGTGGGTCAGTGGTATTTAGCTTTAACATATATATAGACAGGCATAGAATTTAAATTCAGGACTCGGGAGCAGCACTGCTCCAGCCATTAGCACAAAAATTGTTCTAAAGGTTAAAATTAACATTAGGATTAGACTTGCGTAAATGCTGTCATGATAGAACCGTCTGTCAGGAAGTGGTGGCAATGATAGACCCCTCAGATGCCTATCCCAGAATGGTATAGCTTCTGTGGGACTATAATATTAAACACTTTTATATGTGTGACTTTTTGTTTATGTTGTGGTTTTGACAGCTAAAGATTCAATTTCTAGAAGTTTTTTTTTTATTCTGATTTAGATTGTAAAGTTCATTCCTGTTTAGATTTTCTTTATTTATGAGATGGCATCTGGAGGTGTCAAGTGGCCAACGATCACTGAGCCAGTGACATCACAGAAGTGTCTGGGATAAGGTGAGTGACCTGGTTAAGGCAGAAACTTGGTTTCTTAAAAAACTCCATTTACATACGCTAGTACACTTCTGGAGTTCTTCTTTGGCGAAATGTCCATCATTAAATTGCACAAAAAAAAAGAGTTAAATGTCATCATTGTCCACTGTGAATGTGAAAATCAGCATGAAGCCAGTGATCATCTTCTTGTATTTTATAAATACACTTAGTCCTTTATGCTCTCTGAAGTAAATTACATCCATCCCCTTTCTACATTCTCGACCTGCGTCACTGATTCACAACATGAGCACTGGCCGCTGTGTCACCTGGTCACACTGTTTCAGCATACTGTATCAATAGCTAACAGCGGGGTTAAAACTAAATTGACCCTTTAATTTTATGTCTCTGTTATCGGATTGCATGCAGCACACTCTTCTGCTTGGCTGTGTGACTGACATACCAGTATTTGTACTTCTTGTCTTAGACCCAGTGCTGCTGGGTTAATAAAAATGTAGGTATTTTTACTTCAATAAAACAAGTATTGTGTTAGAATACTCATTACTTTAAAAATTAATCAGAATACTTAACACACGTTACTTTTAACTTTTCATCCCCACCACTACTAATGAGATTGTGCTGCCAAGTTCAGCACATCAATATAAATGTATCGATTTCTGAAATATTGAGACAGATTATTTCAAACAGGAGAAATAATAATGCGATCGCCTGAACATTTACCTCAGGAGATGGATCTTTATGGATATTTCCGCCTTTTTCTACCAGTGGCTGCTAAAAGCGTTTGTGAAGCAAAAACATGCACAGAGCACAACGGACATGTGCAGACCATGACATTCATAACTGTAACCCGATTAAGGGTTTATATGGCTAAATAGTTGAATTACTTGGGGAGAAATCTATGTGTGTTATCCTGGTTTCTCAGAGGCCAATATTCTGGTTTCTCTAACCGGAATGAGGATTTAAATACCATTTTTAAAACCAGACTTCTGTGAATAGCTGGGTTATTAAAGCGCATATAAACACACTGATCGGTGTCAGCTCCATTTTGGGTGTTGGGATTTTTAGTCACTAAGAGGAGAAACTGAATTAGTTTAGTAGAGCATTGGCTAGAGAGGGATAGCCAGTGAATGGAGCTATGCAGTCATTGGTTTAGTTATTTAGTATCAGCACTTTACTTGAGAAGCCTAACACTGTAGCCAGGAGCCGAATGTCGAGTAGGAGGGGGTTATGGACTGTTAACGTCTGATTTGTCATGACATAAAGTGAATAGGAAGTCTCTTGTTCCTGATGCACAGGACCAAAGTGCTGTCCAGGATTCACCTGTGCAAAGAGTATGCTAAGATTAATAAACACATTTATTTATGATTTTTATTTTTTTGTCTTTATTCTTGTATGATCTGTTGATTCCCCTGTAAAAAGTAGAATAACACACCAGATGTTTTGGCCACCTGGTAGCTCAGGCTGACAGTGTGAATTGTTTAAGTAATTCAAACACAGTTCCCATTTAATGGGAAATATGGCCTGCATTTCAGATGTCAGCTTATGAATCCGAAGAACTGTTTATTGGGATGTTGCTTGCTCGCATGTATCAGGGATCCATTACAAACTGTGTAATTATTTTTGCAGTATTAGATATTATCACCACTGTAGACCCATCCACGTCTGGATTTAAAACACAATTGAAGTTTCCAGCCATTATAATATTATGAGTGTTTAGATAAGGAATAGATGCAAATACATTTTGGATGAAAACTGTCATCCACATTAGGTGCATAGATACTTATCAAGATCACTTTAGTATCAAATAAATTGCCCATCACCATGATATATCGCCCTTCAGGATCAGATACTACGTCTGATATTATAAATTGGAATTGTTCTGTGTATTAAAATTCCCACATATTCCAATAATGTGACGTATTGGAGACTTACGTAAATGTTACTATTAATGGGAAGGTGAGGCGAGCCAAATAACAAGCAATAAGAATAGGAAGGTGACAGCTTGAAATGAAGATTAAAAATGCAGAGAATGACATGAAAAACAGAAAGGGAGAAGATAGAATGAAGAGAAAATGAAGGCATGAAATGAACACTAAGTTGAGAGCATGAAATGAGGAAAATGTGATGGCCTGAAAGTGACATTAAAAATGCAGAATGTGAAGTGAAGAATTCACATTAAAAATCCAGAATGTGAAATGAAAGCTGAAAAATGATGTACTGGTATACAAACCCAGTGCTCTTGAAAGGCAGGCAGCTGTGATCGGCTGTGCACCAGACAGCTGCGTTAATTTAAGAATAAAATCTGAGCGTGTGAACTTGACACTAGAGCGTGCACCTGAAATCGTCATTAAATGTAGACTGTAGTATGCAAAGAAGACTGAAAACGTTCTCAGCAAGAAGTGAAGTTTAAAAAATGACAGCTTGAAACCAACATACCCTTAGCTGGTGTTCTTGGTCTAGGTCTGTGTTTTGGGAACATGACTCAACTCTTGTTGCAGTATATCCCGTCAATTCTGTTTAAATTGAATCTTTTCCCTATTATATGTAGGATAAGCTGTGAGAATTTCAGAGTATTCATGACAAACATTTATTTTGACAACTTTATCTGCGACAAACGTTTATTTTGAAAACTTGACCCTACCCATTAAGTATGTCTCCTCCCACTTGACATTGCCCCACCTCCTCAACATTTGGCTACAGAGATACATACTTACTTTATTAGCTCAGTTTTCCTTGGGTGCTTCTTATAATTTTCCCATGTGTATTAGCTTTTTTATTCATTTATTGAGGCAGAATTAATGTTTATAATTTAGATATTCTGACTTTCTGAAGACAAAATGGATGCTCCATCTTACAAGTTCTTCTTTACCAATCCTTCATGAACAGCAGCTTCCATAGGTAAGGACAGGTTCAAACTGCGCCCCACTATGTGCTCCTTTACAAGTCAGTATGGACTCCCCCTCATTTTTAGAATGTGCTGCCCAATGGACTCGATGTCAAGCAGTCCTGTTGACACGCTGATGACATTTTTTTGTTATTTATTGCTCAATGTTTTGTGGTGGCAAAATATCAGACTTTCTGCGTGACTGCTGCATCATTTATTACTAATTAATCAGAATGAGAACTGAAAACTGAAACTGAATCTTGATATACTTAGAAAGGGCGTTCGACCATAAAAAAAAAAAAAAAAAAAAGAATTGTGTCAAAGTGAAACTTTGCTGCTTTGAACATGGCATATAAAAGCAAACTGTATAGAATTACAAATGAATCCCAGTAAAAGTTCCTGATAAGGTCATGGGAATTTACCAGCATTCTCTTTTTTATATATATTTTTATTGATTTTAATTTGAAGCCAATAACATTCTATATAATCAAATGTAACAAACCAAAATTCAACCCCACCCAAGAGTAAAAGAGCAAATCTTATCCTTTTCTTATTCTAAAATGTTATTGATTAGATCCTGCCATTTATTAAAACAAATTTGAACAGATCCTCTAAGTGAGAAATTGATTTTTTCCAATTTCAAATAGTATATAACATCAGTTACCCACTGACTTAAAAGAGGTGAGGTGGGATTCTTCCAACTGAGTCTTCGTACTAGCAGTGAGGTAAAGGCAATTACAGCTTGTTTGTCCTTCTCCACTTTAAGCCCAACTGTTAGGCATTTTCATCCAGAATGATGTTAATTTGGTGCACACCAAAAACATGTGGCCCAGTGAGACTTGAGTTAGATTTCAACGTTCATAGGTTGAATCTTGGCCTGGCTACATTTTGGACAATGATAAATGTGCTTGAGAAAAAAAAAAATTGAGTTGAATAATTGTGTGCTTTGCACATATGGAGCTAGAGGGAATTCTGTGCATGGCTGCCTTCCACTCCTTTTTTGAAATATTATGTGATAGGTCTTTTCCCCACCATACCCTGGGATCTTTGAAAGGAAGGGACTTTAAAATGTTTTTGTGTATTGCAGAGATGCTATCTAAGTCTTCAAGACTGATCAATATTCTTCTAGAATAGAAATGGGTGGGAGGTGAGGAAAATTGGGCAGGTTCCATTTAACAAAGTTTCTAATTTGAAAGTAGTAGAAAAATTGTGTTGAGAAGTAAAATTTGAAGCTTAATTGTTCATAGGATGCAAAGACATTATCTATGTAGAAATCTCTAAGTATTTTAATCCCAGACATTTTCCAGACATTAAATACTGCGTATGTTTGACATGGTGGAAAAAAGTGATTATCATGTAAAGGTGCAACAAAAAAAAAGATTTGCTATCTTGAAGTGCTTCCTGCATTGGTTCCATATTCTGAGTGATTGAAAGGCAATTGGATTATTAGTATATTGATGATAATTTGTATTTACTGGGGCACAGAGCAAGGAATATAGAGAAGTACAGGGAAACTTTAATTCTATTGCACACCAGTCTTGTGTATATTAATTGATTTGTGTTGATGTCCAAGGGCCTCATGTATAAACGGTGCGTATGCACAAAAATGTTGCATAAGCCTGTTCCCACGCTCAAATCGTGATGTATAAAACCTAAACTTGGTGTAAAGCCACACACATTTTCACACCACCTAAATGCTTGGCATACGCAAGTTCTTTGCTCGGTTTTGCAAACTGGCAGCACCCAACCTCAAAGCAGTGCTTTTGTTCCAGTGTGGTTTCCCTTTCTGCTTTAGATGCACATCCCTGACGCGGCTGAAATTAAATTAAATTCACTAAAATTAACCGCATTGTTTATTAGTTTAAGGCATCTGATTGTGATTAACCTGTAACAATATAATGGTCCACGGAATGGCCAAACTATTCCAAATACCGTGCCTGCTTTAGCGTTGTTACTCTCACTGCACCTCCTTCTTCTTTCAGCTGCTTCCGTTAGGGGTTGCCATGGAAGATCATCTTTTTCCATATTACTCTCACTGCACCACTTAGAGTATTTATATCACTGTATCTGAGTGTGGAATCACAGCTCTACAGCAGCTGATCGGAAAGAGAATTATCGGTATACAGCATCAAGCACACACTGCCTCAGCCATGCTGCCTATTTGAACTGCTCTCATGTGACAAACGCATCAGAGCCTTTCCTGTACTGACCTTGCAGTTCAGAAACAGTTTCATACTAAGAACTATAAACTCAATCAATTAGTCCATCAAGTGCTCCTTGTAGAACTGTTTGTACTTATTAGTACAGTTACCTCACTGTAAACTTGCGATACAGTTATAATATTGTGCAACCTGAGCCACTTTATAAAGCGCGTATTTGCATATGATGACGATATCATTTTTAAGATAAAATGCAGCAAAATATGTTTATTACATTATACAGATAAAATGTTAACATCATTTAAATAATCTATATTGTTAATAATTAAACATGTGAGGACACAGAGTCGCAGCACTAGCAAGGAGCTAGCACCCCGTTGTTCCTGCCTTGTGCTGTATTCTTGCTGGGGCTGGCGTGACACTGGAAGGATAGAATAATTAAACATGTAGTACGAAGATGTTCAATGTTCTTTAAGAGTTTTGAAGAATTTGCGTTCCAAGCTTACAGATGACTTAATGTCTATTACAGAGCTGATTGTGTGGCGATTGGGTATTTGGAGAAAGAAAAGTAAGGACAGGAATTGGGGGTTAGTACGTTTGACAGAGACAGTACTGCTGCAATAAATTATTTCATCCAAGGTCACGCACAGCGCAGCAAGCATCTTGTGTGAGGCAATCTCTGGACGGGGCACCAGCTTATCACTATCACTGCGCCACTGTGTTCCCATATTTAATGCATGCTTTTATTGATATTATATGAATATTGAAATGATATCAAGTATACATCTCAGTATTTAAATTATTCAGAAACCTGTAATATCACAAATGTAATGGATTCTGTGTCCTGTCAGAGGTAGAGATAGATAGATAGATAGATAGATAGATAGATAGATAGATAGATAGATAGATAGATAGATAGATAGATAGATAGATAGATAGATAGATAGATAGATACTTTATTAATCCCAATGGGGAATTCACATTCTTCAGCAGCAGCATACTGATACAATAAATAATATTAAATTAAAGAAAGATAATAATGCAGGTGAAAAACAGACAATAACTATGTATAATGTTGAATGTTAATGTTTACCCCCCCTGGTGGAATTAAAGAGTCGCATAGTTTGGGGGAGAAACGATCTCCTCAATCTGTCAGTGGAGCAGGACAGTGACAGCAGTCTGTCGCTGAAGCTGCTCTTCTGTCTGGAGATGATACTATTAAGTGGATGCAGTGGATTCTCCATAATTGATAGGAGCCTGCTGAGTGCCCTTCGCTCTGCCACAGATGTTAAACTGTCCAGCTCCATGCCAACAATAGAGCTTGCCTTCCTCACCAGTTTGTCCAGACGTGAGGCGTCTTTCCTCTTAATGCTGCCTCCCCAGCACACCACCACGTAGAAGAGGGCGCTCGCCACAACTGTCTGATAGAACATCTGCAGCATCTTATTGCAGATGTTGAAGGACGCCAGCCTTCTAAGGTAGTATAACTGGCTCTGTCCTTTCTTGCACAGCGCATCAGTATTGGCAGTCCAGTCTAATTTATCATCCAGCTGCACTCCCAGATATTTATAGGTCTGCACCATCTGCACACAGTCACCTTTGATGATCACTGGGTCTATGAGGGGTCTGGGCCTCCTAAAATCCACCACCAGCTCTTTGGTTTTGCTGGTGTTCAGGTGTAGGTGGTTTGAGTCGCACCATTTAACAAAGTCATTGATTAGAGAAAGCCCGTTTAAGAAGTACGTAGTGATTCACACACATAGAGCACATGTAAGAACACATACAAAACTAAGCATTTAACGTGCTACTTTAGTTAAGATGGTATTTGAGAAACTAGTAAATTAAACGATTTTAAGATGAAGTTTATGATTTTCTACTTTAATGACAAAATAAACTACGTGATTAAAGTGTAAATTTTGAGATTAAAGTTGACATTTTGAGCTTTTTTCCCTTTGTGCCCATATTTTTTTTTTCTTTTCTCTGTACCCTAATAAGCTTTAATATGACACTCAGACGGTGGGCTATGACTCACCTTTTCACTGCGACTTTGATATCTGACAACTTCTTTTTTACTTCAGGCACTATGCGACTTTGTGAACTTGAATATATTACATCAAACAAGCATCAAAAATTAGAAGCTATGTATCTGCCTTTAATAAATCTGGTTTGGTCTTGTGATATTACACTTTCTTAGTTCTTCTGACTAGAACTTTGGAGAATATCTTAATGTCATTATTCAGGAGTGAGATTGGTCTGTATAATGCAACTTGTAGTAAGCCTTCATTTTTCTTAGTAAAGATGGTAATTAATGCTTTGCAAAAGTTTGAGGTAGAATTTTGTTTTCCCTTGCTTTTATAAATATTGCTAATGATACTGGAGCTAACCTATTTGAATTTTTTTATAAAATTCCATTGGATAGCCATCAGGGCCAGCTGCTCTCACACTTTGGAGTTAGTTTATAGCATCTAGTAATTCCGAGAGTGTCATTGGTTTATCCAGTTCCACTGCACTAAACGTATCTATCTGTGGTATCTGTAATGAATCAAAAAATTCATTAAGTTGTGTCTTATCTTCTTTAAACTGAATAGAATATAAGGACTTATAGTACTCTCTAAATGTGTGGGTTATGTTTTTGTGGTCAATGATTTTATCTCTGTCTGTGTTGGTAATTACTGTTATTGCATTGTGGAGTTCTTGCTTGTAGATTTGTTGGGCTAAGATCTTATTGGCCTTCACTCCGTGTTCATAATAATGATGATGTGATTTAAAGCAGAGCTGTTCTGTTTCTTTTGTTGTTTAAGAGGTTAAATTCTGATTGCAAAACCTTTCTATTCTGGTAATTTCACTGCTTAACTCAGGTGACTTTTAGATTTCCAATTTTTTTGTGAGAAAGATATAAAATAATCTGTCCTCTTAAAAATGCCTTCAGAGTTTCCCAGAGTATTCCTGCAGAGACCTCTGAGGATGCATTTTTCTCAAGAAAATTAATCAATTTGCTTGGAGATGAATTCTGTAGAGTTCTCATCCGCTAATGACATGGGTTGTTAAAACGCCAGCTACGAGATGAGTGTGTAGGGTGCAGTGATTTAAGCTCCATGATCAGAGGAGTATCATACGTACAACATTTAATAATGGGCAAAACATGGGCAAAAAATTATTGTCTATAAAGAAATAATCAATTCTTGAGTAGCAGTGATATACTGGTGAAAACAACGAATATACTCTTAGATTTAAAAATCTCCATGGGTCTGATAAGTTCTGATCCATTACAATCTGTGCAATTATTTTTGCAGTACAGTAGATATTACTACCACTGTAGACCTATCGCGGTCTGGATTTAAAACACAATTGAGGTCTCCAGCCATTATAATTGTATAAGTGTTCGCATTAGGAATAGATGCAAATACATTTTGGATGAAATCTCTGTCATCCACATTAGGTGCATAGATACTTATCAAGATGACTTTAGTATCAAAAAAGTGCCTATGACCATGACATATTGCCCTTCAGGATCAGATAATACGTCTGATATTATAAATTGGAATTTTTCTGTGTATTAAAATTCTCACATCCCTAGTTTTCTTTGTATAGCTGGAGTGAAAAATGTGGCCAATCCCATCTCTTTGCAGCCTAAACTGGTCCTTGCTTATTAAGTGAGTCTCCTGTAAAAATAATATCTTGGCAGTTAGACCTCATCCATACATCCATCCATCCTCTTCTGCTTATCCGAGATTAGGTCACAGGGGCAGCAGCTTGAGCAGAGATGCCCAGACTTCCCTCTCCTCAGTCACTTCTTCTAGCTCTTCCGGAAGAATCCTGAGGCATTTCCAGGCCAGCCGGGAGACATAGTCCCTCCAGCGTGTCCTGGGTCTTCCCTGGGGCCTCCTCCCGGTTAGATGTGCCCGGAACACCTCACCAGGGAGGCGTCCAGGAGGCATCGTGATCAGATGCCCGAGCCACCGCATCTGACTCTTCTCGATGCGGAGGAGCAGCGGCTCTACTCTGAGTCTCCCGGATGACTGAGCTTCTCACCCTATCTTTAAGGAAAGGCCCAGATACCCTGCAGAGGAAACTCATTTCAACTGCTTGTATTTGCGATCTCGTTCTTTCGGTCACTACCCATAGCTCATGACCATAGGTGAGGGTAGGAACATAGATCGACTGGTAAATTGAGAGCTTCGCCTTGCGGCTCAGCTCCTTTTTCACCACGACAGACCGATGCAGAGCCTGCATCACTGCGGACGCTGCACTGATCCGCCTGTCGATCTCACGCTCCATTCTTCCCTCACTCGTGAACAAGATCCCGAGATACTTGAACTCCTCCACTTGGGGCAAGATTTCGCTTCCAACCCTGAGAGGGCATTCCACCTTTTTTCGGCTGAGGACCATGGTCTCGGATTTGGAGGTGCTGATTCCCATCCCAGCCGCTTCACACTCAGCTGCGAATCAATCTAGAGCGAGCTGAAGATCACGGCAAACAGGATTTTTTTTCAACAAACCTTCAATCATGATTTAAAACTTTGGATGACATTTTCCCTCGCCCGGACACAGGTCACTGGGCCCCTCCCTCAGGAGCCAGGCCGGGAGGTGGGGCTCGATGGCGAGCGCCTGGTGGCCGGGACTGCACCCATGGGGCTCGGCCGGGCACAGCCTGAAGAGGCAACGTGGGTCCCCCTTCCCATGGGCTCACCACCTATGGGAAGGGCCAAGGAGGTCGGGTGCAGTGTGAGTTGGGTGGTGGCCGAAGGCGGGGACCTTGACGGTCTGATCCTCGGCTACAGAAGCTGGCTCTTGGGATGTGGAATGTCACCTCTCTGAAAGGGAAGGAGCCTGAGCTAGTGCGCGACGTCGAGAGGTTTCGGCTAGATATAGTCGGGCTCACCTCGACGCACAGCTTGGACTCTGGAACCAATCTCCTTGAGAGGGGCTGGACTCTCTACCACTCTGGAATTGCCCCTGGTGAGAGGCGCCGAGCAGGTGTGGGCATACTTATTGCCCCCTGACTTGGAGCCTGTTCATTGGGGTTTACCCCGGTGGACGAGAGAGTAGCCTCCCTCCGCCTTCAGGTGGGGGGACGGGTCCTAACTGTTGTTTGCGAGTACCCACCCTTTTTGGAGTCCCTGGAGGGGGTGCTAGAGGGCATACCTTCTGGGGACTCCCTTGTTCTGCTGGGAGACTTCAGTGCTCACATGGGCAATGACAGTGAGACCGGGAAGGGTGTGATTTGGAGGAAGCATAGGGGTGTTCATATGTGCACTTGGCACCAGGACACCCTAGGCCTCAGTTCGATGATCGACTTTGTGGTCGTGTCATTGGACCTGCGGCCACATGTCTTGGACACTCGGGTGAAGAGAGGGGCGGAGCTGTCAACTGATCACCACCTGGTGGTGAGTAGGCTTCGATGGTGGGGGAGGATGCTGGTCAGGCCTGGTATGCCCAAATGTGTTGTGAGGGTCTGCTGGGAACATCTGGCAGAGCCCCCTGTCAGAAGTAGCTTCAACTCCCATCTCTGGCAGAACTTCGACCACATCCCGAGGGAGGTGGGGGACATTGAGTCCGAATGGGCCATGTTCCATGCCTCTATTGTTGATGCGGCTGACCGGAGCTGTGGCCGTAAGGTGGTCGGTGCCTGTCGTGGAGGCAATCCCCAAACCCGTTGGTGGACACTGGTGGTGAGGGATGCTGTCAAGCTGAAGAAGGAGTCTGACAGGACCTTTTTGTCCTGTGGGACTCTGGAGGCAGCTGATAGGTACCGGCAAGCCAAGCGGAATGCGGCTTTGGTGGTTGCTGAAGCAAAAACTCGGGCGTGGGAGGAGTTTGGGGAGGCTATGAAGAACGACTTTTGGACGGCTTCGAGGAGATTCAGGAGGGGGAAGCAGTGCAGTGTCAACACTGTATATGATAGGGATGGTGCTGTGCTGACCTCGACTCGGGCATTTAGACCTATTTCTCTTTAATTCATGATTGAGACCTTTGACATTACAGCTCGCAAAGTTCACTGTTTGGTCATAGAGACATTGTTTACGAATTTTCATTGACATTTTGTAGTTTTAAGTTAAGGTAGTACATTGTTACATATGCTAGCTTTGACTTAGATTTCATATTATTACCAGGTATTATGGCTATGGAGCCTATTGTTATGTTGGCACTTACTTACTTACTTATGGTAGAAACGATAAATAAAATATTGCATTGCTATCTTTCTGTCCCCACTCATCCCCCCACCAGCATATCCTTGTAGAAAAAATTTTGTGTTATTCCAGAAAATTACCCAGCATTTTAGGCCATACTATTTTATTTAGCCTATTCAGGATTATGGAGGCATCAGTCATTATCAACGGTCAGGACCCTTCATTAAATGGACTCCAGTGTTCCATGACTTGTTCACCTACGCATTCTTGAACTTCTACACACAAATAGACAACCCAGCAATGCCAATTTTTCTGATGACGTGGGGAGAGCTGGAGACATTGAAAGAGGTCTGTAGAAACCACCAACTAGAGCAGGTGTTAGATGCCAGGTTGTGTAATATATAAAGCTAAATGTCTGTTTGTGTGTTTGTCTGGCATGCAAATCCTCGCCCCTGAGATTGCCTCTATCAGATTTTATACAGCTTCCCCATTTGTAAGCGGAAGACCACAGGCTGTGTTTTGTTTCAAAAATATCCCCCTTGAAGATATTTATTTAGTGAATATGCTTTTAATTTATTATGTAAGCGTCCCAGGCAGTCCTGCTATCTAAACCACATTTCCCAGGTGCCAACACGGGTGCTGCCATCCTATGGCTGGGGGCAAACACAGTGCCATTATCATTGTTCCTCCCTGCTTTTCCATTATTTCAAGCTCTTGTTTGGTAGAAGGTACCAGCACCATACCCAGATCATAACCAGATATGTTACTACTACAGTATCTCCATGGTCCCCCTTAATATATAATTTGTTTTTTGGTTTAATGTTTGTACATGCAGGGTTAACATGCTATTCTCAAGTTCACATCTTTACATTCACAGTCACATAGAAGGGGACCTTATCCTGGCAGCATCTTGTGCAATGCAGGAAACAATGCTGGGCAAAGTGTCAGTTCATCACAGCCCCCAATTTGGAATTGTCGGTCAACCTAACAGATTGTCTTTGGGGCATATAGGACAGGAAAACAGGAGTACCTGGAGAAGAAACCTCAATGCACACAGGAGAGAAGACACATTCCAAGTAGATAATGACTGTGAGCCCTGCCACCCGCTGTTATGTTTAAGATCTTTTGAAAATGTTCATTTGTGTTGACAGCGCTTCAGATTGAGGCATATTTTTCCCCTCTTGAAAGTGTCAGAGTTTTAAATTGTCTTTTGTTTTCATTAAGCCCTTTGGGGAGACTGCCATGGAAATAAATTTGAGAGACTGATTGTAAGGAGAGTAGAGCCACTCCATAACCAGACGTCCAGACACCTTTGATTGTGAAAAGACAAGACACACTTTGCTTGTGGCTTCAGTTTCACCGTACTCTGAACTGTCTGTGCTTTCTATTTTTTTTTTTTGTATTTGAGGTTGCCTTATTCATTTCTGTCTGGCTTGAGCTTAAGATGGTTATATGTTGCTCTTTTTGAACACAGATTTTTTAAATTTTATTATTTTCTTGTCTTATAAGGAATCTTCATTATGCATATGGGTCAAAAGAAGGTTCAAGGCATCCAGTTTCTGTACTGTGGCTTTTCTTTTGACATTTGGACCTTGTTCTTACTCCATCTGATCCCCCCATGAGTTCTTTCTTTCTTTCTTTCTTTCTTTCTTTCTTTCTTTCTTTCTTTCTTTCTTTCTTTCTTTCTTTCTTTCTTTCTTTCTTTCTTTCTTTCTTTCTGTCCAGGACATTTCTTTTAAAGGTTCTTGTCATAACTCTGCGTTCATAAGGACCTAACCAAAACTAACATGTCAGAGGAGCATTCAGGGCAGCTGCTATGGGGATGTGTGCACTGCTCCCCCGGACCACGAGAGGGCAGCCGCCCTGGTTTGTCTGGGGTACGCGGAAATTGATCATGGAAGCTCAACCCTATAGGGGCCTGTGGCCACCACCAGGGAGTGTCCTGAAGAATATGCAGCCCTAGATGTTAGCACTTCCGCCACACCCGGAGGTGCTGGCGGAAGGATTACCGGGGATACCCGGAGTGCTTCCGGGTGCTCAGGTGGCACTTCCGCCACACTAGGTAGTGCCGCAGGAAGCTCATCAAGGGGCACCTGGAGCATGTCCAGGTGGACATAAAAGGGGCCGCCTCCCTCCATTCTTCAGCTGGAGTCGGGTGGAAGAGGACGAAGCTCGGAGGAGAGGAGTGGAGGCGGCAAAGAGAGGACTTTGGAAAAGGCCTGAACTTGAGGGTGTGTGGTGCAGGGGCACTGGGTTGTGTGCGTGGGACTGTAAATAGTGTAAATATGGAAAATAAACGTGTTGTGGTGTTTAAACCATTGGTGTCTGCCTGTCTGTGTTGAGGCTGGTCTTCACAATATATATATATATATGTATAAAACACTATAAGAATTAATCACAGATCATTTCACAGTATATAATAATACATATACATACACAATAACAGTACATACATGCAGTATATATTATAGTGATCAAAACTGCGAACATTTTTGATTGCATGGTTACACTTTAAGAACAATATTAGTAGCACCAACAATAGTGCTGTAGGTGTTGGAAATACTAAATCAGGAAGAAGAAGATACATTAATTATTTTTTAACAGGTAATTCAAAAATATTTAGAAAGTGAGATGTTGAGTATAGTTTATTGGTAAATCAAATAAACAGCACGGTTGAAAAGGTTTGCTCTTCATATTTTAGATCACCATGAAGTATAAAAAACACAGGGTCAAAACCACCAGCCAGACCAGAACTTCACTGCTAGAAGCCAAGTCCTAAACACAACAAGCAGGATGCAGACTAGGGCCAAAAATGGGGCAAAGGCATATATCAAAAAAAGTCCAGAAAAGGAGAAGAAGGACTTCAATGTTTAATTATTTGTTGACGTAATCTAAAGGAATGTCAGAAAAAAAACAGGCATAAACAAAAAAACTCAATGAGGTCAAACAGTTTAGACTAAAAGGCAAACCAGAAGCAACAGAATCCAAAGACAAAACCATTCACAGAACTTTAAACACAAAGCAGGGGTCAAAGTCAGTAAATCCAATATCAAAAAGATGAAAAGATCAGAAGCAAAATCATACCGAGGCTGTCATTCCTACTTCAGCTTCAGCATAAATACTACTGGGGCCAGCAAGTACCCCAGCTGCCTCACTGGGTGGCCCCGCCTCTTTAGGCTCCACATACATTAAGCAAGACACACAATAAACACTAAGCCAATAAACATAACAGTTAATACACTACATCATATTAAGTAAATCAAATACATACAAAACCAAACCAAAAACAGGATTAACAACAAAATGTAAATAAACAAGTGCCTGGGCAGCAACCCTGGTTATACCGTAACAATACTGATTTCTTCTAAAGATTTTTTCATTGCTCGACAGTTACTGTCTTTCTGCCCTTCTTTGTTTTATATTTTATTGTATCGCAGAGAAGAGAGTTACAAATGAGAACACTTTTCAGATTTCTTCAAGTTTCTTTTTAAAGGTCTCCAAAAATGCTTCTCCGCCAATCCCAAGAACGTCAGCCATGCATTCATTTTTTGGACTAATGTTTGCCATCTCCCGGCATTGCTGACACCTTCATTGTTTTATTTTGTGTGCGCTGCTCGTCAGTCTCGGAGGCCATGGCTGAGCTCCGCCCCCAGCCCCTCCTCTTTTCTGTATATTTCTGTACATTTAATGTAGTACTCGGGTGTTGTTCCGTGTTAGCCATTATGAATGTAGAGAAAAGCCAAGCAAAATGACATCTTTTATTGGCTAACTAAAAAGATTACAATACGCAAACTTTTGAGGCAACTCAGGCCCCTTTGTTTACATCTTGCCTGAAGAAGCGGCCTGAGTTGCCTCGAAAGCTTGCATATTGTAATCTTTTTAGTTAGCCAATAAAAGATGTCATTTTGCTTGGCTTTTCTCTATGTACATTTTATGCTAATTTTCTTTTTCTTCTTGATTATTTAGTTTCATATTTTTCTCTTTCTAAGTTTCTTGTATTTTGTAGGATGCCCTCAAGAGATGGGGCCACCAATACCTCACCATAAGGCAGGCTGGGAGAGCGATTTGAGTTTGTTGCGGTTCACTGAATGTGCTTTTCAAGGACAGTTCAGTGAGCATTGCTGTTTATTGTTTTGGATTCCAGGTTTTCTGAAGTTTTTTGCTTTGCTTCTGGATTATGATTTTTGGATTTAGGATTGGTGTTGGTTTCTTTGGACTGCCACTCCATTTGCTCATTATTGAGCCTTATGGTATTTTCTTGTTATTAAATATTTTTATTTATAACAATCCTTGGGAGACTATTCTTTGCTCAAGTCAAAGGTTTTCCCTTTCTTTCGTTTTAAAGACACTTTGAGATATTGTGATATTTAAGTGTATTTTCACATTTGGGCCACATGTAGCCAGAAGCCAGGCTGTTGAGTAGAGAGGTGGACAGGCTAGTTAAGGCAGCAGCCCTTTTTTTTTACTCTGTTTTAGTAGCTCCACACCTTCGCTGTTTCTGAGTCATGACAACTTGGTTTTACCTGCTTTTGCGGGTTTCTGTCTCACCTGCTCAACCTGATCTGCACCTCAGTGTAGGTTTGTGCTGCCAGCTGCACTCTACCGCTTGGGGTGCCTCATGGCAGTCCAGTCTGGCATTAAGGAGCTCACCTGCATGTGCTCCCATCTTTGTGGATGTGGCAGATTTGTATGAAACTGGCAAGCATAGATTTGCTTGTGGCTATGGGGAGAAAACAGGCTTTTGATCTCAGACTCTTATTAAAAAACAAATTTGACGAGAGCAACCCATTCATGTCATCTTAGCTTTCAAATCCCTGCTCATCTACAAGAGATCGAGTCAGGATATGAAGGTGCCCAAAGCATTACTTTTTACTACATTTCTTGACAACTTATTATCCATTTCTGTTGTTGTCTCTGCGATTACTTTTTAACATAAATAGACTTAAATAAATAAATATTTAAATAAATTTAAATATTTTAACATAAATAGACTGTGACTTGTTTAATGCACTCCTGTGTTTCAGGCAGAAATTCACACATCGCAGAAACCACTCTGTCTTGGGGAATCATCCCATTAAAGGGCCTGCTGTCACACAGTTCTTTGGAGATGTTCGAGAAAAAAGAGAACACTAGCAGGAAACCCAACACAGGCTTGGTACACAATGGGCAGACTCCATATTGGGCACCAGCAGGTATGGCATTCAAATCCAAGATGCTGAATTTGTGGCGCAACGGAGATGACCACCGTGCCCCACTAAAATGACTGCGACATTTTGTTTAACCACTTTAATTTGGCGCCTGAGTCTTACTGTTGAAGAAGCCATTTTAAATAATAATATGGTCCAATGTGTTACCAGTCGCTAATCCATACTGACGGTAATCCATAGGGACTAAATTGTCACTGAAATTGCACTTACCATGGCAGTTTTATCCTTCATTCACTATTGTAAAAACCAAGATTCATCACATTAACAAAAATCATTGATACAAAAAACAAGAATTGTCAAAAATACAAACCAAAAGGCTTTTTAAATACTAAAATAAGTGCGTTTATTCTTAATCTGTGAATATGTTTAAAATATTTAACATCTTGTTTGGCCGCTTTTGTTTTAGCTATCAGGAACTGTTGCTGTCATGTGACTGATTCGCCACAGTGTGCAATGTCATTGGGACTTCCCTATAAAATGGTGGCACATTAACAGACATCTCATAGTGTGTCAAAAAACTTCTAGTTAGTAAAAGAAGTATGACTCAGTGTTAAGTTCTGGTTTTGACTTCAACATTTGCCTTCAGACTTTGAGTTTTGTTTTGAGCTTCATAAAAGTCTGCCATTTTGGCTTCCTTTTTTTCTGGTTTTGACCTTTGTCTGTTTCTGACAACATTTAGTCATCTTCCCTCGGCACTTTTATCTCCCAACTGGTTAACCCTCATGAAAATATTTATGGGACTCCCTCCGCACTTCCCAGAATACCAAGAATGAATTATTTACAAAGTAATTTAGAATTCATTCTAAAGAGGGACAATGCCCATGTAGGAAGCACAACCCAAATCCTCTAACTGAGTGGTTCTCAAAATGTGGTACCCATACCGTCAATGGTACGTAAAGACTCACCGGGGAGGGGAATGTGAAACATTGAAAATTTGATGTCCAATTCATTCTCTGTTTTTCACACGTTGGGCTGCACCATGTGTACTCCTTTTAATGTTTGCATCGTGTGATGTCTCTCTATTATAAACAAAAACTTGCGACAAGACGAGACTTTTTCCCGGGGACGAGACGTGATCGTTTAAAGAGAGACAGAGACACTTTCACGTCATATTTACAACCTTCAGACGCAAGTCCCATGATACACATGAGAGATAATGGAAGTAGGGAAAATTCGAATGACTCAATTACTCTGGGAAATAATGGAACAGCGAAAAGAGATTAAATATTCATGTGCTGTACAGGTTTTTAAACGTTCGAAGCTCTGCATGAAATGCCGATCACACGGCACGGCAGCAGCAGCAAGCCAACAGAGCAAAGAGGAGGTGAAAAAAAACACCTGATACTTGTTTCCCAATGTATCACCTTTTAAGAGGGGTTTCGGAGGAGCAGCCACATCTCCTTGGGGCTCGCTCAGCCCCCCTCTTCACAATGGTGCCTACTGCTGGCTGGGAAGGGATAGGCAAGCGAATTGCAGTATAGTATAATATAATTAGCCAATTCTGCTTACTGTTTGCATCTGTAAGAAATATTTGGCAGACTAGCTAAATCTTGCCTAGAACTAAGCTACCTAGTTTAGCTAAAAATACTAGCTCAGAAACAGAATGGTGGTTAAAGTCAGCTAAGGCTAAATCTTTTAGTGAAGCTACCAGCAGCAAGCCCAATGTAGCAGCTGAAAAAAGTGGTAAACCTGGGACTGAGGAAAGTTTTCCATCGGCTTAGGTTAACATTTCACAGTGTAATAACAAAGAAAAGACAGCGAGAAGTTCTGGGGCACCTGTAGGCAAACACCATAAAATTGGAGTCTCAAAAACAGAAAAATAAAATGTGGGGAAAGCGTTAAATTGTATTTTTTTCAAACAGGAGTCTGGATATCACTATCAAAGATGGCGGTTCTTCCAGACCATTTCCTGAAGGAACAAGTAGACGGACATCAGAAGTGACGTCAACGATGGAAAAGCCGTCAATCTTATGAGAGAATGAGAAGATGTTATTGTAGACTGCCAACCTCTGGAGAAGCAGAGAATTACCGTCACCAGAACCCTTAAACGGTCCCCTATGATCATCAAAGCAGTAACCCAGTGAAAAACAACCCGAGGCATTCATATGATGACAAATTTGGGCTTCATTTGAATCAGTACCAGCCATTACCCTTTACCGCAGTGTGTGTTGTGTGGCAAAGTGCTTTCCAATAATAGTGTGAAACCATCGCTACTGGAGACACCTAAAAACAAAACCTCCACAACATAAGGATTCTGTTTTGATTATCCATAGCCCTTTTCAGACTGCTTAGTTGGCACTTAATGGCTCTCGCAGTTAGACTACGTCTCTGATATTTTTTTCTCATCTTTATGACTTAGAATATCGGCATTCAGGGTTTAACTGGTAATAAGTGCATGATAAAATGAAGGTAATGATTAAAAAGCATCCATTTTGGTTTCGATGTCTAGATGACAACAATGCGCTGTTTTTTCCTTCCCTGAATGAATACTTGTCTGCAAACCAACTTGACCTGGCAGACTGTGTTAATTGACATCAACGATCATCTCACATATATCTGGATGTGCAGTTATATGTATAAACTCTTCTGTGATTGAAGATGCAAAGTTTTGGATTTGCAATCCTTTCCATTGTTGTATCAGCGCTCGCACTCGTCAGCAAGAGAACTTGACACGAATGGTGGCTTGAAAAGTGAATATCAACACAAACCACTGGCAGACTTTTGGTTACGTTTACATATCTTCTTTACGTATCTTCAGCTTTCAGACATGGCTGTGACGTTCCAGTGGCAGTTCCTAACTGCGTAACTCTGAGAGCGTTACTGGCTGCTCTAAAACTGAAGTACAGACATCGCCTTTCTGTTAAGAACAACGTAAGGTTAAAACTAGTCATGCATTTCACCAAACCTGCAGAAACTGCTCCAAGACCCAAGTCCACTTATCACATTCATGGTGAGTATAATAAATAAAAATGTCATGCTTTTTATTATCATGTAGTCTATATACTGTACTGCATGGAAATTATTGCTACTAGTATGAGCAGGCCATTCATAAAGAGTCTGTGGAGCTGAAAAGGGGTAGCAAGTCTTCAAAAGTTTGCGAAGCATCGCTGTAACCAACAGTTCTCAACAAGAGACAAAGCCAATTATAACTGATAGGAACACGAAGACTCACGTAAACAGCAAAGACCGAGTCAGACAGTGGGACTCAAAGACCCTGTGTCTCCGCTCTTTAAAGGGGTCTGTGGTGTCGTATTCTAATAGCTCCGCACTGACGCAAATAGGGGGACTCGCCTCACTGAAAAACAACTAAACTGGATCAAACACAAAACATGAGAAAAAAACAGTAGTGTCATAAAGATTAACTAAAAAGAGGACCATTACAAAATAATTACATTTAAAAACAGTAATAAACTCAAATGGAAACTGTAAAAAAAAGATAAAAGAGAACTAACAAAACAGAAGTCAGGGAGCAGATCCCAGCATGAACCCAACGCCTGAATCGTGTCCAAAGTGAGAAAGGTGCAGATGAAGAACAAAGAGCCACAAAGTGACAGGGAGTGACACCTAAAGCCTTGAATTGCAATTCAGTTTTGTTAAATTAAAGTGCAATCAAAGGGCCTCGTGTGCCTGTTTGTTCCTGTCCTTATAGTTTCCTGACACAAGATGGATGCCATTTTGAGAATATCTTTGACAGATGTGCAGTGTTTGCATTCATAATCCGTTGATTTGTTCATATTTTGTGTCACCTTGGAGAGTCAGCTTGGTCTCTAAAGTGTTCTGTTATCACTGAGCTGAGGATTTTGCACTAAAATAACAAACATGAGCCAGTATTTCTATCAAAAAGAAATCAATAGTTCCCTAAGACATTGGAGAGCAGAAGCTACGTGTGTAAATAAATGTGAGCCGACTGAACGGTCACCCATTTCTGAATTCCTGGGTATTCTCCACAAGAGGGTGCTGATGCCATGCGTTTAGCACGATTGTAATACTTGGCACTCAGCCAGTGCAACAAAAAGGAAAAGCAGAGCAAAGGTGAGATGTGCTGTTGGCATGCGCCCTAATGATTAGTGACTCCGGGCGAAGACATCCAGTTAATGAAACATGAGGGATGCTTGATTATAAAAACCCATTTAGGAATCTGCAGAAAAAGAATCGGAGCCCACGTGTTGGAACGCACTGCGACCACATAAGACGAGATAAGAGGAAAAATCCTTGGGCCTGTCCTGCTTGGACATGAGCTAAAGATGGAAGAAAATGACCTGTCTGTCTGCTCAAGCAACACATCCAGGCAGTCATCTCCAACTTCTGCCCTCAATCTGTTCTTACTCAGCTCCCACCTTTCAAGGCTCCTGAAAGTAAAATGTCTTCCTCTTTCTCACAATAATATAAATGCTCTTATATCTCATCCCTCGTCTACCTTTGCTTGTATTTCTTCCCTTTATTTCATCAGTCATCAGTGATTTAGTGGCACACCATACTGTAATGTGGTTACCAGAACTGCACAAGGCCCACCAGTGAAGTCTTCTCATTGTACTGTGTGTAGCCTTAGATTTGCCATCCAAATTATATCTGCTTTCTTACCTGTGTCTATAGAGGGAGATGTGTCATCCTCTTCACTTTGACTTTTCTATTATATGGTTGCTTTTGCCTGTTCTAGTTCTTCACATGCATGACTTGAGCCTAATTTCGTGTGAATCCTATCCTCCATATGTCTACCCAGTCAGACATAAGTGCTGTAAACCATCAAGTGACCCAAAGTACGTCTTGTAACCTGCCCATACTCAACAGAAATAAGAAAATATACATGGTTGTAAAGTGGGCTTAGAAAATGGTTAATGGTAAGTTGCCACCACAGAAATTCACTTTATGAAACAGAGGCTATTTGGACAGAATTCATTTCTGTGCAAACTGGCAGCCTCTCCTTCCTAAATACTTCACCCCAAGATTCTCGTTGTAATGGTTCTCGTATTTGTAATCTCCCAGTACTGTGTAGCACCTTTTAAGATGAATACCATTGCAGACACTTTACACAGTAGTAGTAGAGCACAAAGTGAAGTGAACAGGGCAATGAGAACATGGAGTGTCCTGGACAGAATGATCCAGAATGCAACTGAAAGGAGCAGGTGATGTAAAGATTGTTGAATGGACCACAGTTTGGCTTTGGAATAGCGAGGTCTGTCGATTCTCGCACAGCAAGGAGCAAAAGCGTGTATTCTGGGATTTTCATTTTCATGTTTTGTAAATAGGCAGCAGGGATTTAGGCTCATCTTGAAATGTAATGAAATCAAGTTCACCAAGAGTTAAGCCCTCAATTAATTACACGACAATTATAAGAAACACTAACCCCACAAAATATTATTGCAGCATTAAAACAATCTAGATGACAACAGGCCATTCAGCCCAACGAAGTTTGCCAATCCTGTCCACTTAATTCTTTTAAAATAACATCCAGTCTAGTTTTCATCCATCCATCCATTATCCAACCTGCTATATCCTAACTACAGGGTCACGGGGGTCTGCTGGAGCCAACAGCAAGGGTGCAAGGCAGGAAACAAACCCCGGGCAGGGTGCCAGCCCGCCACAGAAGACTAGTTTTGAAGGTTCCAAAAATCTTGCTGTCTACTGTACTACTTGGTAGCTTATTCCATGTGTCTATTGTTCTCTGTGTGAAGGAAAAACTTCCTAATGTGTGTGCAAAATTTACCCTCAACAAGTTTCCAACTGTGTCTCCACGTTCTTGATGAACTTGTTTTAAAATAACAGTCTCGATCCACCGTACTAATTCCCTTCATAATCTTAAACACTTCAGTCATGTCTCCTCTTAATCTTCTTTTGCTTAAACTGTATAACTGAGCTCTTTTAATCTTTCTTCATAATTCATCCCCAGTAGACCTTTGTGCCTGGAGACCAAAACTGCACACAGTACTCCAGATGAGGCCTCACCATTGCGTTATAAAGCTTCAGCATAACCTCCTTGGACTCCGCACATCAGGGCGCTATATAACCTAACATTCTGTTAGCCTTCTTAATGGCTTTTGAGCACTGTCTAGGAGTTGATAGTGACAAGTCTAATATGACTCTTAAATCGTTCTCATGAGGTGTACTTTTGATTTTCAGACCGCCCATTGTGTATTCAAACCTAACATTTTTATTTCCTATGTGTAATATTTTACATTTACTGACATTAAACTTCATCTGCCACAAATCTGCCCAAGCCTGTCCAAATTCCTCTGTTGTGATTCAATAGATTCTAAATTATCTGCTAATCCATCTAGCTTGGTAACGTCTGCGAACTTAACCAGCTTGTTATTTATATTCCTATGAAAATCATTTATATAAATTAAAAATAACAGCGGCACAAGCACTGACCCCTGCTGTTCCCAATCTTAACATCAGCCAGTTCTAACAGAGTTCCTCACGCCACCACCCTTAATCACGACAGACATCATAAGAGTCCTTCCACTGAAACAATCTTTTATCTAACTCTGTTAACAGCATATCCTGATAATACGCTTTGTAGGGAATACAACAATAGGTTTTAAAAAGGCACAATTCTCCACCTCCCTCAATTGCAATTCAATTCAGTTGATCTTCATACAGTATAGCTCTCTTTTCTGAGTGCAGGCACAAAGCGCTGTGACAGATTCTCAGGTTAATACAATTACAAGCTTTTCAAATGACTAACGACGTAATGAATTAAAGAAGCTGATTTGTTTAAACATAAATGGAAATAAAGTAGTTTGAAACAGATTAACGTAAATGGTGCCCAGCAGTACCCACCCTGTAATTAATTGTTGAACTATGACTATTTAATAACAGTGGAGCGGAAAACAAAAACTCCAGTCAGCGACATCCCTGATGAAGATGAACCTTTGGGTGGTCCACAGTCAGTTAGAACAGATAAAGGCAGAGTCTGTCACAATCCTGGAGACCTCACCCAACTGGCCGCCCACCCTTCCTGGGCATTCTACAGTAACGTCTGTACTCGACCATCTCATATGATAACAGAATCTTTCCATCCATTGATTCCAAGGCTCCCAGTATCTTGATTACCAGGTTAATTTGGATGTCAGTGTTCAGTGCCTTCTTGTATTCATCTTTTTTATTTTTTTGTATCTTGCTGTCGTACATGGCTGGGGGTCAGACCCGGCCGGGATGCCTGGAGGGACCGAGAGATGGCATATTTGTCCTCCGGGCCACGAGGGGGCTTATTTACTTCCGCCACACCCATGGAGGACAATCCTTCCAGGGTCACCCGGAGTGCTTCCGGGTGCTCTCCTGACGCTTCTACCACACCAGGACGTGACGTCAGGTAGAGCACCTGGAGCTCATCCGGGTGAGGATAAGAGGGGCTGCCTCCCTCCAATCACCGAGCTGGAGTCGGGAGCAGGAGCAGGACAAAGCTCCTTGAGAGAGAGGACAGGTGGCCCAGGGATGAGGAGAGAGAAGGCCCAGGAGAAGGGTGACTGGGGCTAGAGGCACAGACTGGGACTGTGTTGTGTTGTCCATCCATCCATCCATTTTCCAACCCGCTGAATCCGAACACAGGGTCACGGGGGTCTGCTGGAGTCAATCCCGGCCAACACAGGGCACAAGGCAGGAACCAATCCCGGGCAGGGTGCCAACCCTCTGCAGGACACACACAAGCACACCCACACACCAAGCACACACTAGGGCCAATTTAGAATCGCCAATCCACCTAACCTGCATGTCTTTGGACTGTGGTTGGAAACCGGAGCGCCCGGAGGAAACCCACGCAGACACGGGGAGAACATGCAAACTCCACGCAGGGAGGACCCGGGAAGCGAACCCAGGTCCCCAGGTCTCCCAACTGCGAGGCAGCAGCGCTACCCACTGCGCCACCGTGCCGCCTGTGTTGTGTTTTGGAAAAGGAAAATAAAAGTATTTTGTATAAAGATGTGGTCTCCGACTGGTGGTGTCCGGGCAAATATCACACTTGCATATCCAGTTTGGGATCACAGGCAGCTGGTGCTCACCCTGGCAGCACAGAGTGCTAGACAGAAAGAAACACCTGCTAGGATGCCAGTCCTTTACAGGGCAAAGTGATTCATACTTGGCCCATTTAGAGTTGCCAGCGAGGTACCCTACACAGACACGGGGAGTACGTACAAATTCTCATCAGGCTTTTATCAGGTAATGTCATCAGGATTCTTAAGCTAAGCCTTGAGCCACTGTGCCACCCACAGGGCGTAACATTTTTAAACCTACCTATTATAACTGAGGGCTTTTCTAGCCACACTGGGCGCAAGGCAGGAAGAAGCTTCAGAAAACAGATCAGTAAAGTTAAAACTCATTTTTTACTGCCTCAGCAGTAAATTGCACGTCAGCATCCTCTTCACATATGTTTAAGGATATTTAAGGACAAGAACGAGTTTCTGTTGAAGAGCAGTGGAATTGCAAATCGCAGCCCCTTGAATGAAATGCAAACCTCCAGTGAATATTTTCAGGTGAATGGTAGCAAATGAGGAGATTCACTAACACAATCAACCTCCGAGTGCCTGATTTACTTTTGTGTGAAGTTTTAGACGTTGTGGCCCCACTGCCTGAGCTCCAATTTAAATGTAGGGAGGCGGTTCAGTGCTTAGTCCCGATGCCTCATAGCTTCACTCCAGAGCCTGTCCGTGTGGAGTTTGCATGTTCTGTGCATGTCCGTCTCCCACATCTGCACAACATGGCTCCTACCTAACCCCTGACATTTGTTCATAGACAGAGCCATGAGCTGGACATTCAGGATGAAGAGATTAATGGAAGAAAAGTTAGAATAAAGACTTCAAAGCGAAAACAGACGTTATGTTCTGGCTAAGACCTGTAATAACAGTAATTTTCATAACCCAATGGTGGTAAACTCTGTTAAAATAGATGAGATCTTTTCTGATTTCTTATATTGTTGGTTTCTCCCTCAGTGTGTCACTTACATGTGGCCTTCCCCAGCATCTTCACCTCTATTTTGGCACTCAAGGCCACCCTTCCTATAACAGCAATTTGAATGTCAGATGTCCCAGTTATGTTTGAAAGGATGATGAAAGGATGGCTACTGGAAAAGAGGCAAGGCCAAAATGGAAAAGATTGCTAGCCATTCTGTAAAAGGAACAGTCAAAACATGCACAAGTCAAGGTCAAAATTCAAAGTAGTTAAAAGCAAGCAGTTGCAACAGAAAATGTACACCAAAAAGTAGAGTAGATAAGACATTGGAGTCAAACTACAAGAAGGATTTGCCAAGTGAACTTGTTGGCAGATATGCAAATAAAATGGCTTTTTCTGTTGGCAGGGATAACAGCAGCATCGATGCAACTGAAAGCCGAAGACATGGCTGGAATATTTGAAAGGCATAGAAGTGGCCAGCCGCCAAGGCAGGGTGCAGCATAGCCATTCACTACCTCCTTCATTATAAGGAGGCTGTTGTGATCAACTCGGTCCCCTCGACTGACCCTCTGAGCAAGTAGACTTGTAGGAACGTGACAGCGACAGGTGCAATTTGTAAGGCACTATAAAACATTGTAAATTTGTCTTTGTTCAGTATGTGGGCCCACACAGGTGGCTCTTCATCCCAGATCAAGGGGTTATTAATAACAGTCACTATGACATGTAAAACGTGATGCATCAGATTTTGAAGGATTTCAATTGCAGACTACGTTCTCCTGAATTCTTCTTGTAAGCTACAGCCATCTATTTGAAGATTTTGAATAAATAAAACCTTCTGACCTCATACATGATCCTCTCCTTAAAGCCAAATCGCCACAGCCCATGGACTCAGCATGTTACCAGAAGCAAGCAGCTTGACCTGCTGAGCTTCAGCTCTGGAAACGTGGAGTGTATGGTTACAGTATTCATTCTGAAAAATCCCATATACAGTTATGTTTATTTTTCAGGATTGTTCTTTGCCATGCTGTTTGCTTTCGTTTGTGCACAGGACATTGTACACGGTGTTATGAAATGGCACCATAGTAGAACACTGAGTTTCAAGATTTGGGACACTATCATCAAACAGTGTTTTGCGGCAGGCCTGCCTGGTGCCATTTTCTATCCAAACAGTGTCTGACTACAAATGGCTGACACCTCCCACTGGCTAATATAGAGGCATGTGTTGACATTCTGGGATATTAACTGAAACCTTCTTCACACCTTCCTCAAAGAAATTGCCTTCCTGGAGGAGCAGAAGTAGATGGAGATACCACGTGTCACCATATGGCACTTACAGTATATTACCTCATGGTCAGTGCAGGATTTACGTATAAGCTACACAAGCTATAGCTTAGGGCCCCCGCCTTCTTGGGGGCCCCCAAAACAAATTGTCCGAGTGAGCAATTGTCATATATACTTAAATATACTACAGCATTATTTGTCCCAATCAGGCCCAGCCTTAGGCATAGGCGAAGTAGGCGACCGCCTAGGGCCCCGGCGTCTGGGGGGCCCCGGATCGACTCCTTGGTCTAATTTTCACGCATTTCACAGAGCTTCCAGGGGGGCTCTGGACCCCACTTTCGCCTAGGGCCCCATAATACCTAAGACCGGGCCTGCTCATGGTTCAGCACATCACTAGCTTTAGGAGTTTTAGCCAGTGTCAATGCCCCCTTAGTGTAGCTCAGTTCTGAAGTATAACCCTACAAACCCTATAAAGTTCTCCCTGCTTCTCATTTTAGAACCCCTTCTTTCATTTCATCTAACCACTAAATTATCTACCTCCTTGTGGTGTGGGTCAGATACTGTATTGGGTACCAAGTTTACTAGATGTAAACACTGAAAAGGCCAAGGGAGAAACTGAGAGCTAAGAAGCAAGGGGGCTGCATCTCTATGATCTAACCCAATCTCAAAGCCTATGGGGCTTAAGGGAAGCCTTGCAATATGAGGGTCATCAAACTCCATTTTTATAGCCTAGTCCAATCTCAAGCCTACAAGGGAATCTGGAGCGTGAGAGCTACATGAGCCAGTAACTCTGAGGGCTTTCCCATAATCTGTAGACTGCCCAAAAAACACAGCATTCTTACAGAGACTAGAAGCTAAGACTAAGCAGAGCCATAAAGGGAAAAACGTAGAGCTTAGAGGTATGGGGGCCACATCTAACACACTCTCAAAGCCTACAGGGTCTAAATGAAGCCTGGAATATGAGGGCCCTCAAACTCCATTCCCATTGTCTAGCCTAATCTCAAGCCCACAAGGCCAGAGAGCATGAGAACCACTGTACATGAGCCTATAGCTCTGAGGTCCTTCTGACAATCTTTACTAAGATATGGCCTGCCCAGAAACCAGTATTCTTAGCAATACAACACAAGCAGAGAAATGAACAGTGGCTCTGATGTTGGAAGGATAGTGCCTATTACTCCCCTCAGGATCCCCTGTGCGTTTCGGGGAACCATTGGGAACGGGGTCTATCCCAAGTAACCTAATCATGGCAACAGCTTCTGGGACTGTTTCCTGCCATACAGTGACATAGTGCTTTTCACAGGAACCACATCTTCAAATGGCACATACAGCATGTGAATAAACCATTAGACAATACTCTTTAATAATCAGATATGGTCTGGGAGCCCAGTGTAGTCTCTGGAGGTCATGACTTTGCCCTCACTGCCTGTAGCTGGTGGAGCAGCAGCACTGCAGTGGTCCTAATTCTGAGAAAAACATTTCTGTAAATCAGCAGAGCTGAGAGGCCAAAGCGACAAAGAGCTGAGCTTATAAATACAACACAGCTCCTCGAGTGACACTTCAATGAGCTTCTTCAATTTAACTCTTCTTTTTAGTTTTATGTCTCTGACAGCCTGCCTTAAGTCACTGAGCCACAAAGGACAAAACACACCATTACTGGGCACATTGCTTCTTACTTTGGATTCTATGACAGCACAGCGGCCTGTAATGTTACATCGTCAGAGATCACTTTTAATAATTACGTAATTCATTGTGACAGCCGGCCAAGACCCTTACTTGTCCCGGGACACCTTCTTAAAGTAAGGACTGGGGGAGCAGATATGCACAGGGCACTGTCTGCCCCGGACCGTTAGGAGATGGCAGCTCCCATGGATTGCAGCAATGCCTTGGATTACCACAGGGCTCCATGAGAGTTGGAGACTGGCACAGCCCTGTTGGGTTCCAAGGGGGCCGCCAGGGGAAGCTGCAGAGCTCTACTTTGTTGGGCTTTCACCCCACCTGGGAGTGTTTCCAGACCTCGCCAACATTCCAACTGGAAAACTCCCAGGTGCAGCATAAAAGGAGCCACCTGCCTTCATTTGGGGAGCCTGCGTCGGGAGGAAGAGGGATGAAGCTTGCCAGGAGGAGTGGAGGCGGAAAGACAGAGTAAGAGAGAGAGAGAGAAAAGAAGAAGAAGAAAAGGCATTGCTGTGTGCTGTTGATTGTGCTCGGAACTGCGCTAAGCAGGTGAGAAACGAAAGTGAAAGAGTTTCCCACTGCAATAAAAAACGTGTGTAGCAGAGACTTGTGTCTGGTGTCTGCTTGTGTCGGTTTTGGGGAGCTGGTGCGACCCCTGGTGGCCAAATCATTTAAATATCAGAATCCTTAAGGCAGCCTGGCCTTTGACTCATACCCATTCTTCATTATAACTGCCTTACCTGTCTGTCTTTACTGACCGGCAATATTCAAGGCACTTCCTCCAAAGCCGGCCAACTGCAGGCCTGTGATCCTCTTCATTTTTGCATATTGTGACTTTCTCCTGCTCAAAGAACTTAATTTAATTTAAATAAAAAAAACATATACAGAAATTCAATCAACCTCTCTCAAGGTACAAACAGTAAACTAATTCCTATTGAAGTTGCACAGAACGTTTCTCCATTTTTAGATTGACAAGTTAGCAAATTCGCTGATGCTTTTCAATCTAAAATTTTGAAATTTAAAAAATGTGTACTCTTGATCTATTTGAAATATCTTAATGATAACTGAACTGTCTTGACAAATTGTTCTGAAGACCAAGCGTGCCACATCTCAAGACGTTTGTTCCACTGGTGCCTTATTGCGAATGCACCAAAAAAACAACAGGCACGAGGGCAAGGAAGGAGAATATAAAAGAAAATGGGCTCAGGTTTACAGCAGCACCTCGCCACGCTTTGATTTATTTGTCACATTACAACATGGTTTGAATAGAGACAAGAGTTTTATGGCCAGATATGAGGATTGTTGGCATCTCTCGGACTGACACAGACCCACATTGTATTGAAAAACTCATCAGAAACTTCAATTGACTTTGTTGGACAGTTACCTTATCCAACGATCTTGACTATACATTGTTCTCCTCTGTTGGTAAATGAATCTTATCCTGAAGAGGTCCATTCATTTTTTTACATTTAAGATGGTTTTCCAATGCTGTATCTGTCCTAGAGTGTGTATATAAACACAGGGAACTCCAGTTTCTGTATTACATCTGGCTGAAGAAGGGGCCTGAGTTGCCTCGAAAGCTTGCATATTGTAATCTTAGCCAATAAAAGGTGTCATTTTGCTTGACTTCTCACTGAGCCCCATTAGAACAATTTTGGCAAGAACAAGCCATTCAGCCCAACAAGCGTGCTCGCCAAGATTCTCTAAAATGAACATCAAGTTGAAATTTGAAGGTCCTTAAAGACCTGCTCCCTACTACACAACTTGGTCTTTAACTCTGCGTGTCTACGGTTCATTGTGTTAAGAGAAACTTTGTAGCAATTGTGCGGAATTAACCAGTTGTAAGTTCCCACCAGTGTCCTTCTTGTTGACGAGGTAATGTTAAAATAACATTGATGAAAAATGTATTTTAAAGTAACAGCAGCAGAAGTCCTCTGTATATATTTGAAACACTTCAGCCTTTTGATCTCTCTTTGCTTAAACTGAGAAGGTTTCGCTCCATCAATCTCTCCTCATAACTCCAGTAGCTGGGTACCCGGAGGGTTGTCAAATGTCAGGCTACTGCAAACCATTTTGCCCACGATGTTACGCATGCCTGTTGTACCCATGTAGAGCCCCTCCGGTCACTGGTGCTAGGAATTATGGCACATGTACTGTTAGCAGATTTTGCCTTCCTTACTGTGCCGAGTCGCCCAGGTCACACATGACATTATGAGAAGCACTTGTTGAGTTAATGAATGGTAGCTGTGTGCAATTAAAAGTGGCAGGAGAGTGGTCATGTTGGAGTGATGAGAGGCTTTAGAGAATTTGACACACAAAGGCCTGTGACAGCTGATACACAAAAGGCTTCATTTAAGAGGCCGTCTCTAGGCGTTAATCATTAGCTTTGAACAGTCAAGCTGCCTTTAGCAAATGAACAGCCATGGACTGTTGGATGCCTAATGTTGCTTGTTTCAGCTCCTTGTAAGTGTCATTCACTGGTTAACTAACCTGTTATGATCTGCGGCCTCTCAGCTGACCAGTGGTCTTTAGTGCCAGTCTCCGAGGTCACCATGATGTGTTCTGGACGGTGGCATCACCTATTTATTTCACTGATATAACAGAGGGAGCTTCCCTATTAGAATAAGAACAAAAAAACAAATGAAGAACTTTTAAATCCAAGGTGTCAAGTGTTTATTTGCACACTTTTGTACTCACTTATCTAGAAGCTAATTCAAGCGTAGCAGGGCAGTATTAAGTGTGAAATGACACAGAAGCAGATGAACATGCCGTCTGTTGCACACAAATAGTTCAAATGTGTTTTCAACATCAGATGGACTCTGAGTACCCCCCCCCCCACCCACCACCCCGGCCAGTCAGGCCTGTTTTAGGTCACTCTTCGGTCTATAAATAAGGTTACTTTAAAGATAATTGCAGCTTGAACAGATGCTTTTTTGGAGTCCTTCTGCCTGTTTTCACAGTAATTTGGTGTAATTTTCACCAAAAGAGGAATGCTGAATAAATGCAGAAAGTGCACACAAGTGCGCTCGCACTCCCAATAAGAGCTTTGGAGCGAAATAACTCGGAATCAGTAAATGGACCTTCTAAAAATACTGCCAGAACAAAAGATTTTAACAAGCTGTCTTCACAGTAAAATGTCAGCATTGATTGGATCCTACGTAGGACTTCATCTTTTTTCTTCTATGCTATCGCTGGTGTTTAAGTGTGATAGCAATTGTTTTCAGCAGCGACAGAGCTTTTTGTTCTGATTCATGCAAAGAAAGAGTTTGCTCCTCATAAGAGATGCTAAACAATTCAGAGGGAAAAAGAGATGCTTTCATCACAACAGAAAACCTTGGCTTGAGCCTGGAAAACTGCCAATGAAGTTGCGGCTCATCAGGTTTGCTTCGTATTTATGTGGCTGACAAAAGCAAAAGCAGATTGACCAGGGAAGGTGGAGCTGGCCAAGCATTTGCTTTCTTTCTTTATTTTAAACGTTCACGAAGGATGGTCTAGCTGAGGTTGTGTTAAGGTCCTGTGCGTTGCCTGCTATTCTTAAACATCATTTCTTTGCTTTGTTTGGCTGCCAATCCCCTGTTTTAGGGACTCTAGACGGCCTCACTTCGGTGGCATCATACAGTGGGTGTGCGTCTTGCAAATTTCAAAAGATGCAGGCAGTTGCTTAAATTCAAAGCGTGACTGAGTTAAGGGATTTGGAGTGACCTCCATAGATGTGACCTTTATCTTTGACATCTCATCAGAAATGTCTGACGTAGTCACTAGGAGATCATCAGCATTGCACTTCATGGCTACTCCCTTCCCTTTGAGACGAGGAATCCCCATCCAGGACTAGGCCCGTGTTTTTATTAGGTAACAGCTGGACTCTCCTGCTCTTTATGTCAGACCATTCTTGACTAAGGATTACGTGATACGGCGGACCGAGAATCATTTTGTATGGGTTTGCCCATCATAAGTAATTGTACAAGCGGCAGTTCTATACCTGCAGGTTTCCTTCCTAGAATTCATTGTTTTGGAAGATCATATTGGCTAGTGACTATGGAAATGTTGCTGCCGGAGTCAATCAAAGCAGTAACCCTTTAATCATTTTAACTGCAACTGTACCCGTTCGAGGCAGACGTAGAGAGTTAGCAACTGTTGCAGCGCAGTACCTTACTCTCTAGTCCATCCACATTTCACAGGTTCAGTTGAGGGCAAAACAGTGCAATGTGTCCTGCTTACCACACATGGACGATGGAAGGAGGAACTTTTTCTTTTGGTCATGTGCCTGGTTTCCTCATCTAGTCAGTGAGGAAATTTTCCGTAACTTAACTTTGCCCACCTTCATAGACAAACCTATGCACAAAATATCAACCAAAAGGTTGGACTTATACGTGCCCAAGAAACCCATGTCAAAATGTCCACTCCTTTCTTTATAATCCAGCATCTGCAACAGCTGTCCACTCTTTCCATTAAGTACTCCCGGATTCAGCACCCCTCTGTAACTGTCCTTCTCTAATAGCAAAAAGACACAGGGAAAATTTTTGGAAGGGCAGGAGACAGAAAAGACAAAGAAGGATCAAAACATATGCTGGAGAGACAAAGTGCCATTTTGTGACTGCACACATTTTGGTTAAAAAACTACAGTGAACGGCAAGTTGTTCATTGATCTCAAACTGAACTGTGAACATGGGTAAAATTTGATGATTTTTAGGTGTGTTTGTAGTATAATGAAAAAAGCTCCCACTGTGATTGCCGTATCTGCCTGTTTGTTCATCTGCCTGCTACCACACTTAGAAAGTTCAATTTGCATGGACATATCTCGAATATAGCACAACTGTACACATTTTGAAAGTTCAAACTCTCTCATTGAAAAGCAGTGACAAATTTGTGAATTGTTCTATTCTAAAACCGAGACATATTCTGTGTGACTTCAATTATGGATTAGTTTACTGTCCCAAATTTCCCTTGAGAGACGTCACTTTACCTTATGTAGTTTGTATATTTTCCTCTTTAACTCGTCCAACAGCTGCTCCTGAAAGCAAAACAGCCTGAAAATACATGTGACTGAAATGCCAGGGGAGGCATCCATGCAAGCCGTTTGCACTCCAGCTCACTGCTGCTGCTGCTGCTTGAGTTAAATTAACTGTAAAAGTAAATTAAAAGCAAAAAGTTATATATTTAGAAATGAATGTATGTGCATACAAATAAATGGAAGTGTAAGCATGGAGTGAACAAATATACACTCAGCACTTCTGTTATACTAAAGTGGTCTTATAATGAATCAATATTTCTCTGATGCTTTAATATATCAGTAAAGCTCCAGCCTTGCTCCCTGTCATGGTTTGAAGCAGCTAATAATTTTACTTTGGATACTTCTTTCCAAAATTTTGTTTTAAGAAATTTGAACTACAATTAATGCCAAATTCCCCACAGCCAACAACTAACAATTGGACTTCAATCAATGCCATTTTATATCACTTGAATTAGAATCTGCTTTCAGTTGAAAGCTGCTGAGCCAATACAAGCCTGTAGGGTTTTGTTTTTAAGTACATGACATTGCAAAGTACAGTTAAAAAGCATGTGGGGCCTCATTGATAAATGGTGCGTACAACACAAAAATATTGCGTATACATTTCCACACTCACTTTGAGATGTATAAAAATGAAACTTTGCAGCCAGCACCCAAAGATGTGCTGAGCATAGCAGCACCATCAATCCCTGGAGTCGCATCCTCAGCATGAGGGTCAGCTTTTGTAATATCGTCTGAAACAGAAGAAATAAACGCTGGGCTGCTACTCACTTTCTCATGTCGATTTTTATATCTGAGCGCTTCCTTTTTATTTTGGGCACTGTGCGACTTTCTGAAGTTGAACTTTTGCGTGTCTCTGCCACGTTGTATTACTCCTTCAGTTTCCTTTTGTTGCTTATACCACTGCTTAAGCCAACAAATAGTAAGTTTTCCTTGTCTCCATTTCTCATTCGTTGAAATTCTTCTTTTTCCATGTGCTTTTGCCATGGTCTTTTAACAAAACACAGAACGGAACATTCTGGGAGGAATTGGGGTGGAGCTGTAGGCACGTGTGTTAAAATTCATGTCGAATGGGATTTATAAAGGGAAAGGGTGTGTTTGCTTACGCACAGTTTTATGCATCTGATTTTTTTTTTGTGCGTATGCAAATTACCAGTTTTTTCCATATGCCATGTTTTTACACATGATGAGGCCCGTGGTCTACTAGCATATCTTCAGTAATTACATTTTATTATCACCATTATTTTTGAATTGATTCATTGTTACAAAAATATTTAATACTCAATGATGTAAAAAGCCATTCTTTTATGAAGTAATGTAACAATGTAAAATGTTCCAACTTTCAAAGAGGTTAACAAAGTTAGTTTAAAAAGTAAGTTGTTTTTAAGTTGTTTTTAAAGATTTTCATCATTATAATGACTTTCACTCTTCTTTTCCTGATACTCTTAATATTTAAACCATTATTTACTACTGACCGCCTCAGTGAGTCTGACGCTGAAGAAGCTGCAGGCTTTCATCAATCCACATCGTTTGCGCAGGTGTCTGCTCTTCTCATTGTCATTATTAGGAAACAATTAAGGGAGCAAACTATACACAAAAATGACAGATTAATAGAAGTAAGCATTAAGCATTTAAAACTATAGCAAAATATATGTCCAAATGACCAACAAAACAGAGGAAATGTAGAATATATTTGTTACCCTTTGTTAGAATTTATAAATTTGATTTCATCCTTTTCTACAACTCTAAATATTAATTTTGCCCATGGTCACTGGAGACAGAGACAATTTCCACTTCCTGAATTTCTGCATCTTAACTAATGTTCAGTTTTATTTCAACTGGGGATTGTCCCATCTATCTAGTTATCTAAAAATATTGTAACCACAATGACAAGTTACATCAGTCGGGGATGCGTCACCCAAATTTGAGCTGGCATTACATCACCAATGGCTGGGGCGCCTGTCTAAATGGCAAGCCTGCAATGTCGCATGCTTTTCCAACTGAAAAAGGCAAGTAGTCGTTTTTAGAATAGCGAGCTACCTCAAAGAGCATGTAAAGAGCAGAGTATCCTTCCATTGAGGCACCTGGTGCAGATGCTACAATATATTTTATGTAGCAGACCACTTTCTGTTTATTTTAACTCATATGTATTCTTATTGGACCATGGATTATTAGTAGAATACTGCAGGGTATTTGGAACCAAGTTCTTTAAAAAATAATCACAAAATGGACAGTCAGTGAAAAGGGTGTGGCCTTCAGAACAAAAGAACAAAATAGTCTCCAAGTGTCTCAAGCAGATGAAACAGCACCATGGGGCATCCATCTGGACAGAAGACAAAGACAAAACAAAAAAAGGGCTTTACTCCTTATCTGGATACCCTAATCAGTCCAGAGGTCCAGTCATTAAACTAGAAAGAAGAATACAGAAAGCACATATTCAAAAACGAAGGTTTTCTTTATTAATCACTGCATAAAGTAGGATTAGCGTGTCTGCCAAGTGACTTTCATAATTCGATGTCCATGAGATCACAAAGCCAAATTCAGAAAGCAATTAAAACAAAGACAAAAAAACACTAGAAACACATGATTTGGCACCCAAGAATGATGATTGAAAAAAAAAACAATAATGAAAAACATAACAAAAAATGCTAGAAAAATCTTACAGAAAACTTTAAAATATAAACTAAGAAGAAACAGATGAGTCCTTCCGATAACAATCATTAATCACACAACACTTTTTACAAGATAAATTCTAATCACCAAGATCTGAAACATAAAGCATTTTATGAATGGGTTCACTATTTAATTTTTTATTTTCTTTATCAATTTATGCAATTTTTGCACTTGTTTAGGGTTTTTTTTTGGAATCCTACAATTTAAATATCTCATTAAGTTTTTTTTTATTTTTTTGTGCACCTCTAAGGTGGCACAGGTGGAGTTTACAGACCAGACAGGTAGAAATAGGTGGGTCACGGTCACAAGGCGTAAGGTAAAGGGTGCACACTGTCCAGGGGCATCAACCCCAGAATTAGAAGTGTCAAACCGTTTTCAGGTCCTTGAGGAGCTGGACGGTGTCTCTGATGATTCTGAGTTGGTAGGCAGGGATGAGGAGCCCTAACGGTCCACCTTAAAACCAGTTCCCAAAAAGACAGAGGTAGTGATAGTTGGGGACTCAATCATTAGGGGGATTGAAGCTCAGGTGTGCTCCAGAGACAGAGAATCTTGTATGGTGTGTTGCCTTCTGGGTGCACAGGTGGGGGACCTCCCTGGAAGGGTAGATAGGCTCTTGGCCAGAGCGGAAGTAATTCCAGTTGAAATTGTCCATGTTGCAACAAATGACATATATAAGGGTAGTCTGTCAGTTCTGGGATCCAAATTCAAAGAGCTAGGTGCCAAGCTGAGGAGCAGAACTGACAAGGTAGTCTTCTCCGAAGCACCAGTCCAGGTAAGATTGAGGAGATTAGAAGGCTTAACACGTGGCTCAAATCTTAGTGCAGGGTAGAAGGGTATAGGTTTTGGGGGCATTGGGACTTTTTATGCAACATATGGGACCTGTTCAGCTGTGAAAGGTTACATCTGAACTGGAGGGGCACTAATATATTGGGGAGGCGTATGAGTAAGTTGGTCGAGAATTGTTTAAACTAGGGAATGGGGGGCAGGGAGTTTAGGACAGGCCAGGTTTAGAACTATACGTGGAAGAACAAACAATGGTGTAGAAATAAAAATGCGTAGTAATGCAAATTTTAACCCAACAATTAAATGTAGAAGGAGTAACACGTTAAAAATAGCTTTCCTTAATGCTAGAAGTAAGTTGGAGCTGTATGTAGAAGAGCATAATTATGATATTATAGCAATGACGGAAACCTGGCTAAATAACAAAGATGGGGATTAATGTAACATAGTTGCTTACTGGGAGAATAGACTGGGATAAGCTTTTAAGTGTGGAGACAGTCAAGGAGCAGTGGAACAGGTTTAAAAATGGTTTAAATGTAATGCAAGACAGATACATACCTGAATTACGATTTAATAGGAAGTTTTAAAACAATCCACAGTGGATTAATAGAGTTAAAATAGAAGGTGCAAAGGAAAATACTGCTTTATAAGGCATATAAGACTAATAATCTCCAAAATGAATCGTAGAGTGTATGAGAACATGAGGGCAACCATTAAGAAGGATGTCAGGGAGGCTAAAAGACAGTTGGAGAGGAATATAGCAGCTAAGGTGAAAGAAGACCCTAAGAGATTCTTTCCATATTTTAGTAGTAAAAGAACAGTCAAGGAAGAGGTGAAATGTATCAGAAATAGTAAAGGAGAATTAAAAGATACAGACAGTGAAATTGCAGCCGCTCTAAACTTGCATTTTTTGAGGTCTTCACAAGTGAGCAAGTGGATAACCTCCCAGAGGTAAACGTGACTACTATTAATTTGAAGTGCTGCTCAAATTAAATAAGCTGAAATCAAACAAATCACCAGAACGAGATAATATTTACCCTCGAGTTCTTAAGGAGGTTAGTGAGTACATATATAAACCCTATTTTCAGGAAGTCACTGTGCATTAGGGAGATTCCAAATGACTAGAAAATGGCAAATATTGTTCCACTATATATATAAAGGGTGACCGATAGGCCAGTAAGCTTAACATGCATCACAGGAAAATTATTGGAAGGAATTATAAGGGTAAGATTGAGGAGCACATGGCAAGTACATTAATTTTTCTGAACAGTCAGCATGGGAGGTCATGTTTAAATAACATGCTGGAATTCTATGAGGAGGCCACAAAAGGATATGATCAAAGTGGAGCTTATGATATTTTTTATCTTGACTTTCAGAAAGAATTGGGTAAGGTGCAAAATGAGAGGTTGGGCATCAAACTAAAAGAAGTTGGAGTTCAGGGTGTTTTTAGGTGGGTGCAGAACTGAGGGTGATGGTGCAAGGAGCCTTATCAGAATTGGCCGATGTTAAGAGTGGTGTTCCACAGGAATCAGTGCTAGGACCGCTGCTATTTTTAGTATATATGAATGATTTAGATAGGAATATAAGTAACAAGCTGGTTAAGTTTGCAGATGATACCAAGATAGGTGAATTGGCAGATAATTTGGAATCCGTTAAATCATTACAGAAAGACTTGGACAGCATACAGGCTTGGGCAGATGAAATATAATGTCAGTAAATGTAAAGTATTACACATAAGAAGTAAAAATGTTTGGTGTGAATACACAATGGGAGGTCTGAAAATCGAGAGTACACCTTACGAGAAGGATTTAGGAGTCATAGTCTATCAACTTCCTGACAGTGTTCAGAAGCCATTAAGAAGGAAAACAGAATGTTAGGTTATATACCATGATGTGTGAAGTATAAGTCCAAGGAGGTTATGCTCAAGCTTTATAATTCACTGGTGAGACCTCAAAGTTCTTTTCAACTTTCCTTTATGGTACTTGTTAGCTATCAGTCTCGGGCTGGTATTTATCCTTGGAAAGAGTTTACCACCGCTTTGGGCTGCATTCCCAAACTACCCGACTCTGAAGAGACCTGATCCCAGCACAACAAGGTCCATCACCGGTCTCAAACCATTTGCAGGCGGCCTGCTGAGTTGAATCCTCTGGGCAAATGGTCTGGACCCCACCTGTTTACCTCTCAGTGGGTTCACGCCCTCTTGAACTCTCTCTTTTTTGTGTCCTGAGTATGACGTTAAACTGCATCATGCTGTGCAAGTGGTCCTCCAACTTGCAGAGAAATTATTGGAGTTGGTGGCAGGATTGTCACTGCAGCCATCATAAAAAAAACTTCACGCAGCTCTGAGATGACAGACAGGACTCCTTTCAGCTCTCCTTGGGAGTAGCTCTGCTGCATCCGCCTATAGGAAGGCTGCCCATATTATGAAGGGGATGGAGGAAAGCCCTTGGGAGCCCCAACCCAGGAAGAGTCAAAAACATAGGAGAGCCGATGGGGTCAGGCCTGTTGGGGATCAGAACTGGTTAGGCGCTGAGGTGTTGCCCTCTGCACGGCAGCACTCAGGTCCCAGATTGAGGTGGCCCAACCAAGTAGACGCGTGCAATGTCTTTTCTCTCCAGTATGATGATCATCTTCCTCTACTGGCGGAGGAGCTGCATAAACTCTATATCTCAGTGGTGGCACACTCTGAGGTGCGCAGACCTGAGACTGGCTAGATCTCTGTAGGTGGGTGCACCTTTTATTGGTCTGGTCGCACTGATGGCTGTTTCTGTGATGGATCAGCTCCTTTCGATAGTGTCCGATGTCACTCCTTTCAAAAAGTGTATTATGAGACTCCAATTAAGGCACTCTCTGGGTGCCTTATCTATTGTCTCATTGTATTCTTTGACCATGGTGAGTGATGTCTTGGTGAGGGAGACATTTTATTCGCAACTTCACTCAGTGGTTGATGGGAGCCCACAAGGTGACACTTCTTTGGTTATGGGTGACTTCAATTCAACCTCTGGCACTGACAGGGCTGGCTATGAGGGTTATGTTGGTCCCCATGGGCCTGGTGACCGTGGTGAAAGTGGCTCTATGTTCCTTGACTTTGTTGGTTCCAGCACCACGCGACTCATCGATAGACTTGGTACTCCAATAATGTTGGTGCAGTGAAGGAGATCGATCACATCCTTGTGGGCCGACGTGGGAGGCTCTTACAAAACTGCAGGGACTACAGAACTGCCCAGTATGGTAATTCTGACTACAGACTTGTTGTTGCTACTCTGAAGATCCAGCTTAGGTCCAGTAGGCTACCACCTACTAGGAAAATGAGGCTCTAACTGGTCAGACTCCAAGATCAGGCTGTTTCTGATGAGTTTGCATGCAGTTTGTGTGAGGAACGTATGGACTTGGGTGCAAATGCCGATCCTAATGGACACAAAGGGAGCTTCACAATGAGCAGGGGCTGGACACCAGAGTCTCTAACAACACCACAGAATGAAATCCCTCCTAAAACAGACAAATAATCTGCAAAATTACCGCTCCCAGTCAATTTCTTAGATATTTCTACCTGGACAACAAGTAATCATAATAATCAAGATAAAAAAGGATTGTCCAGGTATGCTGCCTTTTCAGCTATAATAATCCACCAGATGTTGAAAAAATAATAGTGTACAGTGAAGTTCAAAGGGAAGGACTCAGTACTGCCAATGTGAAGCTTTTCTCTGTTGTTTTCAAACTGCCTTAGTCAAAGAAATTTGTCAGCACTCCTTTATCATATGTTGTGATTTGGAATGAACATGGAAAAAGGGGTGTGAGACCACTTAAGAGTCCCACAAAGCAGACCCAGATATGACCTCACACCAGGCAGCCAGCCCCCAACCACCACTGTCAGGCTTTGGCCTACACAGGCCTAAAAATGGGATATGTTTTTGAAAATTTCAGAATAAATTACAAATTGCCTTCCCAGAGATAGGACCCATAAAATCTTTGATTCATTGAGATACGTCTCACAAAGAATGTTAATCATTTAAGAAAGTATTTAAATAAAAGTGAAAAGCACATACACCATAATCCAAACACAGAAGCAAGATATCAAGATATCAGAAAATCAAAAGGAAAACAATATTTCAATATAAAACAGCAGCAGTGAAGTCAGGGTGACATTGCATCCTGGGGTTCCACCCACAAAACAAAAGGAATGGTGGAACATTTAAAGCTTTAGTACACAATATACAAATAACAAGGAAACCTAACAGAAACCCTGCCACTCACACCATTGTTGTTCAGTGTTATCCTAATGGTGGACTTGTGAGCAATGACATTAACCATTGCTAGAGAGGCCTTCAGATCCTTAGATGTTACCATGTGATTTTTTGTGATCTCATGGATAATTATATGTCTTGCACTTGGAGTGATCTTTGTTGGTTGACCACTCCTGAGAAGGGTAAAAATGGTATGCATTTGTATACGATCTGCCTGATAGTGGACTGAATGAGTGCAAACTCAACAGAAATAGTTTTATAACCTTTTTGATCCTGGTGAACATCAACAACTCTTCTGAGGTTCTCAGAAACCTACTTTATTTGAGGCATGACACCCTTACATAAACCTGTGTGGTGAAGGTTGAACTTTGAGTGTGAATTCCCAGCTTTATCTTGTCACGATTGGGACACAAAGTAGCACAGGTTCATTCAGGGTTTTCAAGAAACAGAAACTTTATTTGAATACAGCATAATAAAGCATAAAGAATAAAGCAGAGGATGTCTGGGGAAAGAGAGACAAGAGAGTGAGACGCTAGGACAGCCGTGGTGAGTTCTTTTCAATGTTCGAAACCGTGTGTGACATGCAGAACACACAGCATGGCAGCAAGCAGCAGGCTAGCAGCTGATCCGCAAAGAGAAGATGATTTCCCAATGTATCACTGTTTAAGAGGGGGTTACGGAGGAGCGGCCACGTTCTTTTGGGGCCGCATTCTCTGTGTTCACAAAATTTTAAAATAGGGCATGGCTTCCCACACTTACACCTGATTGTCACCCCATTGATTGAAACACCTCTGATATCCTATCAGTTGAGCTGGGATCTCTTTAAGTTCCCTTAAGACTTGTTTAAAAGTTCCACTACATTTTAGGTCATATTTTTGCAGAAATCAAGAAAGTTCTAAGGGGTTAACAAAACCTTTTAGCGCCATTGTAGTATGGGAGACCTGGTTGGTTCTTTATAGAATTATCATGCATTATATCACTTCAGTACTAAATAAAATAGCTGTGACTACCCTCTGTCATATCTCAATGTAGCATTTCTGTTTACTTGTAGCTCTGCTTTGTCATCCTTTGATCGCAACACCAGCATGACTACAAGATGAGGGAGATGTGCCTACAGCCAATGTCTATGATATGTAATGCCTTGTTTAATACTTCAAGCCATTTGCCTCATTGATAGATTCCAGGGTGAAGCCCATATTTAACCTGCAGCCAGAGAGAAACTTCAGTAATACTGTCGGTCCTTTGGGCTCTTTTAACAGATTTGTGTGGCAGTTTTTTGTAAAATCTCATATTCTTGCGGACTTTTGCTCATTTTACTTCAGTGCCTTAATGCTATGAAATAAAAAATAGAGACAGGCGCTAGAACTATTGTACAGTCCCCTTAATGAAATTCATGGGGGGTTGTTCTTTGGTCCTGTGTCTTTGGCCTTCTCTGTGCGGTCTTCCATTGAAGTGTGTTGTTTTCACATTGCCCTCTGAAGTGAGAGACATATTTTTAAGTGTATCATTTGGCCATGTTTGTTCCTCATTGCCTAAGCTCCCAATTCATAACAGTTGCGTTTCATAAATATGTATGGAGGCTTGAAGAACCTCATGATAATAAAAATGAAGACTTTGATTCCAGTCTAGGTTACGTGTACCCCTGCTTGCTTTAACGAAGGGCACGCATCATGATGAGAGTGCTGCTGTATAAAGGGGTTGGTGTGTGTCCAGGTCCTTAATGGTATTGGGCTTTTATTTTCGTGTCATCAGTGGACTTAAATTAATGTTGAATTGGTAAGGGCTACTTTTTTGCCAACCTTTATAGCTCGAGTACAAAAATTTAATTATCAAGACCATGAGAACTGAGAGAATGCACTTTCAAAACATTAAAATGCAGCTTCTGTAAAGGCATGACATTTTTTTTGTTTTTTGCTTTTTGTTTGTTTTCTGGTGATATTTCTAGCATGCTATTTTTGACAAGACTGATTATTATTGGAGCAGATGAGAGCAAAAGCAAGCAGCCAGCTTTCATTCATGACATTTGTAAAGCTAACTCACAGCCTGCATTTATCTCAAGTACAATTTTATTCAGTAGCAGGAAGGTAATAAATGAAATCACACTGTGGAAGAGTCGCTGGCACTATGGCAAAAAAGCACTATTAATTAGCTAAATTGCTTCCAACTGCAATAGTACCAAAGAAAAAAAATAGTGCTTGAACATGAACTTTGAATTAGCAGCCACTTCCTAATATTGCTCACTAAGTAGATAAAAACAGCTGACGTGAGCGTCTGTGAGGTCATGTCAATCTACCAAGTGCTTCCATTTCCAGAACCACTCCATCTTAGTTAGGACTTTACTACCCCAACCTTTGTCAAATAATATGAGCTATGGCTTCATGTGTGCACATAGCATTCGCATGAAAAGCACAATATCTAGAGGAAATCCAGCGCCATCATCCACATGAAGGGCAACAAAAACATCTTACAATGTACAGGGCTCCATGTGTTCCTTTTCATAGCTTTGTGTCCAGACACCTTGATAACTTTAGTATACATTAGATGAAGGCCACAAAATGACAGAGAGCAATGATAACTCACGGCTCGTGGACACTGCTTCTCTTCTTATCTGTCATTCCTTCCATACTGGGGGTATGCGTGTACACCTCGGGATTTTCTTGTGTATGAGGGTCAAATGTTTTGTATTTCATTGAGAGCAGGAATCCAAAAGGATGCAAGTGGAAGCCTGAAGTGTAACTGGTAGATGTCGATAGATGTCGAAGGACAAATAAAGATATTCTTAACATACTCGTATAGTCCCAAGTCTCAGATTGTTTTCTAAGTGTCCTCTCAGCATGCAGGTCTCCTTGAGGGTTAATTATGTAATAAGCTGATGTTTCCTTCCCCACATTGTCAAATTTCGTAAATAACACAAAATATTTTCCTTTGAATTATGGCTTTGATTTCATGATTCTAGTATTCCTACTATCACTGATTGGCAGGCTTTTGGACTGAATGGCCTGTTCTCATCAAAATTGTTTTAATGTTGAGTGGATCAGAACTGCTTAGATTTTCTTGTTGAGGAGTTACATGTAGATATCATATAAGCAATTCAAACAAGGTTTATAGTTTTATTTTTCACCACTTATGTCCTTGGTAATTCCACAAGCACACAAGGGTGGTTAACTGTACATCAGTTTTACTTGCAAATTCACATTTTACTGAAACGGGCAATTTTAGCATCTCTTATAATTGGAGGGCATGTTATTCTGTCTGAGAATAAAACATGGCAGACAGGTTAATAAAGGACCAGGAGAATATAATGTGGTTAATTAATGTGCCAAAAGTCAAAACCAGGAGAACATTCACCCAAGTCGTCAAAACCAAAACACTAAGCTAATTCATAGTCAAAAAATAGAAAGCAATAAGAAGTAGTGCCAGGAAACTAAATCAGTATATAATCATTACATAATAGCGGGCAATTTCTATTAAACTCTACCAGAAAGAGTGTCATTGGCTGTGACTGATACTCCCATATCAGACGTAGATCATGAATATTGAAAGGCCCAATCAGTTCCACAGAAAGACTTTGCTAATTTCTGGCAGATTTAATGTGAGGTTTCAGTCAGATCTGCAAATGCAGCTAAAGTCTCAAAGGGCATGGCAAAAAGATTTCAGAGCCGGTTTATAGAATAGGATCCGGGAATTCATTTTAAAACCCCACTATGACACCCAGAGTCAATGCATCAAACAATGCAGCCTGAGGCAAGGTACATTTTTGCGGCCATTCCCCCCCTATACTGTGTATCCTTTATAGGCATGAGCCAGCAGCCATACCACCTGCACTTCAGAAGAGACCATCCACCTGATGATAAGCATGTTCAGGCCCACCCAGTACTTGGGTGGGAGACCAACCAGGAAAAGCTGGAGTTGCTGCTGGAGGAGGTGTGGGAAGAAGGGGTGGTATGTGTGAGGTGGAAGAGCTTCTGTTCTCTTTTTCTGATACAGAACCCTTGTCCTCATCTGAGTTCACCTCTGCTATAGTATGTCTTTATTTGAAAACAGCAGTGTCAGATCGGGGCTAGCGTGAATGTGACTGAGGGAATAAAACTGAATAATTAAAAAAAAAAAATTAACCTTTACAACTACCATAAATTTACACTGGCTGTTACAGACTCAAATCAAATGTATGTTTTTATTTTATATTAGTAAGAATAAGAGCAGCTCACTACTCAAAACGAAGGCATCCGGGATCGAACCACAACCATCTTGATTATGAGTCAGCAGTTTTTACCACTGTGCCACCATAGTGGTCGTATTAAGGGTGTGTCAATGTCGCACCCTAACACGAGTTCTTTTTCTGCAGTTATATTCTTGTATAAAAGCGCACTTGTTGTGTTATATCTGTACCTTTTGTGAAAGTGTTTATTTGATATTTGGACACATATTATACACTTCATGTCTACATTTTGTCAATTATTACTAAAACATGAAAAACGTTTCTGCTTTCACGATGTGTTTACATAGATTGTTGTAGACATGGAACACACATGAAATGCAAGTGTTCCAAATAACGATCTATTATTTATTCTATACAACTCTAAGTACCTCACTCCCAGATAATCAAGGCTTGAGCTGGCAGAATGTTTTGCCCTTTCTGTGGCGGTGGGCAGGGGGATGGGATAGCTGGCTGCTTGCTGCTTTTGCTGATCGACACATTTACAACACAAAAGACACTGACGGAGAGGTGTGAAGGGATTTAAGGTGGATTACAAGTTTTTTCAAAGGCTTTGGTAATTTTAGTGTTAAACACATGTGGCGAGACTGACACCTTTAACAAATTCTAGAAATTTGAACAAAATTACAAAATTCTAGAACATTTTACAAAATAGAATAATCAGTATGTATAAAATGCAATATCCATGGGCCCTTACCACTCATTAAGAAAATTATAGACTACAGAATAAATAATAATCCAACAATAATAATAATAATAAATTAATCAATTATTGATAATAATAATAATGGCATAAGATAGCAGAATATAAATTAAAATCCAGATTAAATGAACAACTACCGCTGTAGACTTGGACTGTTTTCCTGATTACTAATTTAATTCACAATATGAACATATCTCAAATGGGCTTATATTAACACTTGTGTTAAAATTCTGCAGACCTCTTCCTCAGTTGACTTGATGTTTCTGCTCTTCATATCCACTCCTGCTCCTGGCATCATGCTAAAAAGGTTCTCAAAAGCTGGAAAAACTGATGCTGTGCATTGATTGGATGATAATATTGTGTTATTTGCATATATGAGTGAGCATGTAATCAACAAGTATCAAGAGTAAATGTTAGGCTAGTCAGCTTAGTTCAAATTACAGTTTAAGGTTACAGTTGTATAATAATATATATTGTATAATATACAGGCAGTATAATAAAATTATAATGGAGCTGTAACCATTGCTCTAAAGTACTTGGAATGTTGGTGAGCTAAACTGAGAGCTACTCCATTTTCCTGTTGTCTACAATGTCATACTTTTTCAATCATGTGGCACAGATTGGATCTTTCGTACAGAAATGTGAAATGCCAAAATAAAAACAAAACCCTGTCAATACGACCCAATTGCTATATCATGTCATTTTCTAACCTGCTTAATCCAGACCAGGTTTGTGGGGGGCTGGACCCTCTCCCAGCTAGGTGCAAGGCTGGAGCAAATCCAGTCCATTGCAGGGCAAACACACACCTACACACACACCAAACACACACTGGGGCCTGCCTGTCTTTGGACTGTGGGAGGAAACCAAAGCACCCAGAAAAAAACGCAGGGATACATGGGAAGAACATGCAAAGTCCACACAGGGAGGACCCGGGACGTGACCCAAGAACTCCTTAGTATGAAGCAGCAGTACCAACATACCACCCCTCCAAATGCTAAGTGCTTTCTTCGATATGATGAATTTGCAGGCATGCTGCACTGTATACAATTTAAAGACAGCATGTAGCTGGTATTATTAGGTGGTCACATCTGTCTGATGAATTCATTTCTCAGATTCAAGATCGGTTGGTACCTGGTCATATCAGATTTGCTAAACGGAATTGAGCCCATTTCAGCTGCAGTCCGAATGGATCCTCAGTAGGCTGTAGAGTCAATGGCTGCTGTCATGGAGTTTTTGACTCATGTTTACCATTGCAACTTTTCTTTAGAATTGCTCCAGCAGGATTGTGCCCCCCATAAATATCATCCATGGAGATATATAATAATTAGTAAATTGAACCCCAATGCCATATACTGACCTGGAGCTTCGAAATGTGCGTATGCCGTTTTGATTTTCTGACACTCACAGTCTAGCCTGGTGTTGCAATCTGTGCTATGTAAAATTTAAAGCTTTTAAAATAAAAATATTTCTCACAATTATTAAAGTTTGTATAAATATAAGCTACTAGATGTGAATTATATTTCCTAAACTTAAAAAAAAAAAAAAAAGTTATAGGAAAATTCCACCGTGACTGAAGTGCCCCCTGAGGCGATTGCTTCATTACTCCATCCCTCAAAGTGGCCCAGATGACAGTGCAGCCCACAACCAGATGACTGGTCGGTGTGAGAATGTTTTCTTCTGGTATACGTCCCTAACCTGAGCAGCTCCATTTTCCTTCTTACTGTTATTCTCCATCTCTCTAGTATCTAGTCTGCACCACAGAGGTGCCATCTCTTCGAGGGGTATGGAAGCCAGTAATTGACCCATCACATTTCTGTCGGTTTCTTTCATTTGTTTATTTTCCTTAAGGGCAATCAACAGGAAAAAGCCAAACTTGTGTGAACGGTGTGAGTGACAATTACATGGAGCTCAATATTAGTTTGTCTACTGATGATCTGTTATGCTGAAATCTGGTACCTGCCAATTACTTTAAGCTGGGAAAATAAAAATATAAATAGCTGTGCATTAGATTGTACATGACAACTAATTTAAATATCACACATACAAACGTCCATCAGTGCGAATAAAACACAATAAAGAAAAAAAAAAAAAGATTGCTATTTAATAGGTAATTTAGGAAGAGCACATTGTCAGGGCTTTGATTACAAAATGCCTTTCTAAGACTGTAGAAAAGTTGCACAGACATTGAGCTTAATAACAGCCAGTAGAAGAACCCAAAATAAACGACGAGAGACAAGCTGCTCAGTGGACGTTTGATGAATGGAGCAGCCAGCCTAGCAGGCTTTAAATGAAGCACAAAGTGAGGCCAAGTCTTAAATAATGGAGGTAGGGCCCGAATTAAAACTGTGGAAGACTGGGGCACCCGCACAGTAGAAAGAGAACCACAGAGCCAACCGAGAGCTCGGTGCTGATCCGATCCTTCACTTCTAGAAAGGCTTCCAGAATTGAATTCCTGGGTTATAATGATTCTGGCACTGCTTTGCACTCTCAATGTGAGGTTCAGAGGCAGACCATGAGGTTACTCAACAGTCATTCACTCTGACAATTGCGTGTGTGTTTCTGGTATGTGCCATCTGATGATAAATTCGAACAACTCACCAATTGTTCTTTTTGTATCCAGTATACATATATATTTGTCTAAATTTCACTGGATCCAATTCTGGGGTTTGGGGGGCTATGTGTGTGTTTCCTTTCTTGAAACTCCAGCTTGTGTTTCATAACAGGCAGGGCCTGCGGGTGCCATTGGATTCCAGCAGCATTCACAGTGCTGACTGAAAAGTGAAGAAGGCCATTGGTTCAAAATGATAGGGATATGAAAATGGAAGTACCTTATACAAGCTGAATATCCTTCTTACTGGTGATGTGGGATGTTTTTAATTTGGAAAAAGCCTAATTGGTACAGAAAACAATCACATTCAGAGTCATTCATAATGGAATGCCAGAAGAAAAACGAGTGAATTATATTAGGTGCTGAGTGAGCACAGGCCTCTGTATTTATTGAAGCAGTAAAAAGCATCCTTGTGACATCTCTATGTACCCACAATGATGCCAAGGAAGCTGCCATACGTTAAAACAGGGGCATTTATTATCCAAATGGAGCACATATAGTGGATTCAGAAAGCATTCAGGCTCCTTCACTTTTTTCATATTTTGTGGCCTTGTGCTAAAATTAATTACATTCATTTTTTTTCCTCATCAAACCACACCCAATACCACAGAAGGACAAAGAGAAAACAGGATTTTAGAAATTTTTGCAAATTTAATTAAAAATTGATTTACTTATTTATTTATTATTTTTTCATTTATATTAACATAATGCATAATGCCTCACTGTGACTTCGACAGCCAAGTCAGAACTTTTGTTTCTTTTGAATTTTCTTGCTTTATAATGTTGCACACGTGTGCATGGAAGGCAGCTAAAGGGCTCGAAAGGTGTAACCCCATACCACACCAGGGGGTGGCAGTGTGCATTGACCCTTTCTCTCTTTCTCCTGTAAACCACCGAGCGAAATTCCACCTGGCCTGCCAACATCACTTCTGGTTCTGAGCCAGATGATCACCTCTGGTTTATGGACCCAATGATACTGCTTCTGGTTCCGGGCCTGATAAAGTCACTTCCTTCACTTGACTTTAAATATGTCATCTTCTTAACAATGAGTCTGATCTGTTTTGGATTCAACTCTATTGATGATTTTTGCTCTCTTTTTTCAGCCTAATCTTCAGGTATACAGGGTGGCTACCGAAAACCTTTTTCTGTGTTTCTGTTCTTCTATTTACTGTGACATAGTTGGCAGGATTTTTGCTCCAAGATGAGCCAGGAGCAGGACCTAAGAGACAGTCTTCAGATAATGGTAATGGAGCTCCAGTCCATAAGCGTTCAGGTGGGAGAGTACCACACCCAGATTGCTGAGTATGAAGCATGTGTGCTGCCAGCTTCGTCCCATTTATTGTTATCTTTACAAGATGGACAACATTGGGAGTATGCAGAATGAGCTAACAGAATAGTAGCATCCTTGAAAGGAGAGGCACAAAAGCTTATTATGGCTTTTGGAGAATGCTGCTAACTATGACCTCCTAAAGACAGAGATCCTTAATAAATATGGTGATTCCCCAGACCAGCAGGTGAGGGTTTGTCATGAGTGGTGGTTTGACCCAGAGTGGCCAACCCGCTCCCAGGCGTTCGCCTTATGATGCAGGGCCGGGCGTTGGCTAAAGCCAGATATAAACAGCTCCCGACAGGTAGACAAGTCACCTGTGATTTTCTGTTGAATGCCCTACCTGAATAATTTGCCCAGAGATTTAGGAGGCAACTGTTCGAAAATATGGATGGTGTTAAACGCCGAGCTGAAGTTTACAAAGAGCAGTCTGGCGTACCTCCCCTGCTGCCTCCAGGTAGGTCAGGGCAGCATGAAGGGCTGTGGCCACAGCATCCTCCGTGGATCTCTTTGCTTTGTAAGCAAATTGAAATGGGTACAGGTCTGCTGGCAGGCAGGCAATGATATGACTCCACACCAGTTTCTTAAAGCACTTCATGATGTTTCATCATGTTTATGTTTCATCAATTACGATGGGTCGCTGAAGAAACTAACGATTTCTTCAAAATCCTTCATTCCCGACTGGGGCAAGACAATAAAAGCAGTATAACACCACCCAGTCCTAAAAAACTTTTGGGTCAAGTAATGGATGGAGAAAGTACGTCCCAGGCTGCCTCAAAGCAGTGTACACAACCTTCTGAGAGAGGAAACGAGGCCACTCAGTGTAATGTGGCGATTCCCAGAACGTCGTGAGATGGAGCGTGTAATAACCATTGAGGATGACATGGATGCTGTCCCTCACTATTACATTATCAGTTTAAACAAACACCGGAATCCTTTAAACGGAAGAGTGGAATGATGATTCCCTTAAATTTACAAAAAATACAGTGTCTCTTGTTAATGGCCAATGCACTAAACATCCTATGCCTCAGGGTCCTCACATTGTCTTGAAAAATGATCTGATGTGTCAGGTAGCAAAGCGCAAAGGGGAGGTACAGTCATTGTTGTTGGTCTTGCGGTCCTTCCGGCAGCAGGTTGAACTATCACACAACCACTTCCTAGGCGCTTATTTGGGCACCGAAAAAATCCTTGAGTGTATTGAACTCCGATTTCATTGGCCGGAGATTAATGAGGAGGTTCATCGTTTTTGCATGTCCTATCCGGAGTGTCAACTGCGTGAAATCCCTAGGATGGACTGTGCCTTCTGGTTCCCATTCCCCTTATTGATACAGTCATATGAAAAAGTTTGGGAACCCCTCTCAGCCTACATAATAATTTACTCTTCTTTCAACAAAAAAGGTAACAGTGGTATGTCTTTCATTTCCTAGAAACATCTGAGTACGGGGGTGTTTTCCGAACAAAGATTTTTAGTGAAGCAGTATTTAGTTGTATGAAAAACAGGCTGTGCAAAAATTTTGGTCCCCTTGTAATTTTGCTGATTTCAATGCATGTAACGGTTCAATGCTGATTACTTGCAACACCAAATTGGTTGGATTAGCTCGTTAAGTTGAACTTCATAGACAGGTGTGTCCAATCATGAGAAAAGGTATTTAAAGTGGTCAATTGTAAGTTGTGCTTCCCTTTGACTCTCTTCTGAAGAGTGACAGCATGGGATCCTCAAAGCAACTCTCAAAAGACCTGAAACCAAAGATTGTTCAGTATCATGGTTTAGGGGAAGGCTACAAAAAGCTATCTCAGAGGTTTAAACTGTCATGTAATCAGGAAATGGAAGGCCACAGGCACAGTTGCTGTTAAACCCAGCAGGTCTGGCAGGCCAAGAAAAATACAGGAGCGGCATATGTGCAGGATTGTGAGAATGGTTACAGACGGCCCACAGATCACCTCCAAAGACCTGCAAGAATATATTGCTGCAGATGGTGTATCTGTACATCATTCTACAATACAGAGCAATTTGCATAAAGAACATCTGTATAGCAGGGTGATGAGAAAAAAGCCCTTTCTGCACTCACACCACAAACAGAGTTGCTTGTTGCATGCAAATGCTCATTTCGACAAACCAGATTCATCTTGGAGCAAAGTGCATTGGACTGATGAGACAAAAATTGAGTTATTTGGTCATAACAAAAAGCGCTTTGCATGGCGGAAGAAGAACACAGCATTCCAAGATAAACACCTGCTACCTACTGTCAAATATGGTGAAGGTTCCATCATGCTGTGGGGCTGTGTGGCTAGTTCAGGGACTGGGGCCCTTGTTAAAGTCGAGGGTCAGATGAATTCAACCCAATATCAACAAATTCTTCAGGATAATGTTCAAGCATCAGTCACAAAGTTGAAGTTACGCAGGGGTTGGATATTCCAACAAGACAATGACCCAAAACACAGTTTGAAATCTACAAAGGCATTCATGCAGAGGGAGAAGTACAATGTTCTGGAATAGCTGTCACAGTCCCCTGACTTGAATATCATCAAAAATCTATGGGATGATTTGAAGCAGGCTGTCCATGCTCGGCAGCCATCAAATTTAACTGTACTGGAGAGACTTTTTATGGAAGAATGGTCAAAAATACCTCCATCCAGAATCCAGACACTCATCAAAGGCTATAGGAGACGTCTAGAGGCTGTTATATTTGCAAAAGGAGGCTCAACTAAGTATTGATGTAATATCACTGTTGGGGTGCCCAAATTTATGCACCTGTCTAATTTTGTTTTGATGCATATTGCATTTTTTCTGTTAATCCAATAAACTTAATGTCACTGCTGAAATACTACTGTTTCCATAAAGCATGTCATATATTAAAAGGAAGTTGCTACTATGAAAGCTCAGCCAATGATAAACAAAAATCCAAAGAATTAAGAGGGGTTCCCAAACTTTTTCATATGACTGTATCCCCTTTGAATGTATCAGGGTCGACTTAGTAGGACCCCTAGAACCCTCGGCTAGAGGACATAAAAATATATTATAGTCCTTGTAGATTACACTACCTGAAATTCCAAAGCTGTCCCTCTGTGCACAACTACTTCCAAAGCCATCGCAAGGGAATTGGTAGGGGTCTTTGTGAGATTTGGCATCCCTAAAGAAGTCCTGACGGACCAGGAGACTCCCTTTACCTCAGAAACATTCAGGGAAATGGCCAAGTCACTTAAGGTAAAGCATTTAAAGACCTCAGTATATCAACCTCAAACCGATGGTCCAGTAGAATGGTTTAACTAGACCCTCAAGCAGATCCTATGCAAGGTGGTCAGCAAAGATAAGATGACTTTGGATCATGTGTTTGTTATATGGGGAACAACCTCATGGCATAATAGACATTCTAAAGGAAGAATGGGAGGAAGAAGCTTTCCCCTCCACAAATATACTAGAGTATATCGCGCAGTTAGATAGATTTCCAAAAATTTGACCCATCCTAAAAAGTCACATGGAAAAGGCACAACCAGCACAAGCCTGTTATTATGACAGCGGCACATCACTCCAGGAGTTCTGCATGGTCCTCGTCCCTACCTCCCACTCCAAATTACTGGCTCATTAGCAAAGCCCTTATAAAGTTAAAGATAAGAAAGAGCTTGTTGATTATATGGTAAAAGAACACAACCTTCAATTAAATGAATAGGCATATCATGTAAATCTGCTGAAACCATGGAAGGATAAGGATCTCAATACCTCCTTTGGCCAGCCCCGTTCACTCTTTGTTCACAAAACAACCCTAAACTTCCCTAAACAATGACAGGAGCTGTAAACAGTTATCCTGTCTGTCCCGGAGATAGTGAGCAAAAAACCTAGATGGACCTCTCTGACTACACTTGATATTGTGACAGAGCCCGGGGTGATCGTTTGAGAATGCTTGTATTGACTTCCTGAGGCAAGAAGAGCTGAGCTGGAACTGGAGATCAAGTGCATACTGGAACTAGGTGTTATTGAGGAGAGTCATAGTCCCTGGTCCAGTCCTATTGTCTTGGTCCCTAAGTCTGATGGGACATGGAGATTTTGCAATGACTTCAATTGGCTTAATCAGGTCTTACAGTTTGATGCCTATCTGATGCCACAAGTGGACAATCTCCTTGCGCGGCTAGAATAGGCAGAATTCTTGACCACACTTGACATGACAAAAAGGTATAGGCAGGTTCCTTTAACGGACTCCACGTAGGCTAAGACTGCATTTAGCAGCCCTAGTGGTCACTGGCAGTATCATGTCCTTTCATTTAGGTTACATGGGGCACCAGTCACTTTCCAGAGTCTCTTGGATAAATTGCCAAGTCCACATAACTCCTATATTGGTGCCTACCTTGATGATGTGGTCAACTATTCAAGCACCTGAAAGGAACACCTACAGCAGGTCCAAGCAGTGTTACTTACATTGGGTAAAGCCGGTCTTCAGATTAATCCAAAGAAATCCAAAGAAAAGGAGGAAAGACTAAAGCAAAGACACAAAATAAAATCATTACTGTGAAATCCCAACCAGTCTGGGTTTTCAAGGATTTGCTGAAGGACCATCCCTTTACAAAAATACCTGTACATAAAGTCTCCCTTATACCTCCTGTGCCCTCTCTGTCTCTTATTACATTATTAAATCTAAGAGGCGCCCAATCACTGGGCCCTTTAAGAAACTCTGAAACCTTCTCATCCCTGAGCTCTGATCCATCTTTAAATGACAGGCTTCTGTGGACAATTCTGGCCTGCCTGTCCTTGTTATCTGATAACAGGACCTCACCTGTTCCGTGTGGGACTAGGTTACTGCCACCTAGTGTACTATAGGAGTAGTGCAGACTTTTTCCTTGTTTACTAGGATGAATACGTCTTTATGGGCTTGGTGGAGGCACTATTTTTACAGGCAGGGTGCCCCACTCTCTTATGACCTGTGTCTACACTGGGCAATGCCAGTGTGCTTTACCTCTCTCTGCACAGCCCATCAGTGCTCTTATGCACTGTACTGTACCACCCTCTTTGCAGATTATTGGCAGCTGGGTCACATGTTAGAATTTATAGATATAGCTAAATGTAGAAAAACTGTCATAGCAGTGGGTAAACATAATGGTGGTTGTCCAATGGATTGGGATGATCTGTGGCATTAGGATCCAGATAACCTGCCAACACGTAAGGAACTGTGAATCCAACTGTATGCTTTACAAGGTTTTAGGACAATGTCTGGATGTCAATCTGTGACCTGAAGCTAAAGCACAGTTTGGACAAGCAGTAAGGGGATAAGTTGAGTAGCACAACCCAGCGAGCAGCAAAATGCTGGAAGGAAAGAAATGCTGAGTCTTAAACAGTCAATTTAATCTTAAACTTCAATAAGATATGTCAACAAGACCTAACTAATATGACCAGTTCATGCTCAGAACCCACAAAGGGCACTGAAATGTGATAATATTCCTTCAGAGGCAAATCAATAAATAGAGGAAGCATCTAGTTGAAGTTATTCCTGTTAAAACTGATTTTGAGCTATATAAAAATAAATTGTTGATGATGTTGCAATTATTTTTTCATATTACACAGTGGGTGTTGTGTAACATTTTGGAGTTAATAAATTGAATCTATCTATCTAGTTTGTTTAATCCGTATTAGAGTTACAGAGGGCTGAAGCCTAACCCTGCCACAACAAGTGTAAGGCAGGAAACAACCCCTGAATGGGGTACAGTAAGTAAATTAAGTACCAAAATGCATTCACTCTTACTACATTTACATAAACTAAGACAGGGCAGATACTTTTTCATAGCCTTGTACACATATTGTCATAAGGGAGACCTCAGGCTAAGCATAGGGATGAAAATAATGTAAATGACAGAAAATGCCAAGTTGGAGCATTCTACCTGTACCTATTACAAAGAAACAGAAGCCACTCCCACTTCATAAGCAAGCCACACCCTCCAGCACCTATCAGAGGAAGCATCAGCCTCCAGTGAGCCAGTCTGAAACACAGGAGGGAGAAGGTACAGGCTGTAGGCAGAAAGTCCTAAAAGGACTTGAGTGTTAGAAGGCTAATTGGCTGCTAAGTTATATATAATGACGTGTTGAATACAAGTCAAAGGAACTCCTGCTTAAGCTACATAATGCACTAGTGAGGCCTTGCTTGGAGTATTTTGTGCACTTTCGATTTCTATTTTACAAAACGATATAGCAGCACTAGAGAAGGTCCAGAGAACAGTGGCTAAGCTGATTCCGGGACTAAGAGATACTGTATGTAAAAGTGGTGGCTCACCCATTTTCCTCATTGGTCCACTCTATAGTTTAGGTTTTTAATTTTTTTTTCCTCTAGCCTATAATTAGCTTATACTGCCAACATGCATTTTAATACACATCTCCCTTAATTAAAATATCAGTTGATCATAAACTTGTACAGCAAAATAACCATAGTAAAAGGATGAAGTTTGGCATTTTTCAAGTTGAAGTTACAGTGATCCCTCGCTATATCGCGCTTCGCCTTTCGCGGCTTCACTCTATCGCGGATTTTATATGTAAGCATATTTAAATATATATCGTGGATTTTTTGCTGGTTCGCGGATTTCTGAGGACAATGGGTCTTTTAATTTCTGGTACATGCTTCCTCAGTTGGTTTGCCCAGTTGATTTCATACAAGGGACGCTATTGGCAGATGGCTGAGAAGCTACCCAACTTACTTTTCTCTCTCTCTCTCGTGCGCTTTCTCTGATCCTGACGTAGGGGGTGTGAGCAGGGGGGCTGTTCGCACACCTAGACGATACGGACGCTCGTCTAAAAATGCTGAAAGATTATCTTCACATTGCTACCTTCTGTGCAGCTGCTTAGTGAAGCGACATGCTGCACGGTGCTTCACATACTTAAAAGCTCGAAGGGCACATATTGATTTTTGCATGTTTGATTTTCTCTCTCTCTCTCTATCTCTCTCTCTGTCTTTCTCTGCTCCTGACGGAGGGGGTGTGAGCTGCCGCCTTCAACTGCTTTGTGCCGCGGTGCTTCGCATACTTAAAAGACAAACAGCCCTATTGATTTGTTTGCTTTCTCTGTCTTTATGACAGTCTCTGCTCCTGACACACACTCCTTTGAAGAGGAAGATATGTTTGCATTCTTTTAATTGTGAGACAGAACTGTCATCTCTGTCTTGTCATGGAGCACAGTTTAAACTTTTGAAAAAGAGACAAATGTTTGTTTGCAGTGTTTGAATAACATTCCTGTCTCTCTACAACCTCCTGTGTTTCTGCGCAAATCTGTGACCCAAGCATGACAATATAAAAATAACCATATAAACATATGGTTTCTACTTCGCGGATTTTCTTATTTCGCGGGTGGCTCTGGAACGCAACCCCCGCGATGGAGGAGGGATTACTGTATATCTTCACAAACATAGTATATATTCATTTGTCATGCAAAACTGTTCAAAAGTTAAGCATTTCTATACATTTTTAAAATTATCTTGTTCTCACTGGTGCTTTATAATAGTGGCTAATACAAAATGGGGCAACACCAGAAAATAAAAGCTTAAAAACGTATTGAATACGACCAAGACAGTTGTTGAGTACTGATCCGCGTCTTGTGATTACAAACACCAATATTATGAGTGTTAGCCATTTGAAAAGAACACCTCTGTACACTGCCATCTTAGCATTTGTCTTCTTCCACAATAATCTTTCAGTTCTCCTGATTTCCTTTTGAAAGACCAAATCACAGTAAACATTTCATGCCACGTGGTTGGTTTATGTCCGTATTTATATGAGAAGTCACACAAGCGAATAGAAAATGTATCCTTATCATGAGAAAAAATAGCACCAGGAATATGCGATTAAATGATTATTTCCAAACCCCTTTTGTTATCAGAAACATGCGTCAGGAACACAGAAAGCATGTCTTCTTAAATTGAAACTTTTGCCGCTTCACTGGTAAGTTTTTAGGCTTTTATTTTCTGGTGGAGGCCCATTAGCCTCCATAGTAAAGCGCCAGTGAGGGCAAGATTTTTAAATAATGTATAAAAAATGCATAGCTTTAGAACACAGTTTTGCATGGAAAATACATATGATTCATTGGAGTCATTCAAAAAGACCAAATTATTGGAGAATCGTCCATTGCTAGTTACTGTTGAGCTACAGTTAGGTCCATAAATATTTGGACAGAGACAACTTTTTTCTAATTTTGGTTCTGTACATTACCACAATGAATTTTAAATGAAACAACTCAGATGCAGATGAAGTGCAGACTTTCAGCTTTAATTCAGTGGGGTGAACAAAACGATTGCATAAAAATGTGAGGCAACTAAAGCATTTGTTTAACACAATCCCTTCATTTCAGGGGCTCAGAAGTAATTGGACAATTGACTCAAAGGCTATTTCATGGGCAGGTGTGATCAAGTCCGTTGTTATGTCATTATCAATTAAGCAGATAAAAGGCCTGGAGTTCATTTGAGGTGTGGTGCTTGCATGTGGAAGATTTTGCTGAACAAACAACATGCGGTCAAAGGAGCTCTCCATGCAGGTGAAAGAAGCCATTCTTTAGCTGCGAAAACAGAAAAAACCCATCCAAGAAATTGCTACAATATTACGAGTGGCAAAATCTACAGTTTGATACATCCTGAGAAAGAAAGCAAGCACTGGTGAACTCAGCAACGCAAAAAGACCTGGACGTCCACGGAAGACAACAGTGGTGGATGATCGCAGAATCATTTCCATGGTGAAGAGAAACCCCTTCACAACAGCCAACCAAGTGAGCAACACTCTCCAGGGGGTTGGCGTATCGATATCCAAGTCTACCATAAAGAGAAGACTTCATGAAAGTAAATACAGAGGGTGCACTGCAAGGTGCAAGCCACTCATAAGCCTCAAGAATAGAACGGCTAGATTGGACTTTGCTAGAGAACATCTAAAAAAGCCAGCACAGTTCTGGAAAAACATTTCTTTGGACAGATGAAACCAAGATCAACCTCTACCAGAATGATGGCAAGAAAAAAGTATGGAGAAGGCATGGAACAGCTCATTATCCAAAGCATACCACATCATCTAAAACACGGTGGAGGCAGTGTGATGGCTTGGGCGTGCATGGCTGCTACTAGTGTTTATTGATGATGTGACACAGGACAGAAGCAGCCGAATGAATTCTGAGGTGTTCAGAGACATACTGTCTGCTCAAATCCAGCTAAATGCAGTCAAATTGATTGGGCGGCGTTTCATGATACAGATGGACAAAGACCCAAAACATACAGACAAAGCAACCCAGGAGTTTATTAAAGCAAAGAAGTGGAAAATTCTTGAATGGCCGAGTCAGTCACCTGATCTTAACCCAATTGAGCATGCATTTCACTTGTTGAAGACTAAACTTCAGACAGAAAGACCCACAAACAAACAGCAACTGAAAGCCGCTGCAGTAAAGGCCTGGCAGAGCATTAAAAAGGAGGAAACCCAGCATCTGGTGATGTCCATGAGTTCAAGACCTCAGGCTGTCATTGCCAACAAAGGGTTTTCAACCAAGTATTAGAAATGAACATTTTATTTCCAGTTATTTAATTTGTCCAATTACTTTTGAGTCCCTGAAATGAAGGGATTGTGTTAACAAAATGCTTTAGTTGCCTCACATTTTTATGCAATCGTTTTGTTCACCCCACTGAATTAAAGCTGAAAGTCTGCACTTCAACTGCATCTGAGTTGTTTCATTTAAAATTCATTGTGGTAATGTACAGAACCAAAATTAGAAAAAAGTTGTCTCTGTCCAAATATTTATGGACCTAACTGTATGTCTTATTGGAGTGAAATATGAACAATGTCTGAACAAACAGCAGTTTTAAGTTTTATTAGCAAAAAGAAACAAACAGAAGTACAAAATGTACTAGAGTCTGATGTCGGCTCTGAAAATTTCGGTGATGCCCCAATGGCGAGTGGAAACTCTGCTACTAGCTCTGTTCACTTTAGTGAATGGTGAGCCACCAACACAACCACTGAGTGCACTGGAAAATCTACTACCACCCAGCCGTTAAATGTCGAAGGATCGCTAATGTCACGGATTTGTCTGATATCCATAAGCCACCAGCTCGGTCTGTGTTAAAAGTTTCCAACGTCTGTTACAGCTGGTAAGGCGTGCAGCTTTGTGGCTCAGTGATACCACAAGTACAGTAAAAGTGTGTGGCTGGCATAGAGGTCTTCGAAAGTTATGATTTCGACACATTTGTAATAATCTAGTTGAAGAGTTGGACAGATTCACTTCTAAATTCGCAGACTGGAAACAAACTGATCAGATATTCATACACAAATGACAAGGAGCAGCAAAACAGTAAACTGCTGTTATACAATGCTATACATCTCAAAATTATAGCAGATATTTTTTGTCCGTTTGTGCTTTGCGATGAGCTGGTATGTTTTATGTATCAAGAAAAGGTAGGCAGTCAGTTGATCTTCACCATTTGTAAGAGGATTTAAATTACTGTTGATAAAAACCTTTCAAACTAGACGTGCAAAAAATATATAAACATATTTAGTAGTAATAAAAATAACATTAGGCCCACTCGTGGCAAATTTTGGCACACCCTTTTATGAAATCCTGGAGTGGTGACTGGTATGAGCTATGAGGAGAGACTGGAGGAGATGAACCTTTTCAGTGTAAGCAAACTTAGATGAAGCAGTGACATGACTGAAATGTTTAAAAGTAGGACATTTTTAAGAGAGTGGTAGGAGTGGGGTCTAGGAGGACCCTGACATCTTGACTTGATGTTTTTTGGGAAAATCCGGTGAATAGGCTTGGTGAGTTTTGTTGGGCTGACTGACCTTTCTCATCAAAATAATTCTAATGTTCTAATGAATACTTTTGTTGCAACAAAATATATAACATCTTGTGGACAGGATGGAGATGAAGACTAGACTCCTTTGGTAACAATCCGGAAAATCCTTGGGTACCGTTGCCTTGACTTTGTGTTGAATGAGCAGTTGCTCATGAAGCCCTGAATGAGGCACATTACCTGCATTGCGAGAGAGCGTCAGTTACAGAACTACGGCCATGTGGTGCGATTAGCCGAGGGTGATCCAGCTCGTAAGATCCTTATTGTTGGGAACCCGAGTGGCTAGACCAGGCCAAGGGGTCACCCACGCAACACCTGGCTGTAGCAGATAGAGGGTCATTTCTGGAGGGCAGGACTGGACCCCTTGTCTGCCTGGGGGGTTGCAAACCAGGATCCCAAGTTCTTTCGCCGTATATTGGGTGCGGCAACGCACTGTACCAGTGCATGCTGCCCAACTTGACTTGACTTGGACAGGATGGCTCCCCAAATCTTTGGACCTCCAATTGCTGACTCCTTCCATTATAGCCTCTGTTTTTAGTTGGATGGGTAGTCCAGAGACCATCTTAATGTCTTCTTCATTCCAGACCTGAAGCCACTTTGCACCAAGGTGGGAGGCTTTCCAATCTTAATTTCCGAACTACGGCTAAGAGAATGAGAGCTCTGCTCCCCTGTACAGCCCAATACTGCAGAGCTTCAGAAACTCCTCCATCGTAATGAAACCTACACTTGTGTTCAGGCTTCAGAATACACAGCACCGCACAGCCTTTTAGTTTCTCTTTGTCATTCTTCACACACTTAAATCAGAAATTCTGACCTTCACTGTAACAGAACGTCTTTATCAAGCTGGCACAGTACTCAGATATGACTTACAGGAATACCATTTTTATTTTAGGAAAACATGAAATACTGTTTATTTTATGATAAAGTTCATCCATATTTTTCTTTGTTGGTATTCCAAACTTATATATATTCATTTACATTCAGTTTTAATGTAAACAGAATTCTTATTATCCAATAAGCAAACCTGTCACTAGGATCCATCACATAATCTATGAGTGCTGCATTTATTATCAAGTCCATTCTGTGCATACAAAAATATAGAAATTTTCACTCATAAACAAATTTACTAATAATTCAAACGAGCAGAAATTGTATACTTCTTTTAAGAAATTAAGGCAGGAATTGAAATTAAACATACAGTGAGACTCCTCAACACAAGATAGTAATAAAAATGAATAACAATAAAGAAATTTCCACTAAATTTTAGAAGACTCCTAAACACATTTTCATTTATCAGTTTCATGAGATGATTTGCATAGGTGGAAAATAATACTCAGCATGCCTCATTAATTTACAAAAGCAAAACCTTCTACTTCTATGGGAATGGGAAGGAAAATATAATATAATAAAATTAACAGACATCAATACTTTACATTCAAAAATAAATATTTTTACATTAAAATAAATAGATGCATAAATAATACCCAGGTTCGTGACATGGCATGTTTTCTGTACAAGAGTAGCAGCTCTCCAGCATTAAACTGTTTTGCACGTTTGACTTTTGAAGATCTAAGAAGGGACAATGGTGGGGTCTGCACGTTTTTTAACACTCAGGAATTTGACAAAAGTGAAATTTCATACGGGTTGGGTTTCATCAGATCAAAATGTGATCTTAAAAAATGCTTAACCATGTTTGACATAAAGAAAATAAGCAATATGGTAGAAAAGTGTTCAATTGAAGCCAGCCTGATTGGAAGTGAGGTCCTACTGCCCACAGCCGGAATGGCCACCTGAGCCAAGCGAACGGTCCTTCAGCTCATCTGAAAGCTCATCTGGATGGGATAACCCTTTACTAAAGACAAACACATGTTTAGTATCAGTGGGTATGGAAGCTGCTTGAATTAAAGACTTTGTGTAATCTTTATATATTTTGTTAAATAACTCCACACACCCTGTCCTTAACAGTTAGTTTTCATCTTAAACGATTTAGTTCACGATAAAGAAAGCCCTTATGGGGTTCTCAACAGATATATAATTTTGGAGTGCTGAAATTGTCAGGATTGGAATTGGATCTTTCAAAATAATTTGGACAAAAATGATACCTTAACTGATTAGTATATTTTATAATATAGTTTGTATCTGTTAACACAAGGGAGACGTTATCAATAATGTGATTGTTTAATGGTGGAATTGCAGTGTTTTGCTGGACATAAATATTGCCAAGCCAGGATAGAATGAATGTAACGTATGGTTGCTGTGTCATTTCACTCATTAATCGACACTGGAGGAATACATGCGTGGCCTGAGGACATGTGCCCAGCCTGAGATCTGAAGCTTTATCTTTGAAGCCACGCAGTTTAACCCGTCTGTGAGGATGTGCTTAGAAGATTAAAGATTCCCATTTAAAGAAGTGTCAGAGCAAAAGAATCCTTGGGGCTGTTTGTGTTTCCATCTGGAAAATGATCAGGAACACCAGGTAACAGCTTTGATTTCCTGCTTTTATAATAAAGTTTCACTGAGCGCATCTGTGACACTTGTATGTCAGCTTGGACCTGCACATATATATGGCGGTTCACCCTCCTGTCACACCCAGAGCAAACTGTCCACTATAGCGAGGCTGTGTGTGGCCTCTGCTTCTTGATAAAGAATAGTGCAGTGCTTGGGGCGTCCACATGGCAGAACAAGCTTTAATCAGTGAGGGGCACCAGAGGCATTTACCAAAAAATACAGCAATATAAAGAGTAGAAAATGAGCAAAAGAAGAGACAACGTGATGCATAGGAGGACAGCTGTGCACGGATGCAGAAGGGAATATTGTTTATGATATATTATAACTTCAAAGTGTAAAGAAATGAATATGCAGTACCTTACAGGGTAGCATCATGCAGCAAATAAATGAATTCCTTCAGACTTTCTCTCCATCACTAGGGGGCTCTGCCCCCTGCTCGCTTCGCTCGCCAACCCCTGGTGTTGGGAATGACAAAGAGCGTGATGTATGAATGAGATATAGAATAGTGTGACGGTGTAGATGATGCAAATAGAAAGCAAACAATAAAGTGTGTGGCACAGTGTAAAGGTTTATTGGAAAATTTCTTTGTACACGCCGTTTAAGTGTAAAAGGTAATTCCAGCTCAGAACTTGTAATGTCAATGAAGATGGTTATTGTTGTGATCAGAGTCAAGTTTGTCAGAGCTTAGAAAGAGTTGTGCCTCTCCAGGAAGCAATGGAATGACTTGGGTATTTATGTTTTCCATATTAATATTTTTTGGACATAATATAGTGCGTTGTGTTAAAAGGGGCATTTGGTCTAATGAGATTGCTGTTCCAAATCTCTCTGTAACTAAGTCGTCGCAGATAAAGGCTTGAGGAATTGTAATAATATGTGGCTGAAGTCCAGCTGTATTGGTGAGTGTACCATCTCTCAGTTGTAATAAGCAATTGTTATGATCTGGTTCTGGACATCGTATCTTTTTTACTAACTGTATCTTTTGAAAGCAATGCCAATTGTCTGCGTATTTTAAGGTGCACTGAACAATAGCTGAGTGCATGGCATCTGGAAGAATAGCTAATCACTGTTTAAAATCTCCTCCTAATAAAAGTACCTTTCCTCCAAATCGAATATTATTATTCATAAACGTTTGTAGAAGTTTATGAATGGTGTTGAGTAAGTGACTTCATGCCATTGTACATTCATCAATAAACAACATTTTTTGAAGACGGATGTAACGTGCAGTGCCACCGTTAATGTTCATAGTGGATACCGATTTGTAGGATCTAATGCAGTTGATAAAGATTTCACTTTCAGGTACATCGTTAGTTATAAGCCTCTGTAGATATTCAGTATATGAATGTAAAGAAGGCAGTCTAATTTGACCCTTTTGACAACAACGTGTAAATGTATTACTTGTATTGCCAGTTGTTTCTTCATGGAAGTGAACTGAATGACAATGATTGCAAATGACATTCATTAATCCGAATGAATTTTCCCGGTGTGTGTTTTGCTTGTGCCGTTTGAGAGGCGCGTTGTTGCATGTGTAGTATTTGGGACGTGTTGTTTTGGAGCTGTAATCGATTTGCCTGTGCTGTGTGAGAAGCCCGTTGTAGCCTTCGCTGCCATTAACGTATGTCTGAGACGGGAGGTGTTTCGTTTTGAATCCGTGCCTGTTGCGATGCAGCACTTTGATTGATAGCTTGCGTCATGTGGATCTAGGATGTAGATTTGTGCATATTTGCGTTGTTGATTTGTTTCAGGGTGCACTGTTCCAATGCGATGCAGTATTTGTGCACATATGTGAAAGCAGTATGGGCCATTGCCTTTTGGTGGCCTGATATTTACTCCGGTATATGCAAAACCAAATGAACTATTGTAGGATCTAACGCAGTTCATAAAGTTTTTACTTTTAGGTACATCGTTAGTTAGAAGCTTTAGTTGAGCTTTGCGTTTTTGGAGTCGAGACATTTTTTCTTTTAGAAATATGGATAAGTAATAAGGAGAATTGCACTCACTGTTAATATGGAGCCTTTTCTGCGGTTGAACGGTTAATAGTGCCTTATTGTAATGAGATCCACCTATGCTGCATAGCCGTCTATTTTGTTGTTTCTTTCGTTTTCGTGTGTTTGTTCCTGTTATCCTTTCCTTTTCGTTTTGTACCCGTGACCGTGTATTCATGACTTGTTTCTTTCTCAGCATGCGAAATATGGATAAGTAATAAGGAGGATCGCAGTCACTGTTAATATGTTTCCTTTTCTGCAGTTGAACGGTTAATAGTGCTTTATTGTAAGGAGATCCACCAATGCTGACACCTATGCTGTCTAGTGTGAAGGTGTTGATGTTCACTTTAGAATATGTGGCTTTGGGTGTCACTTCTTATGGATGTGTGTGTGTGTCGGGGGGGGGGGAGTTGAGGATTGTTGTTGCGCGAGCGTCTTCTTTCTTTTTGTGTTCCTGTGTCTTGTTGAATCCCCCTCTTTGTGTGTGTCCCGTCCCTTGCTTGTAGGGTCTGTGGGGTGGTTTTGTGTTCTTTTTTTTGTGTTCCATGGGCTTGTTGAATCCCCCTCTTGGTGTGTGTCCCGTCCGGTGCCTGTAGGGGGGGGGGGGGGGGTGCCTTGCTGTTGTGCGCGAGCCTCTTTTTTTTTTTTTTTGGGTCTAGTTTCGTGTGCAATGTGTTTCGTGCTTTTCCTGCGTTTGACTTTGCGCCTCATTTCTCCTTTTTGTATGTGCTCACTCCTTTTTTCTGTGGTCTTGTCCGCCACTCGCGGCCCCTCATCCGCCTTTGTCGCCCTCTTTTGTCCGCCTTTCTCCGACTCTCGCGGACTCTTTTTGCGCCTGCGCAGTACGTCTTTTTGCAGCTACGGCCCATTGCCGGATGTGCCTGCGTCCATCATCCGGTTTAGCATTCTCGGTTAGTAATATGGATTGTACTTTTTCTCTCATGTCTATGTTGCTTTTCAATGAAGTCTGATCAAGACAAGAATTGTGCAAGCAGGTTTGACCAAGGGCAAAACAGTTAAGAATCACATGATGCTCATAATTTCATAGAGTAAAAGTGTAACATAACATTCTCAAACCTGCTTCATCAACCTCAGGATTGTAGCGGACCAAACTTGTCCTGACATCACGAACCACAGTGCAGGAAGCACACACGAATAGGGTAGCACTCCATTGCAAAGCCCCCTCATACACACTCACAACAGGACAATTTAGAGTCACCACTTCACCCAATAAACACGTCTTTTTAGTGATGTGAGAGAAAACAAAGCACTATACCTGCAGAAAAACAGAACTAGCAAACTCCACATGGAGAACTACTTGACAGCGAACTCTGAGCCCAGGAGGCAGAAGCTCTACTTACTAAGCCACCAAGTAGCTGAAAATGTGCTATCTGAAAACTAATAACATACTAAAATGTTTAAATTGTCCCACCACATAAAGTACAACATGGAGCAACATGATGACAGAACTGTGAACTGGATTAAGTAGGTTTGAAAATGAATGATGGGGTGAATGGATTTGTGAACCCCTAATGGCATCCATTTCCAAAGTGACTGGACTGTCCTTTGTTGTGAAGAATCCCAAAAAGTGGAATATGTGGTGAAGCAAATGGCAGCCTCACACCTTCCACAGCAGCAATTTTGAAAGAACCTTTTGCACTAAACGTTTTTGTGCTCAGAACTTCACACTGTTTCCTGTTTCTATGTAAAACATAATATTAATTAAATTTGAAATAATTAAAGATTACCTGCTTTCTAGTAATGTATAATACATTCATATTTCTTTTTGCAATTGCAATTTTAATAATTTGCATTTATTGATTCCTTTAACAAGTACAATTGCTTACGGGTAATTGTTTTTAAATTAATGGACTTCCGGCCATATAAGTAACTTGCTCAGGGTCATACACACACTTTGAGTATAGCTGGGGTCCGGGGTGGTGGATACAAGCTTGTCTGCAATACAAACATAAAATCAATTTCTGACTGACATACAACCATCAGGTAACATCTGATATTTACTACATCAGGTAACATCTGATATTTACTAACAGACACTAAAGAAACATCTGAGCAATGGCACTCGAGGAGCAATCAATTCTCTACTTACTCAAACACAAAGAATTTCATGAACAGACTGATATTTTATTTGCTTGGCTTAAATGTAATTGAATAGCAGCTTAAGCAGTGACTTCTACTGACAAAAATGCAAACTACCTGTGGGGAAATTACATCGGACCTCCAAGCAGGAGTGAATAGTGAATGCTCTAAGATATGAAATTTCTCAGAAATTTCAGACATTAAAGATATTCCATATCAATGGCCCTGATGTTTGTTTCTGTGGTACATGAATGAATATAAAAAGGAAAAATAAAGAAAAAACATTAGAGAAGCAAAGGGGCCAAAATTAGGAGTACACAGCTATCTAAAAACATACAAAATCACTAGCTGTGAGCTGTGAAAAAAGGGACCAAAAGACAGAGAAGAAAGAAGACAAAAGGATACACAAGTTTCATCCTGTTCCCTCATGCTAAACACCCTGCTCTATATCTTTGCTTCCTAAACTTTTTTACTGTAACACTAGCCCCAGTTAAGCATCATGGGGCCCTGGTGCAAATGCCAGAAGCATCAGGGACAAGTTAGGAAGCAACAGTAGAATGAGATGCTAGCACTGAAGGGCACACACAAAATGGGCTAATTTAGAGTCGATTAACTGAAAATATCGAGGGAGTAGAATCCACATCACTAGGGCTGGGAACAGTACTGATCTCTGCTAAGCTCATGTTTGTATGTCTATCTCAGATACTTTAATTTGAAAACATCAATAAACTCCATGAGCTTCCAGTTGTGTTACTCTTAGGATTTGATGGCAATCACCTTTCTGTCAAGTGACATAGAGCTTGTCTCCTTAGAGCCCTTTTTCCTATAGTAAGCGTGTTACTTTAAATAGCAAACTGGCCGATGTTATTTCATCTAAATGAAGGTGATAGATTTAGAATTTGTGCACAATCATCAGAAGCAACAGTTGATCATTAGAATAAAGATCGTACCTTTTCAATTCACATTCTGCTACTGAGAAATAACAATACAATACAAAAGATGTCTTGAGCGGTGGACAATGAGCTAGTTGATGTATCAGTAGAGTCATTCCTAACAACAGCATGCTTTTCATTTATGTTTCTGCATTCCTCACATCACGGACTTGGTAGAACCTCGTTTTCTATTAAAGGATCTTTTTTCATGAACTTGAAATTTCGAATTGACCGCCAAACTCCAATGTAGGCATCACTCACAGATTTCCTGCCATCTCCTCCAGTTTCACTCTCTTGCGTTTGGACTTCCATGGTTCCCACAGTTCCATTCATTGCAGGAGTGTGCACATAGCCATTGGTGTTTGAAGACTCATGCAGAGTTCCATTGGATGTCATCTCTGTGAGTTCACCATCATTACCATTGTCCATTTTGTATGGTTCACCAGGTAAGTCGTCCTTTTTGGCATCTTCTTCCAGGTCCTGGTACTTGCTTTTTTTTTTAGTTTCAAAATATTTGACAATGCAGTAAATGATAGAGCCCACAGTGTTCACCACAACGCCAGCTATAAACAGCGCCGTGGGCTTCACATCGTTGAATGCTAGCATCCCTACGGTGATGGTGGCGATGCTTTTGACCACACCAACAAAGCTGGTGGTGACTGCGGAGTTGATGTAGGTGCAGTGGAGTGTGGTAAAGTTCATGGCACAGCCAAATAAGATACACGCTATGAACGTGCATGACACAAAGGGGCTGGACCACTGGGGATATGACCAGACATTGATGGAGTCCATGCTAGCAAATGAGCAGATGATGAGAAACGGAGAGGCCGTAAAGGCAATGGCGTACTGTGCGGTCAGTGGCCCGTAGTCGTTGTCGGTGCTTGCCTTTTGAATAATTACCAGATACGTTGCATGAATTATGACGGCTAGAATTCCAGTCACGTAACCAACGGGATCTCCAGTTAGATCTCCAGCTCCTGGAAGAGCAAACATCAAAAAATAAGAATTAAAGAATGATGGCTAATCACAAGCATAGAAAAGAAGACAAAAGTAAATAGTAAATATGTTTATTTCAGCTGTCAGTAGAGAAAGATGAATGCAAATCCATTTGCTTTAAGTGCGCTAATCATGCAAACTCTGCAGTAATGACATTCAAGCGGAGCTCTTGGGAAACATCAAGAGACGTTTCCTGGCCTTACAGAAATGACAGTTTGACGCCTTATGTTACAAAATGGTTGAGGATTGAAATATTAACACCAGGATTATTTATACTTACAGGATAGGAGAGGAATTAGAATTGTTCTTGTACTTCCTCCAATCAGAGCACAGAAAGGTTAAATTACTCACTCAAGAACAAACTGTCAGTTGGAAGGTGGACATTGAAGCAACAACCTTGTGGCTGAAAGTGAAACACCAAGTAACTTGTCAGTAGTACCTGCCTGTTTTTCATGATGGCATGATGGCAGAAAACAAATGTCCCACTTCATGTGGCACCTTTCTGTATTGAACCTCTGCACAAGGTACTGTATAATACAGAACCACACTACACGGTGTTATACCTGAGGCATGGGCTGGTGATGCAAATCACTTAGGGTCACAAAATGATCCAGTAGTGGGAACTGAAGTGACAGCCATTTGATTTACAGTCTCAGTCTAAGGTGGAGGGCCAAGCTGTCATCTTACTGGCTAAGCACTGGTTCTTAAAACCCCTGAGCTGCAGGTTCGCTATGTGGCCCTGTACCTCTTTTTCCACTATATGATCCTGAGGTCAGGCTGTACATATAAAACACATAAAGGTGGAGGTCACCATGAAAGGAACAATAAAAAATAATAAACCAGGACCACTGATCGGGCACTTTATGGCCATTGTTCAATGTCTGTTTCTGACACACTGCATGATCCTGAAAAAGGCATTGACGTCTGCTTGTGCACCTGCCATAAAAATATACAGAACTAAATTGGGCTCGTATTTGCAATAAAAAGGAAGTAAAGAAGAAAAACAAGCAACTTTAATAAAGAGACTGGAAAAAAAATGAGGGTCTGATTTATTGATGGGGCCTCACGCTTCATGTCGTCAGTTTGAACTCTGGCCTGGTCAGCATCTGTGTGGAGTTGGCACATTTTTCCAGTTAAGGTAGGCTTATTTCTTCTGGATTTTCTGTTTTTCCTAAGCCACACAAGCTGGGTTAATTGGGAACTTTAACCATGGGTGAGTGCGACTGGGGAGTATTAGAGTGCTCTGTGGTGGACTGGCACCACAGATCTCAGTCCTGCCCAGATGAGCTCTAGGACCCATGGCAATAAAATGGATTAAATGGACTTGAAGATGGGCAAATTGAAGGTTTATTTGTAGAGATAAAGTGTTTTAATTTAGCACATTTAAGAACCAAAGATTAGAAGAGAATTATGTTAAGAAAAACAATGTGCATTATTTCCAGTACAGCAAACACGCATTTAGTTAAGTGTCTAATTGGACATGACTTTGGATATGGAGCAGGCATTTAATGACTCAGAAAATGTCAAATAACATTCATTTCAAATCTTTTCTCTACAAAATAAAAGCATATAATAGACTAGTAAGGCTAGTAGGATCTTTTTTAAGGTACTCCATATGACACAAAAATGATCAAAAGCAGTAAATCCAAGTCAGGGTAATGACTTTAAATGATTCACAAAGACTCTGTACTCTAAACAGGAATTGGCACTAGTGGGGTACATTAATTAATATTGTTGAATTATTTTGAGACAAAGGTTTCCCTGACCTATTTTTATAAATTAGAACCTGAATAATAATAATAATAATAATAATAATTCCAAACATTTTTTCTCAAGTATGTCAGTTGGTCAGTTGAGTGGTCAGGTTTTGGATGGACCCCCTTCTGCACGGCTCTACCAATCTATGGGGCACTTCCGTAAATCTGCAGTGGTGATATACATTACTGCCCTTTATCATTCACGGAAATAATCATGGCATCAATACTGGGTATATAGGTTTACACAACAAGAAAGACAGTCTTTTTTTTCAGAAAATTAAAACCGTCTTTCTGGTGAACACATTATTTTAGCAATTTCGGTCGTTCTGAAAAATGTCTATTTTGCAAATGCGTTGAGCCAAAATTAAAGAAGTTTTAAAGCAATTATCCTCGTTCAGCTTTCCCAGCCCAGTAATTCCAGAAGTGAGATGGGGTATGGTACACGCTGTGCTTGCAGCACTGGGGGCAATAAAGGAACCGACCCTGGACTGGGCGTCAGCGCATCGATGAGCACATATTGGTCGAAGACAAACCCGAAGACTATAGGATTTGAACTACGAGCTCTGCGTCCGCCACACAATAGCGCTAACCGCATGGCGCTAATAATTAACCTGCTAGCCGATCAAGGCGCCCACTCACCAATATCTAATTCTGCTCAGTCCCTGCATCGCGAACAGCAAAACCATCCCGATATGGAATGCCAGGTCGTCGCGAGGCACACTCACCCGACTCTCACAATCACTGCGTTCTCTTCAACATCTCAAGCATGTGCAGGTGAAGATAACTGCCGAAGCTGAACTGGTCTAGTGTTAGTTGGGTAAAGAGTGCCTTGAGATAGAATGGCACCTCTTGCGGGTCTGGTTCAATCCATGCACCCCATACTGCTAGGATATACTCAGGCTTCTCCGCACTGGAATATGTACGTTTGGAAAATTCGTTAATTACCTTGCTGGACTGGTTTCCCGTCCACTGCTGGTTCCTTCCTTGCGCATTCAACTGCCGGAACAGAAACAGACTACCCGCGATAGTGAAATCGAATAAGTGAGCTGGGAAGAGAGGTGAATGTGCGCAAGAGAGGACTGGTCCTGCCTTACACGAGATGCTGCCGTGACGGACGCTGTCTCAGCGCGACAATAATTTGGAATAAACGAGCGACAATGGGATCAGGTCAGCATGACATATATTAAACATATTATGGCGCTAAATACTTTAATGTACCGAGTCCCACAAATCAACCGTAAAACTGACCACGTTTATAAAAAAAAATGCTACTTAATCCATTCGCATACATTTACGTCTTGTACCTTTTTAAAGACGTGAAGAAATTAATTTACTTCAGTTTATTGTTTTTTTTTAACAAGCTGTATATGTAATCGGATATAAATGCTAAAAGCGCACCTTAATGTCCCAAAAATTTTTCCAAGTTCAACTTTATTGAGTGCATTTTTATTAAGTATAATGCTATATTCTATAGCTAATGTTCTATTAATACCTCTCCCTTTCTCTCTGTCTTCCGATATTATTATTATACGCATCAGTGTAATTTTTCACAATTTTCCCGTCTATCAATAATCTTCATTATTCTAAAGTTTTTGAACTAAGGTGCCTCCCAACCCTCATCGCACACAAACACCGTCAAACTCGAGAAGACTGTGAAGAGTCACCTGCCAGCGCCGCTCCCACTGTGGTGATGAGGACTGCGCTAATGACACCGACGGACGGGATGCCGTTCTTTAGCAAGCAGACTCCGATGATGAGGGTGGCCAGAGGCAGGCACCGCTTGAAGATCACATACATAGGCAGACTGAGGCCTCTCAAGGACCAGAGGGTGAGGCTGGACTGCAGAGTAGATAGGATGGTGACACCTGCGAAAACTTTGGCGAGCTGCAGGCTGTAGGGCGGCACGTCCACCTTTCCCAGGCGTCGCAGGATCTCTAAGGTGAGTGCTGCCAGGACGCTGGTCAGGCACTGGATCAGAGTGAGGTAGTGAAATTCGTAGTTCGTAATAAGAAATTTCAGTAAAATGTTTAAAGAGCCGGAAAAAAATCCGTGAGCTATAGCAACCGATATTCCAAGAAAGCGTCGCTTGCAGATTTCCATGTTTCTCTTTTTTGAAGCTGCACTTTATTTTTCCAAGTCTTGATTCCAAAAACATCGGCTTAAAACGCTCAGCCCCAGGTGTGCGTCTCCTCACTCCGCATCCCTCCAGTCGACCTCCAGACAGTCCCTTTGAAGGCAGGTGCGATGGGGCTGATGCTCTTCACTCGGGGTTGCCCAGCCTTTATCGCCTGTGTGGGACCTGGGGGCGAACCTGCGCGTTCCATTTCCTTAATTAGAAGAGAGTGACTATTACTGCGGTCGCCCCCTCCCTCTCTTTCCGTGTGACTCACTGGGCGTATAATGGTGGGGGTTGCGGGGTGGGGGGTGGTTGGCTTTGGTTCTGAAAAGAGGGAGAACATCACGTTTATGAGGCGATCTGCTTTTTTTGGTTTCCTTGTTAACGGTGCTCCCGAGTCACCGATGCTGCAGTACTTTAAGGGCAACCCCGGCGATCACCGCATTCACTCAGCATAATGAGCCGCACTTCTGCCCGGCGCTCCTAATGAAATTAAATGTGAGCAAAGAGGTGGTCGCTTCCAAAGTTAAAAGAAACCATTGATCTTGCTTTAGAAGACTGACCGAATTCATAGCCAGTCGATTAATTAAGAACACAGACCCACACGTATGCAGGCAAACTTTTTCAAATATAATTCGTTTAGATTTTTCATTAAGATCCTGCATTCATAATAAGCGCGCTACTCAGCCTGGCTGTATGAAGTCCAATTCCGAGCTGGCGGCGGTAGGGGCGGAAAAACACCTGGACAGGGACTCGAATTTTATAAAACTGCTATCCAATCTGTCATCTTCATGGCAGGCCATCACTCATTAATACACATTATGTTCCGATTTATCTTGGGGCGCACCTCACGAAGCATTGAATGAACGGAGGGGGAATCCCCCAATAGGAACTGAGTGAGTAATGAATGCGCTTAACGGCCCCGAGGAAGAATGGCATCCAGTCCAGTGATCGTCCCTGCTTCGCACCTTTTACTGCGACGATCGGCTCCACCTCCACACCATCCTAATAGAAAGAAGGGAATATAAATAAATGTACGTACGCACCAAAAATAAAGAATATTGGCTTGGAGACATCGGGGATGCGCACGTATAAATGGTCCATCGACATTTCACACAATACATTCATAAAGAGAACATGCTTTAAAAAGTAATCATGATTAGTTTCAGGAGTTCACCACGCAAACCAAAGTGCAACAATAAGAGCATCCATCCATGTGTCCATCCTTTTCAATCAGGTTGGCATTCACCACTAGCAGGACATGGTGTTTAAAATGTGATGCCATGAGAGCTTCTGAACAAGTACTGTCAGTTAATGTGATGGCAACAAGCCTTCTAACATGTTGGGCCATCAATGGAGAAGACAACTGATCTAGCTAGTGTAAAAACATAAAATGATGTAATTGAACAAAATGTATGTGTGTAAGTACAGAAAATAGGACAGAATGATCAAACTTGTTTGTGTTTTGCGTACGTGACAAAAAGCATATATACTTTCTGGAAGTTTTCTTTCAATGATGTGTGTGACAAGAAAATATACCTTTAGGGTAAGGACTTTACCAATTGGAATAATACAAAATGAGTCAGGACGCTATTTTTATTGCTTACGTGGTCAACGATCAGGAGACTAGAAAGGTATAACAGAACAAGGATATCTGCGCTTGAGGCAGATGAAGTATTGTACTGTATTTCTCTGTCATTTTACCCTTGTCTGGTACACAGCAAAAAGTCCAGTGTTGAATGAACTCCCACAGAGTTGATTTCAACACTTTTTCTGGGTTTATATAGCTCCACACTCTCCAGAGTTAAATTAACACATTCAAAAGTGTTAAATATTTAACACTATGTCAGAGTTCTTTCTTTAACTCACAAAACTGAGTTGAAGTAACATTAAGGGATTAGACAAACAACACTGCTCAGAGTTAATTTCTTTTACTAATTTAATTGTTAGTTTCACTCCCTAAAGTGTCAAGTTATCTGGACTGAAAAAAATGTTATAATAAGAATTGATGTCAACAAAACAAAATAATTTTCAAAAATAACATTTATTTTTGCCTTTTTATACTTTTTCATACAATTTGATTAAAACATTGTAAATGAAGGTACAATGTACAGTCTTTCATCTGAAACATTGTATGAACTTTGAATATCAAATGGTTTATGAATTTTAAGCTCAGACATTTTTGTTAGACAAAATTCCTCACTTTGTAATACTATGAATGCATGATGATGATCATCAAACTTCTCTGTGAATAGCTTGTTTGTCAAGAAGAAAATTTGATCAACCAGAAGTATTTCACTTATTTGAGAAAACACTGGTATGCCTTCCTCAATTGCACTGCAAACAACAAGTCCAGGTTTATATTCTACACCATCAACTTTAACCCAACTAGTTGAGAAAACATCATTTGACAAGATCATTTCAAGCATTTCATTGTTGACCACATTCTCATCTCTGAGAGAAAAAGATTTAATTGGCCCATACTCGTTTTGTTTGAGGTTGAAGGTTTCCCAGTGATAGGCAATGGCCATCTGATGCTTTTTAGCCAGTGATTTTGTGATGTTTTTGAAATTTTTGAAATAATCTTTAAACACCTTGTGTTTGGCTTCAAACCTCATAGACCACATATATAATAAGGGGCCAATCTTCCTTATAGAAGATGGGTAGTGGATCATAAAATGATGCTTGGGCAATAGGTTTCTATGTGGATACAAGTACTTAAATAGCTTATGGTGGTCAACAATTAAATGCTTTAAATATATTGTCATGCCCAGAGTGAGAGAAGGTGAAAAAACTATGTTCAATATTTGAAGTAACAACAGTAACAAATTCCAGTTTTTGTTCCCTGCATTAATGATGTCACCAAACAACAGTGGGATGTTTTTCACAAGACACAATGTCTGAACAGAATTCAAACCAATGCTGTTGCCAGCAGTCTCCAAAATTATCTTTGTGGGGCGGTTTTTTCGTTCTAAAAATCCATAATCATAACAATAAATTCTGGACAACAAGTCCTGTTCTGAAATAAAGTGTTCTGTAAGATATGCAAAAAGCAATTTGATTTCATATTGGGCCACACCTTCTAGGAGATCATGCATTATATCAAATGAATAGTTGTTACAAACATGGAAATAATTCAGTGAATTAAGTACTGAATTTTTTTTCAAACCATATAATGACACCAATTGTGGGTTTTCATATAGAGACTTGCAATGCATTTCAAATATGTCTTTTCCACGAAGGATCACCTTAGGATCATCCTCACTGTATACTGTTTGAGAATCATTCTTTTCAAGTAAACAAAGGCGACAGAAATGACGGCTACTGAATGACCCATTAAAACCAAGAATTTTGTGCATTCCTAGATTATCTCCAGTGATCTGTGAGATTGTACCATATATCTGCTCATCAGAAAAGGGAAGGCTCAGCCCTTGGTTTTCCAGTATTTTCAAATCATTTATAAATGGTTCCAGTATAACATCAAAACCATACTTGTGCAAATCTTGTGCATGAAAAAGCGATACCAAATGAATGTTCATCAAAACCGAATTAAATTTTGGGGGCAAGTTTCTTAAAACAAAATAAAGACAACCAATTTTATGAATGCCATGTTTGGAGCCCAGGGGATTGGCGGTTTCAAAATCGTCATAGTAGACTTGAATTTGTAAGGCATGTCTTTTTGTGCTAAACAAAGGATAGGATTTAAAATAACTTCCATCCATCCATTTTCCAACCCGCTGAATCCGAACACAGGGTCACGGGGGTCTGCTGGAGCCAATCCCAGCCAACACAGGGCACAAGGCAGGAAACAATCCTGGGCAGGGTGCCAACCCACCGCAGGACACACACAAACACACCAAGCACACACTAGGGCCAATTTAGAATCGCCAATCCACCTAACCTGCATGTCTTTGGACTGTGGGAGGAAACCGGAGCCCCCGGAGGAAACCCACGCAGACACGGGGAGAACATGCAAACTCCACGCAGGGAGGACCCGGGAATCGAACCCAGGTCCCCAGATCTCCCAACTGCGAGGCAGCAGCGCTACCCACTGCGCCACCGTGCCGCCCATTTAAAATAACTTCCATCAGAAAAATCATTGTAAGTGTCAGGCTCTGGTTTACACTCTTCTGTTAGGAAAGCACAAATGTCTGGATTTCTGAACATGAATTTCAATGTTTCTAAAACTGGTACATATATAAAAGTATCATTTACTGGTACTTGATCATAAGTACCAGATTTCTGATTTCGCCTGTTGTCATATCTCACTCCCAATGTTATTTCAACTGGCTCGACAACTCCCCATTTTAGGCTGAAGTATTTATTTCGTTTCCATTCAGTATTAAGATTTGTAAATGGGTTTTCTAATTTTTTAAAAGATTCATTTATCTCAGATATGTTGGGGTCATTAATAGGTATAGCAGAAATAGCGGTATGCTTTGCTTGTGAGCGGAGCTCACGTGTTAGTTCCTCCAAATCTCCTACAATTGAGGACACCAAACTGTTAGAAATTCCACTGCCCTGTAATTTGGCCACAATGGATGCACACATTTCTTTGGTTAGATCTTTAAGTCCTGAATCATTGCTCTCAGAAGAAACACTAGAAAAGTCCAATTGATTTTGGGGACCAAATCTGTCTTCCAAAGCATGTGCCTGAGATAAAGATGCAATTGTCTCGCTATCGGAACACACAATAGTTGAAGTTTGAGCAACTTGCTGAACATTGCTATGAACACTATTAAGGTGCTTCCGAAAACCTGCAAAGGTTAGGAACTGACACCTACACCCTTGCTGAGCACAAAACAATTTGAACTTTGGTCCAGGATAGTAACCATGTGTAACTCTTAAATGTGAAATCAACTGCTGACTGCTGGGATACAGTTTCTGACACATGAAACAGGTCAGCATCATTTTAGCCTCTTACTCTCAGAGTGAAAACTGTACTGGCTGGTTAAGCAGTCTGGCTCTCAATTCTCTAACTCTGGGTGACTCCTTCATCTTCCCCACATCAATGTTATATACTGTTGTCTGCAGGAATGTATAAAAATTCACTAATGCAGCATCATAAGACAAATTAAACACAAAATGTGCTTTGAAAAGTTCATCAAATGCCGCAAGGGAGCGGTTTGCCTGGCATGGGACGAGGTGCTTATCCATGGAGATGTAGAAGCTGTCAATCTTGCTCTTCTGACGCCCAACAGTGAGAAGGTATGGCTGCCGACCGTGCTGGCTGCGGACATGCTCCTCCAAACTGCAGCATGACTAGGGTTTAGACAAGGAAACAGAACATTAGACAAGTATAATCTGCAGCCATGGAAAAAACTATATTTAAAGCCATTATTCAAACACTTCACTGGCCAGATGTTAGTGCATATGAAGGCGATTTCATTCACTTTTTAATACTCATTTATACATGTGGCTTAGAAGCTGGAGTGGGCAATTAACCAAAAAAACACCAAAAGTGATTTCCTATTCCTAACTGATGTAATTGTGCTCAAGTCAGTGTATTTGGTTGTACTAAAAAAGGTTTTCTCTGTAACAGGAGAAGGGATGAAATAAAGGAGTAAGAGGGGGGGGTTGGTCGCTTCAGTGCAAAACCAGCTACAAAGATTGGAATGTTTGGGATGATAGCGAAAGAATGTGCAAAAACTTGCTTCTCATAAAGAGTTTCAGAATGTTATGGGAATACAGTCAAGGCCATGTACTTGTTTTTCACTTCGAGGGGCTTCATTGCAAGCAACGCTTGTTATTGTGTGTCTTCTGATACTAGGCACCATCTCAGTGAGGGCCAAGTAGAAGAAAAACAATACTGCGTCCCGTGGAAGGGTGTGTGCTGAAACTGATCACTTCTGTATACACTGCTTACACGTAAGCCATTTTGGGTAAGGACACTCAATTAGTATATAAGGGAAGGTTCCGCCCTCAGTTTCTTCGGAAGCTCAACCATGGGGAACGTGCACACCGCCCGGTATTGGACCAGGCTCACGAGTTGATCCTCTGACGAGACTGACACGCGGGCTCCCTCAGTCTACTGGTCTAGGATGATGGCTCTGGGTCTTTTCATATTACTGTAAGTATAGTATAATTCACATATCTGTATTACTGTAAGTCAATAGTACAATTCCTATATCTGCATGTATATTGCTATTATATTGTATGTAACTGATATTATATTTGAACAAGTAAACAATTGAAGTATTGGACCTTTCCTCTCTGATTCTTGCCTGCTTATTTTCTGTTAAAACCTTTGAACCATTTTCCCAAACTAAAACATTGGTTAATGTATTTGATGAGTGCTCATCACAGCTCTGCTCTTGAGTCCACGTTTGGGCATGCAGAGCAGAAATGCACTCTTCAGCAAGAATGGTTTTCCGCTTGCAAATACTGTTACATGTGTTCATATATGTGATAATTATATAACTGAAGAAATTTACAATTTTTAGAACTAGAACTCCTCAAATAAGTTGTTTATAAAAAGTGTTTGCTTCAGCCAATTGAAGGCACAGTGTACTTCCACATACACACATGCCCATGATCAGGATAATACCACCTCAGCCTCATTTTGACAACTCTGATAAAGGTGATTGTTTTTCATTCTATAGTAGCTTACTCACTTGATAAATAAGAATACAGGCTGCCCCCAGGTTCATTAACACACTTCTCATCACACTTCAAATAAAATAAACACAGTGGATAAAAAGCTATATGGGCCCAATTCAAAATTGTTTTGGTAAGCATGTAGACTCCCAATGGGGTTACTTTGAAAGTGAAATGAGGAGTTCTTGACAAGTGTATTAATCATAACCAAGGTAAAGGTGTCAAATAATCACAAAGTATTCCAGAGCATATGGCCCAGCCCTACTTAGAAAGTGACATGACAAATTATTATAATCCCCACAATATCATTTACCTTATGAAAGACTACAAGTCTCTCAACCGCATCACATGCACTAATTTTAGGAGCCTTTGGTCCTCCAGGACGTGGTGGAAGAAGATGTATCAGCAACAACAGGGAGGCCATTTCTTGGTCATAAGCTGAGTACAAAGATTCACAAAAATTAAATGAAAACTTAAAATTAAAGTTGAAAGAACAAGGAGACAATATGAAATTTTTAAACAGTATTGTTCATATTTATCCAAAATAACAGATCAACTGTCAGAGATGCACTGAATAAACAAATCTAGTAAAAAAAGAATATCATAGATGCTGTTGCTTCCTAATTGTAATCACTTAGTAATAAAAACTGTAACAGAAAATTCTTCAAAACAAATACAACTCACTTGTTGCCTCATCAAGATCACTTCCTGGGAGACTTTCTGCTGACTGCATCAAGCGGCGCAACTCTGGTGTTGAAGTGAGACACTTAGCCTCTTTTATGACATTTGGCTTGAAGAACAGATCCCATTTTTGAAACAGCCTAGAGGACGTGTCATCATCGAATAGGAGAGTGAAATCTTGATCCACCTTTAAGAAACAATACATTAAACTAGTACTACAAGAAATACTTTCAAATCAAGCCATTCTAAACAGTGTATTACAAATTTACCAGTCCTTTTGTATCCAGGAATCTTGGGAAAGTGGAGAGGATATCAACACTTCTGTCTGGGTCATTAACAAGATTCTGACGGTACTGAAAGGTCTCTCTCATCTTCTGAAAAATCAGGGAATTGTCTGTGGTATGGTTGAGCAAAGACATGGCCTCTTTGCAAGCATCCCCATCAAGCTGCCTTTCAACAGTAACCATCCTTTGGAAATTTGGGCCTCCTGGAGAAAAGTCTTTAGAGCTTTTTGTTGGAAGTGCAGATTCTCTGCAAATCTTTCTTTGGACTGTCTTCAGACGCCAAGAAATGTAACCCGTGCTACTTGCAGCATCATAGAAGTGTTAATGAAAGAAAAAGAACAAAATTAATTACATTGTCATACTTGGGTCATAAATAATCTCAGAAAATTTAAATGTGAATGCCATGCACACAGCTTTGCAAGTATGACATGAAAAAATCATGCAATTATTATTGTTATGCAATAATTATGTAATTATTATTTAATAATGATTATTACATAGCCTCTCTTGGTATATGGATCCTTGAGGGAAGGGAACAGTGTCACTATCCCAAGAGCATACTCTTCTCGGATTGCTTTAGTAGGATGGAGCCTGAGAGAAGATTATTAAATTAGTAATCAAAATTTGTGCAGTGTACATGCAGTTATTCATCACAAATAAAAAGAATATAAAAACATACCCATGATTATCAATCATGTGAGTCACCAATATGTGAATCATTTGTCTTCTTGTGCTATCTGTTAGGGTTTCTGATGTTTGGTACTCCTGTAGTACTTTTTCACCACCAGACTTGGCTCTTAGCACATCTTCTATCAACTAATAAAAAGAAAAGCATGAGAATGCAAAACATGGTGATACACAGCTTTTCTAGAGACAGAGTAAAAAATATGTTAAGAAACTCCAGAGAGCTTTGTTAAAACCTGTTTAGAAGACAATGCACCATCCTCAATTCTCCGTCTCTTGCTAGGGACCTCATCTACTATTACAGTTGATGCATTTGAGTTTAAGCTTGAATCAGACATCTCAGAAACAGAAGACAAGGAACATGTAGAGAACTCTAAAGGAATAGAATAGGAATGTAAAGGAATATTCTATAGGGTGTAAAAGTGCTTCAATATACCTGACTTTACTTCTTACCATCATCACAGAAAACTGTCACCACCACATTGCCTTGTCCAACAAGTTCACTGAATATTTCTGCATCAATTTCTGTCCCTGTTGCATCACTATATATAACTTTTGCATCAGGTGGCAGGCAAAATTTCTCAATGACTGAAAAAGACAGTGAGTTAAAAATTAATATGCTTTTGAGGTCAGCACTGTTTTTTTGCCTCACAACCAATGACTGTTCACATTAAATATACCCATCGGCCACTGTATAATCATTACGAGACTTTTCTCTCACAAAACCCATTCCTAGGCTGGGGATCGATGCCTTTTACATGCATTGATATTCAGAAAATTTTCCTAATGGCTATCTATATATCGACATTTTTCCGATAGAAATAAATAGGCTAAAATAAATACTCAAACTCTTAATTATTCAAGTTACAAAGGTTTATCTGTATTCACCGTCATTTAAGGAACTACCACTAGATGAAGCCTGACTGTGAATGTGCAGTTTTCAGGTCAGATTGTGTCTTCACAAGGCCTATGGATTTTATATCACCCCCTTGTCTCCAAAAGCTGTTATTACAGACTACATTAAACAGAAGGCTAACTGAAAGTGTAGATATTAATCATCCCATTTAAAATGAAATATATTAACTTCCTGATCAATAAATATTTTATGACATCACTACCCATTCCCTCCTAAATAGCTGATGTATATTTTACTCTTGAGGCACATGTTGCAGAACTTTAGCAATTTACACCCATTTATGAAATAGTTTGCTAAAGGAATGTAAAGAAATCAGAGTCTACAAGGTGCATTCAGAATGATTTTTTTTTTAACCATTTTTCTAAGCAACGTATAATTTTACCTTTTTCATGGAACTGCAGAAAGTCAAACTGCCCTTCATCCTCATCCAACTTCACATACTTCTGTTGTTGGTTATGCTTCACCTGAACTAGCATGTTTGTACTGAAACGTAATAATGATTGACAAAGTAAATTTTCATTTAAAGGTAAAACTGTGAATAATAATAATAATAATATAGTGAAGTCATGGTCACGGACAACTAAGGCCCAGTCCACGTGGCAAAAGAGGCTCTTAAAAACAATGTTTTTCTTCTAGCCTTTTCAAAAAGGTTCATGTCCTCACGACCTTTTAAGAAACACCGTCCACAAGGAAACGTAAAAACACCGTGGGATTTATTCAGACTAAACAGAAATAAAACTTAAACACCAATCGTTATAAAACCGAAGGAAAAATCACTGAAACAGACAAAGGCAGAATGTGAAACGAACTGGAATGACAGGGAAGTGCCCGAGCTGCCAAAAATAATTTGATTACTGCATCTCCGAGATGTTTAAGCCAATTTTACTATCTGTTTCTTCAGCAACGAAATGTCCTTTTTTCCCCGAAGTCGCATGGATTGTAAATCAAGACAGATACTGTGTGCAGAAAGAATGCAGCCAAGAAGTAATTATTTTAAATTATTTATTTTGAACCATTTTTATTTTGACCAGTCTATGGATAAGTTTAATCAAAGTTTTCACCTGTAAACACGGCGACGACAGTTTTTTTTTTTTTTCAAAAGTCTCCACTCTGGAACCCACTTACAAAACGTTTTGAGGCCCGGAAAACGCCGTTGTAATGTGGACACGAGGCCAAACCGCCGCAAAACTTGGGGGGAGGGGGGGTGTATTCTCCGCAAATGTGTGTTTGTGCATATTACAGTTTACTGCATGAATTTAGGTGACTTTGACTTGATTGCACTTACCGTGTACAACTGCTTGAGAGGAGGAAAATGCCGCCAACTTCTGTCCTTCGTCTCCAACTGAAGTGAAATTCATGGGTGGAGCTTAATTACATTTCTGCAGAGTTGGACTTACACTGATGTGATCAACTCTGTTTAATAACTCCAACTGTGAACACCATTTATATCGGAATGTGTTAAAATTACACTTTGGGGGTGAAAATGAACTCGGAAATATTTAACCCTGAAATTTAAACTCTCCAGTTTTTGCTGTGTATGTATCAATAAAAGGTTTTTACTAATTTTAATTTTCTTCTCTGTCTTCAGTCACAAAAAGTGTCCACAGTTTTTTGCGCCCGGACGTGGGGCAAGAGACGGCCGGTCGACTCCTCCGGCGAGACCATTTCAGTGATCCGTCTTACCAGCGGACTGCCGTCAACTTGAGTACTCCGGCAGCAGAGCATGCAGCTCCGGCAAAAGTTAGGACTGCCCTGTCCTGAAAGAGTTCTTGCGTGAGGAGCCCCTGGTCTCCTCTTTGCTACATCCACGGTGACTGAACGGATTTCCAGACAGAGCTTGCACACTTCCAGGCTGGGGTAAGCACCGGGGAATTTCCGAACATTTTTTTATTTATTTTCTAAATTACGGGAGGGTGAGTTTCCTGTTGACCGTCTAGTCATACTCATATCTCAACGGGTTGCTTAAGGTGATGGAGACTTGACCCAAGCAGTTTGACGCATACGAAAGGTCTGACGAAAGGATACTGGCCTCACCCATATCCTAGACTCGGCTGGACGTATTGATGTAGTATTCTGCTGAACCGAATCGGACACGAAGTCACCTGAGCTGGAATCCGGGGATGTGAGCGGACAGGCTAACGGGACGAGTAACGGGGTGGTATATATATATATGGAAACATAAACAGAAAAAGAGCACAGATTGCAGGATTGCTGTTAGGACGGAATAAATAAATCTACATACTAATAGGAATACCGTGTTCTCCTGGGAACTGGGACAGGACCGATAGTTAGGTGTCTCCCCTTGGGACTAAAGAAGGGAACAGTAAGGGAATAGTGAGTGGCACACTTAATACCTCGCTGATTCATACGTACAAGGGATTAGACGAATCAGTATATAGTTGGAAAATTAAATACAGGACTCGGGAAGAGCAAGGGGACATAATGGGAACTTATAACAGTAGGCCTGTTAATCGCCGCACAGGGGGATCAAAATCATTAATGCTGGAAGAATTATTTTCGGAGGATCAACAGACGCCCCGTAAAAATGGGTCTCCTAGGAAATTTATAGAAAAGAAGACAGGTTTAGATTTCAAGAAGGCATGTAAGAAATGGAATAGACAGAGTGGTGGGCGTTGGCCGATAGAGGGGACAGGAGATGTAAGTGAAATACAGGAAACTAGGAAGATCCTGTGTAGGAATAAGCAGGGTTGTTATAATAGTGGACCGTATCGAATGGATATGTTCGATAGATGGGAATTAGTAATAAAAGACAGAAATTTAGAAGCAGTACAGAAACAGAATGAATTGTTGCGGGCAAATGAGGGAAAGGCTAAAAAGGAGAAAGAGGAATTACTAATTACATTACAGAAAGTTCAGACAGGCACTGAACCACAGGCAGACGGGAGGAAAAGGAAGAATAATCCAAATAAAGACCCCCTTTATCCTATTATTTGTTCCTCTCCTCAGTACCAACCTCAGGCACCTCCATTATCCCCTCCTCTATCCCCCATTCCGACTGCCCCCCCTGCACTACAACTGGCAGAAGTTTCCCCTGATGATCCCCCAGGCACAGATCACTATGACCCCTCTACCCATCGTGATGACCCACCCTGTACTAGACAAACCCCCGTCTCCAAATGCACTCGAAGTCAAACCTCCACTCACAAACCAGCTCCAACTTTTTTCTCTCCAACCTCTTCTGATCCTTCACCTTTACTTACTTGCCCTTTAATAGAAGTTCCCAATCCCCATTATAACCCTGCCCATCCAGCCGGACCCCAAAATCCCACAACAGTTATGATAAATCGGAACTGGGACATCCAAGAACTAAAGGATGTCGTAAATGCACTTCCAGATCCAAAGGAAGTAGGAGGACTAAAATTTGTTGAACAACTTGATCAGTTAGATAGCATGTATAAATAAGCCTAACGCTGCTGAATGGACCCAGGTACTTCGTCGAAAGCTTGGGACCACATGGGCCACTGTTTGCAAGGGTGTCCGCAATGACGTTCCATGGGTATGGAACCCAGCTTTAACTCGAGGACAGGGGATTGGTGGAGAAGGCGAATTTAACCCACAATGGGAGGCGTTGAGACAAAATATTGCAGAAAAATATAAAAAAGGAACGGACTGGTCCCTTATTTCTGCTGCAAAACAAAAGAGAGACGAGACGGTTGATGAAGCGGCACATAGGATTCAAGACCTTATGGCTAATCACTCGGGCTTGGAAAATGTTGATGACCGCACCCGTGCTGCAGTTCCACCTTTTGTTTCCGGTTTGCGCCTTGATATACAAAACAAGGTCCGCACTTCCTGTATTGAGTGGGAAAGTGCCGCGTTTGATGAAGTCAAACGACATGCTGAATATGCCGAAAAACAAACTAAGCAGAAGGAATCGGACTCTCATGCCAAATTATTGGCAGCACAGATGAACTATTATACCAGGAATACTCCTGACCGAGGCCGAGGATATGGCATTAGAGGAAGGGGATGAGGACGAGGAAGAGGACGAGGTGGTTTTGGAGTTCCTCCTGTTGACCACAATAAGAATCCTTTTATTCCCTCTCCCTTTAATCCCAATGTTAATTCCTACTCTTGCTACGCCTGTGGTGAAACTGGACATTTTCGTCGGGAGTGCCCTCACAGACAGCAACAGCCCCCGCCTCCCCCTATTCCACCTGTTTTTTCTGACACCCCTGACCAACAATACTGGCCATAGGAAAACGCAGGGACCTCCAGCCACTCTTTTCAACTACCTTTGCTCACCCATAATTCAGAGACTGATCCTTTACTGACATTGTTCGTTGATGGCACTGAGACTATTTTCTTAATCGACACTGGTGCCACTCGATCTACCCTCTCGCTGGCAAAGGTCCCTGCCTCGAACGAGACTGTTACTGTGCTTACTGCTTCTGGACAACCTCACCTTCTTCAAGTATCAAAACCTCTTCAAGTCCAGTCACGTCCTGGCGGACATACCTTACTGCATCGTTTTCTTTTAAATCAGCTCTGTCCAGTTAACCTTTTAGGAAGAGATCTCATGACAAAACTTTCTCTTTCTATTTCTATGACTGACAAAGGTTTTTTCTGTTCTACCCCCAAGTTGTTGTGTCAAATTGCCCCTTACCCCAAACCCTCTTTTGCAGCTTGGACTTTAAATATTTCCCCACACACCATTCTCCTCAAAGCCCTACACTCTTTTTCCCCCTGTCTCTTTCCCAATTTACAGGCCCCTGACATTTTACACTGTACTGCCCAATACTTCCCTATAGAAGTAGACACCCCCTGGCTAGAATCTTTCCTTACTTCTGGTACTCGCCCCGAAACCCTTCACATCTCCTGTGTTTTTATTTCATCCACAAAGGCAGCTGCTTCTGTTCATCTTACATGCTCACAGCATATATTTTATCTTGGCGGCTCAGTGCCTCATATTTCCTTAGCTAAATCACGCACTGTTAAATGGGGGGAAATAGGACCATGGGTAGAAAAATGCCTTGAAAGAACAGACTGGTTACAAGTTACTCCAGGTATTTTTGATACTCCTGACTGTTTAATAACTAAAGTGGTGCTTCAAACTGATTTTTTAGTACATCGCGCTTTGTGCCGTCCTTCCTCTTTTGCTTGTTCATTGCAAACCACTTTCCCTTCTTGGCTCTCTATGCTCCCTGATTCACTATGGTCCCAGGGAAAGAATGATTATGGAAGGATAGCCCATTGTGAGCCTCTGGTGATCCACCCGAAATCCTCCTTCCGCCCGCACCGTGCCCAATATCCTCTGTCTCCCGAAGCAGAGGCTGGCATCTCCGCCGTACATTCCGATCTCGTCAAACGCGGTGCCATTATTCCAATTGAATACTCTCCAGTCAATTCCCCCATTCTACCTGTAAAAAAGGCTGACGGTTCATGGCGTTTCGTACAAGACTTGCGACAAGTAAATTCTGCCATCTTCCCTAGGGCCCCTATCGTCCCTAATCCTTCCACTATCCTCTCTACTATCCCTCCTTCCGCTCGGTACTTCTCCGTTATTGACCTAGCTAATGCTTTCTTTTCTATCCCTGTACACCCTGATTCTCAATTTTGGTTTGCTTTTACTTTCCAAAACCGCCGTTGGACATGGACCGTCAAGCCTCAGGGATACACTGAAGCCCCTTGTGTATATGGACAAGCTCTTGCCCAAAATTTAGAAGGCTTTTGGCCGGACAGAGGTAGTACATTGATACAGTATGTAGATGACATAATGATATGTAGCGCTACGGAAGATGATTGTACAAAAGATACCCAGAAATTGTTGCTGTTTTTGGGGGACAATGGCCATAAAGTTTCTAAAGTTAAGCTGCAGCTAATCAAAACAACTGTAAAATATCTAGGTCATGACATTACGTGTGGAACAAGAGCTCTCTCTAGCGATCGCATTACAGCCATCCAAAATCTTCCTAGACCGGTCACAAAACAACAGGTTATGTCTGTTTTAGGTATTCTGGGCTACTGCAGACAGTGGGTTCTAAATTTTACTGAAAGAGCACAGCCGTTGCAACAATTGGCTAATACTCCTGGCATCCCCCTTTCTGGCCAGGTCCAATGGAATGAACAGGCTGAGAAGGCTCTCTGTAACCTAAAAACTGCTCTTCTATCTGCGCCCGCGCTTGGTTTGCCTGATCATTCTCGTCCATTCACTTTGTTCGTGGACGAAAAGCAGGGATTTATGAATGCAGTACTGACGCAACAACACGGAGATAAACAAAGACCGGTGGCTTATTTTTCTAAAAAACTGGATCCAGTGGCCGCAGCACTTCCTCCGTGTCTTCGTGCTGTGGCTGCAACAACAGAAGCTGTATTAGCAAGCACGGATGTAGTTCTCATGAGCCCCCTAACAGTTAAAGTGCCTCACGCTGTACATTCTATCCTAGTACAAGCCAAAACTTCACATCTCACTACTGCTAGGGCAATACACTATCAGAATGTACTCTGTACTTTGTCAAATGTTACAATTGAAAGATGCTCCATTTTAAATCCAGCCACTCTTCTCCCAATTAACAACGAAGGAGAACCACATAATTGCCATGATGAAATAGCAAAGGTTGTAAAACCTAGAGTAGATCTACAGGAAACACCTTTAGAAACTGGAGAAATGATTTTTGTGGATGGATGTTCCTTGCGATTGAAAAATGGAGCACCCTCAACCAATTACGCAGTGGTCCAAGGGGGCCGCCTGCTGGAAGCAAATCGAATTTCATCAAGCTTGAGTGCACAAGCAGCTGAACTCGTAGCACTCACTCGAGCATGTCAGCTGTCCGAAGGGAAGATCGTAACAATTTATACGGATTCCAGGTATGCTTTTGGAGTCTGCCATGATCATGGAGCACTATGGAAACTAAGGGGATTTAAGACCAGTACTGGCAAACCCATCCAACATCAGAAATTGATCGAATCCCTTTTAGAAGCTATAACCAAACCATCGAAGCTAGCGATTGTTAAATGTCAAGCTCACACAGGAAAACAGGATCCTGTTAGCAAAGGAAATGAATTAGCTGACCACTTTGCTAAAGAGGCTGCATATAATAACACACCAATTTCTTTATTCCAACAGAGAAATGACCAGGATCCTGATAATCAAATTATTTCTTTACAGAGTGCAGCCACGGATATCGAAAGGAGAAAATGGTCCAAAGAAGGGTCCCTCTCTGATGGAGTCTGGACTCATAAACACACTAACAAACCTTTTCTCCCAAAAGCCTCTTTCCCAGGAATGGCAAAAATCGCCCATGGCCTCGATCACGCAGGTAGAGATGCCATGGTTCGAGATGTTGAAAAACATTGGAAGCTGTAGGTTTCTCTACATATGCAGAGCAATTTTGCAGACGCTGTGCAATATGTCAAAAGTTTAATGTGGGAAAAGGTACCCAGGTAAGTCCCGCCGTTACCCCTAATCCAATGGGTCCGTTTGAACACCTCCAAATGGATTTCATTGAACTAACCCCGTCTAAAGGGTACTGATATTGTCTTGTGATTGTCGATGTGTTCTCCCGATGGGTAGAGGCTTTCCCTTCAAAACACAACAATGCCAAAACAGTAGCTAAAGCACTAATTAAAGAGATTATTCCAAGATGGGGTATCCCTCAAAAGTTACAAACAGATAATGGCACTCATTTTGTGAACTCCGTTATAAATGAATTAACCACCTGGCTCCAAATTAATGTGCACCATTATTGTAAATACCATCCCCAAAGCGGAGGAATCGTAGAACGATGCAATGGCACTTTAAAAGCTAAACTCGCAAAAATTTGTGAACAAACTAATTTATCATGGCCGGATGCACTACCCTTAGCTTTAATGGGACTAAGGGGACGGACACACCGACAACTGGGACAATCGCCGTTTGAGATTCTGACCGGATGTCCCATGCCCATTGGCATGGTTGTAGGAAATGTGAATTTGCATACTGTGGACAATGATCTTCTCTCTAGTCTTGCAGGTCTCCGAACCTCATTGAAGGAAGTCCACCAGCAGGTTAATCAAGCCTGGAGGACCAGCCCACCTTCTAAGGATTTACCAATTCCCTTGGGCACCTGGATCTTGGTTCGAGATACTAGGAGGAAACACTGGCATCAGCCTAGGTGGAGAGGACCATTCCAAATTCTTCTATCCACACCACATGCCGTGAAAGTTGAAGGACTGCCTGCCTGGATCCACGCATCGCATTGCAAGAAATGGCTATCTTAAAAATACTTTTTCTGTTGACTGTTACCCGCACCCTCTCGGGCTACCCAAGGATGGGTGGTGATCTCTATCTAAGTACTTTACTGCCTCTATGGAAAGGGCATATATGCTACATGAGGAGCACATGTCTCGTATAGCTTCTTCCATTTTCTCCTCCCCATCCCCTTTCCCCCCCCCCTTCCCCTTCATCAACCATTTCAATTTAATTATACTGCCCACATCATTTTGTTCAAAAAGGGAGGAGTGTAAAAACATAAAATGATGTAATTGAACAAAATGTATGTGTGTAAGTACAGAAAATAGGACAGAATGATCAAACTTGTTTGTGTTTTGCGTACGTGACAAAAAGCATATATACTTTCTGGAAGTTTTCTTTCAATGATGTGTGTGACAAGAAAATATACCTTTAGGGTAAGGACTTTACCAATTGGAATAATACAAAATGAGTCAGGACGCTATTTTTATTGCTTACGTGGTCAACGATCAGGAGACTAGAAAGGCATAAAAGAGCAAGGATATCTGCGCTTGAGGCAGATGAAGTGCGGTGTCCTAGGACTGTATTTCTCTGTCATTTTACCCTTGTCTGGTATGTATCAATAAAAGGTTTTTACTAATTTTAATTTTCTTCTCTGTCTTCAGTCACAAAAAGTGTCCACACTAGTCTGTCTGTGACAGGTTGCAGCTGCCATTAAATCTGGCATCCCACACTGTTGGCAATACATGTAAATGCCACGTGAAATGACACTCCTTTGTATGGCCACTGCTATGGCCCGATTTTTTACCATCAGCTTCCAAAATTAATCAAAATACAAGAAAAATGTATTGTTTTACAAAGAAATATTAAGACTGTCATCTTTAAAATCTTTAGAAGTTATTCTTGAGATAACTTGTCCATAACAGTTACTGATGGAGTGGAGCTTCTGGAACAGCATTTGGACCAGCAGGGTGAGCTGCATACCACAATGCTTTCAGATTGGTTAGAACTAAACCCGGTGATGTGTTTATCTTTATTTTTTACATTTTTTCCCTTAGTTTTATTTTGCAGGCTAAAATGTCTGAAACTATGAAAATAATTTGGTGAAAGAATGTTTTTAAATTTTGTTTTTTGGCAATAATGGATACAATGAGGCTATTAGAAATAAATTGGATGCATTAGGATTAAAAGTCAAATCGGAGGTAAAAAGCTTAGGGGTAACCGTTGATTGTAATCTGAATTTTAAATCGCATATTAATAAGATGACTAGGACAGCATTTTTTCACATAAGGAACATAGCAAAAGTTAGATCTCTTATATCATCGAAAGATGCAGAGAAATTAGTTCATGCGTTTGTCTTTAGTCGGCTAGATTACTGTAATGCACTCCTCTCAGGACTACCCAAAAAAGACATCAATCGTTTGCAATTAGTGCAGAATGCAGCTGCTAGAATCCTTACCAGGAAAAGAAAATCCGAACACATTTCTCCAGTTTTGATGTCACTACACTGGTTACCTGTGTCATTCAGAATTGACTTTAAAATTCTGCTTATGGTTTATAAAGCTTTAAATAATCTCGCCCCGTCTTATATATCGGAATGTCTGACACCTTATATTCCAAATCGCAACCTCAGATCCTCAACTGAGTGTCTCCTTAGAATTCCAAGAGCAAAACTTAAAAGAAGTGGTGAGGCGGCCTTCTGCTGTTATGCACCTAAAATCTGGAATAGCCTGCCAGTAGGAATTCGCCAGGCTAATACAGTGGAGCACTTTAAAAAACTACTGAAAACACATTATTTTAACATGGCCTTCTCATAACTTCACTGTAATTTAATCCTGATACTCTGTATATCTAATTCATTATAATAACTATTCATTCAAAATTTGTACTAACCCCTACTCTCTCTTCTGTTTCCTTTTCCGGTGTCCTATTGGTGGTGGCTTGTGCCACCACCATCTACCCAAAGCACCATGATGTTCCAACAATGATGGATGGATTAAAAGCCAGAAGTCTGTATAACCATCAGCATCAAGTGACTCCGTGAGAACCCGAACTACAAAAAGGACTATTTCATTTATGTTAGGTAGAATGCCCAGAGGGGACTGGGCGGTCTCGTGGCCTGGAACCCCTACAAATTTTATTTTTTTCTCCAGCCTTCTGGAGTTTTTTTTTGTTTTTTCTGTCCACCCTGGCCATCGGACCTTACTCCTTTTTATGTTAACTAAGGTTGTCTTATTTTAATTTCTTATTTGTCTTTTATTCTTCTTTTCTTCATTTTGTAAAGCACTTTGAGCTACTTTTTGTATGAAAATGTGCTATATAAATAAATGTTGTTGTTGTTCTCTCTCTTTCATTCCCTCTCTCCTAAAATAGATAGTTGAAGAGTCACACTCTCTCTTAACATTTGACATGGTAGTCTGTCTCTGCTGAGAGATCATTTGTTCCTGTGTTGTTCTCTGATAGTTATCAAGCATAATTTTACGTTTTCACATTATATGTTCTGTCTGTCTGTTTCTCTCTCTCGCTATACATATATATATAGTGACGGATGGTGGCTGGTGTCTTTACCCGGCCGGGACACTTACTTAAGGGAAGGACAGGGGGAGATTGCACCCTTCAAAAGCAAAAAAAGCTCTTTGGCAGCCCCCCTGGAGTGTAACGACCCCTCTGAATCCCACAGCACTATGTGGGACTTGGTATTAGTCTGCTCAGTCCTGTTGGGTTCCAGAGATGCTGCCAGGGGGAGCTGTGGGAGTTGCAGAGCCCTACATTGGGCTTCCACGGCACCTCGGAATATCAGACCTCCCTATGGAACCACCTGGAGTTCTCCTGGGTGCGGCTTAAAAAGGAGCCAGTGTTGGGTGGGAGAAGACAAAGCTTGTCAGTGGGGGAGGACAGACAGTCAGTCAGTCAGTCAGACAGACAGACAGAAACAAAGAGGAAAAGAAAGAAAAGACTGTCTGTCTGTCTGTGCTTGTGCTTGTGTACTGTGCTCTGTAGTGGGGAGCGAAGGGAAAGTGCTGCCCCACTTAAAACAAAATGTGTCTTGTGCTGGACTTGTGTTTCTGTGTCTGGTGTGTCAGGTGTTTAGGGAGCTATACATCCCCTGGTTTCCACTATATATACTGCTGAAAAAATTAAAGGAACACTGTTTAATCAGAGTATAGCATCAAGTCAATGAAACTTCTGGGCTATTGATCTGGTCAGTTAAGTAGCAGAGGGGCTTGTTAATCAGTTTTGGCTGCTTTGGTGTTAATGAAATTAACAACAGGTGCACTAGAGGGGCAACAATGAGATGACCCCCAAAACAGGAATGGTTTAACAGGTGGAGGCCACTGACATTTTTCCCTCCTCATCTTTTGTTTTTTCACTAGTTTTGCATTTGGCTATGGTCAGTGTCACTACTGGTAGCATGAGGCGATACCTGGACCATACAGAGGTGGCACAGGTAATCCAATTTCTCCAGGATGGCACATCAATACGTGCCATTGCCAGAAGGTTTGCTGTGTCTCCCAGCACAGTCTCAAGGGCATGGAGGAGATTCCAGGAGACAGACAGTTACTCTAGGAGAGCTGGACAAGGCTGTAGAAGGTCCTTAACCCCTCAGCAGGACTGGTATCTGCTCCTTTGGGCAAGGAGGAACAGGATGAGCACTGCCAGAGCCCTACAAAATGACCTCCAGCAGGACACTGGTGTGAATGTCTCTGACCAAACAATCAGAAACAGACTTCATGAGGGTGTCCTGAGGGCCTGACATCCTCTAGTGGGCCCTGTGCTCACTGCCTGGCACTGTGGAGCTCGATTGGCATTTGCCATAGAATACCAGAATTGGCAGGTCCACCACTAGCACCCTGTGCTTTTCACAGATGAAAGCAGGTTCACCCTGAGCACATGTGACAGACATGAAAAGGTCTGGAGAAGCCGTGAAGAACGTTATGCTGCCTGTAACATCGTTCAGCATGACTGGATTGGTGGTGGATCAGTGATGGTCTGGAGAGGCATATCCATGGAGGAACGCATAGAGCACTACAGGCTAGACAATGGCACCTTGACTGCCATTAGGTATCGGGATGAAATCCTTGGACCCACTGTCAGACTCTATGCTGGTGCAGTGGGTCCTGGGTTCCTCCTGGTGCATGGAAATGCCTGGCCTCATGGGGCGAGAGTATGCAGGCAGTTCCTGGAGGATGAAGGAATTGATACCACTGACTGGTCCCCAAGCTCACCTGACCTAAATCCAAGAGAACAACTCTGGGACATTATGTTTCGGTCCATCTGATGCAACCAGGTTGCACCTCAGACTGTACAGGAGCTCAGTGACGCCATGGTCCAGATCTGGGAGGAGATCCCCTAGAACACCATCTATTAGGAGCATGCCCCGATGTTGTCAGGCATACATACAAGCACGTGGGGGCCATACAAACTACTAAGTACAATTTTGGGTTGCTGCAATGAGATTTTGGCAAAATGGACTAGCCTGCTGCATCATTTTTTCACTTTGATTTTCGGGGTGTCTTTGAATTCAGCCCTCTGTAGGTTGATAATTTTAATTTCCATTAAACAATGTGGCATTCTTTCATTCCTAACACATTACTCAGTCCAAATCAGTATAGATATCCAGCAGGATTTTTTTTGCCATTGAGATCTGATGTGTTTTCAAAGTGAACCTTTAATTTTTTTGAATAGTTTCAAATATATATATGAAAGAATCCAAATGATTAGCTTCAAAATAATAAAACACAAAATAGGACTATATGTATATATATATATATATATATATACATATATATATATATGGAAGTGAAGGTCTGTGATACGGTTTGCATATTAGCAGCTGGAGATCCACAAAAGGAGAAAAAATGAATCACGTATCATAAAGTAGTTTTTATTCCTGAGTTTTCAGCCCCTACCAGGAGTCTTCATCAGAGGATAATGCTTAGACTTACAAGAATCAAAGGCAATATATAGCAAAATTAGGTGAGGGGAGGGGTAGGTATTGGTCATAACGTTTTATTTATTGTGAATATGTTCTACTTAAGTTTGCATATGCTGGGTTTATGTCCAAATGTCTGTTAATGGCGTTTTTGTCTGATAGCCAAGATTCAGCCAGTTCTCTGGCACTTTTAGTACTGGCCTTAAATCTTACTTGTACATTGTCCCTTGTACATCTTCGTACATACTTGTACATCTTTTCACTTCAAACGGATACTCAAAGACATTCATTAAACAATGCCTACACAGAAGACACCAAAAAAATCAGCAAACAATTGACTCGAACCAGACCCCCCCATCCCACCTGGTAGACACTTCCATATCAACACGGTGTGTCTGAAGGTGCAGCACGCATCCTGGCCAAGTCAGGCGTCAGAATAGCACACAAGCCTGCAAACAATCTGCGCACTGTCCTTTTCAATGCTAAAACCAAGAAATCGACAGCAGAAACATGAAACGCAGTTTATAGCATTTCATGCAGTTCTTGCCCAGTGGTATACATAGGACAAACATCAAAAAGAAATGCAAAAATGCAACTCGCATACAGAAACATCGCAACGCCGTCAGAAGGAAGGACTCACGATCACAGATCTATACGCATACAAAATCAACAGGACGTACATTTAACTGGGACAATGTACAAATAAAATTTAAGGCCAGTACTAAAAGTTCCAGAGAGCTGACTGAATCTTGGCTATCTGACAAAAATGCCATTAACAGACATTTGGGCATAAACCCAGCATATGCAGACTTAAGTAGAACATATTCACAATAAATAAAACGTTACGACCAATACCCCTCCCCCCACCTAATTTTGCTATATATTGCCTTTGAGTCTTGTAAGTCTAAGCATTATCCTCTGATGAAGGCTCCTGGTAGGGGCTGAAAGCTCAGGAATAAAAACTACTTTATGATACGTGATTCATTTTTTCTCCCTTTGTGGATCTCCAGCTGCTAATATATATATATATATATATATATATATATATATTGATCACAATCTCAGAAGTCTGTTTCTGTGTTATATACTATATACTTATTGCTTTCTGTCACACTACCAATTGTTATTTAAGGCTCAGCTACTCCTAGAGTTTCAGCTCACATACTAGTTTTTATGTGTGGTTCCCTCAGTGCAGCTAGTTGAGGCCCAGAAAATAATTCAAGTTTAAGGGGCTTCCTTCCTCCTAGACCCACCCTGGTCACCTCCTATACTGATCTGGCCTCATTTCTCAAAGGCACTTCAAAATGACAGTCCTGTCACTGCAGATAACTGGCTATACAGCATATTCAATACCTACTCCTACTATTTGTATTTATATGAAACCTTTCATGCTGCCCAAGATTCATGAACTGCTCAACTTCTTCATTCACACTGTGGTATTCATTTTCAGTTTGATCCTCCTGGCCTTGGTCTTTTCTGTGCTGATCCGCAGCCTGATCTTTGCAACCTCCTCTTTCATGCTTGTGCTCACTTTTTCCCTTAGTTTTATTTCACAGGCAGCCCAGTCTTCACAACCTCCTATTTCAGGCTCCTGGCCGCTTCTTGCGGTTCCTTTATCATATGCGACAGTAGTGAGGTATCATTAGTGAAATCTAGATCAGTGACATGGGACTGGTCCCTTCCAGGGGATACCGAACTCTGGTTTCACCATCATCCTCTTAAATGAAGTCCATCATGAGAAGAAATAGACACAGGGAAAGGATGCAACCTTGTCTGATGCCCGTCTCGATGTTAAAAATGTTAATGCATCTATCCTTAGTTCTCACGCAGGAAGAGGGGTCCTAGTAGAGATTCTTGAAGACATTGACGTATCACAACAGGATGCTAAAGCTTTTTGCTGTGTTCCACAGTGAATCCTGGTGGACACTGTCACACAACTTTTTGAAGTCAATGAGGTTGATCAGGAGTGTCTTCTGGAACTCAGGGCTCTGTTTGATTATATTTCACAGCATTAAATTTTGTTCGCTGCATGATCTTTTGTCTAAGGCCTGACTACTCTTCTTGCAGTCTGTGATTCACTACTTGTAGGACTCACTTAAAAAGAACCACACAGATCACCTTACAGGACATATACCTGACAGGAGTATAATCCCACGCCACCTATTACAGTTGGTAGGTTGCCCTTCTTCGGTAATTTTAAAATCACTCCCTATTGCCAGTCACTTGGAACTTGCTCCACCCACCAGCACTCATTCAGCAGCTTTGTCAGCATTTGCACTGCACCATCGCCACTGTGCTTGAACAGCTCAGCTGGGATTTGGCCTAGGTTAGGGACTTTGTTGCTCTTCAAGTGTTATATTGTCTTGACGACTTCTATATCCATTATCTTGCTGATTTCCAAAGCTAGTTATTCTTGGAAAGGGATAGTGTCAAAGTCATAGATGATGACAGAGGCAGCCTGGTTCAGGGTCTCTTTGAAGTGCTCCACCCAGCGTGTGTCCTGCTCTTCTTTGCTGATGTGAGTCCTTCTTGTCTTGACTTAATTGGTGTGCTGGTGCCACTTTGAGTGCCAGTGATATCCTTGACCATACACAATGATTGATTGACGGTCCCTTGGTGTCATTCCTGTTGGCAACTTCCTGCACCTTGGTCCCTTTCTGCTTCCTGCCACTGTTTTTTGTCTGTACAACAGCTTCTCTTGAACTTTCAGTCCAGTGCTTGGTATTTCTGTGCAGTTTCTTCCTTTTCCATGCCCGCCTTTGCCTGGCCCCTTTGGCTTGTCAAATTTTTTCTCAGATTGATCAGCTCCTACGTCCTATCCTGTATTCACTGTTCTCACTGTGTTCTCTAAAGCCTACCAATCATCATCTCTGCAGGTTCGTTGACTGCCTGGTTGAAACCATTCCACTATTCTTCAACGTCATTCATGCACTGGAGCAGCTGGAAGTGGCTTCTGAGTTTCCGCCGGAACTGCTCAGCAGTATTGCAGTCTCACAGCTCACTGCTTTTGTTTCTTTTTTGGCGCTTCAGGAGGACAGTTGCCACAAATAGTTAGTGATCAAAGCCCATGTCTGCACCCTGGTAGACCCTCAAATGCTTGAACGACAATTGCCACTGTTTATGAATGCAGATGTAGACAATCTCATTATAGGTGTTTCCATTAGGCAACCACCACATTTTCTTGCAGATGTTCTTGTACTAGAAGTAGGTATTCCCCACACAAAGATATCTAGGCTGCAGAAAGACATCATGGCATCCCCATTGTCATATTTAATGCTGTCAATTGTGGGTTATTTATAGAGAAGTATCTAGCTGCAGCAAGGATAGTTTTTAGCCTCTGGACATATCCGTGCACTTCAGACACTCTGAAGCCTGCGAAGAGAAGCTTATTATATAAGCACAAGCATTTTTTCTGGAAGGATGGAAAACTTTTGCCTGTTTATGTTAAAGTTTTCCTTGCATAAATATTCTATTACCATTACTATACGATACTATTCTCGACACAAAAACCGACCTTTATTTATTTTTTTACCTTTATTTATTTTTGAATTTCTACATGAGATTAATAAAGTTTTAACTAATCTAATAAAGTTAGACAGTTTCTTATTGAAGGTAATAAACACAACAGCAAATAAAATGTAAATTTACCTTTAAAATAGACATTGTGAGTCTCACTGTTAAGTGTTACTTTTAAAACACAAAGTTTATAGCTATTGAATTGTATGACCTATATAACACCATATCGTCATGTTTAAGTAAATGTTTAGTTCTGAGGCTTGATAATACCTGAGATTGCTGGAGGGTGGGCAGGGTCTAAAGAGAATACAGGGGCCTCATAATGTCTCATGTTGCTGAACGAACCTGAGACATCAGAGTGTGTCGTCTGCGGCTGGAGTCTACTTTATTGACGTGGTCTCAACCACACCGATTGCTACTGCTGCTGATATGTGCATTCTGGTCACCCATCAGATCATGATATCGTGGCGCAGGATGGTGCTGATCACATTATGCAGTTGTTCATACAATGCGTCTTTCTCTTCATCCCTGCTATCATTCATTTCTGACACTTGCACAAAAGGTGTTTTTGTATGGACTGGAAGCGAGAAGCAATGATGTGATTGCTCATTGGTTTCCATCCAAAGATGACTTGTGTTTCTACCTTTTTCAGGACCGAGCCTACACTGCGAACTTCTTGTGCTCGGAGTACATGATGGGTTTCCCAGGCTGATCAGCTTGCTGCTTCCCTCCCACTACATTTTGCCAGTTCCAGGTATATCGAGCCAGTAGTCCTCATTTTCGCATGCAAGAGTGCAAGCCTTCCACTCAGGTAAAGCTTTCACACATTTCAGGTTCCACTTTTGGTGGTCATTTTGGAGATGAAAATTCAACTTTGCATAGTGTTCTGGACAACCTCATGGCTTTGATCCAGTGCCATCATTAATGAACTTTAAGATTTCCCACGCTGGGATTGTTTGATCTTTGAAGAAATATTTTATTTATTCTTTTGTTTCCATAGTAGTAAAGTAAAAGACAACAGAGTAAGTAAGGACCAGCTGCCACTCAACTGCAGATGTCTTAAATCCCAGCTGATCTGCCCAACTGTCCACCTTCTACGTTCCACTAAAGCACATCCCCTTTCTCAACTCAATCTTTTCCCTCATGACCTTTGTCACTCTTCCTCCTGCCAATTGAGCCTTTAGATCTCCTCTCTTCTCATTTCTCAAATCAGTGACACCTCTGGTTCAGGGCAGTTTTAAAGCCCAGCTGTGATCATTTACAGAGTCAAATAAGTTCTATTTTGCTATAGCAACATCAAGCATGGAGTTCCCTCTGTCATCATCAGCTGTCCCTACATCCCTGACCTGTCAGATTGTGTTAGAGGGTCATGTCTAGGCTGTTCATCAAATAAAGGAGCTAATTGGTCCCTCTTCTTCAGTTCAAGGACTGCTATACTGTATGTACTGTCTTTAGTGGTTAGATAGAAGATTATGTATCTCATGCAAGTCTTATTCAAAGCTCACTTTTGAACAGACAGCCTGGCTACAGCTATGCCAGTGCTTGGCCACATTTTGCTATCTGTCAGCCAAGATGGATGGATGGATGGATGGATGGATGGATGGATGGATAGATAGATAGATAGATAGATAGATAGATAGATAGATAGATAGATAGATAGATAGATAGATAGATAGATAGATAGATAGATAGATAGATAGATACCCAAGGAGAAACTTAGCTTTTAACAGCAGCTCAAGACATATTATAGCAAACAACAACAGTAACTCCATGTTAAACACATACAAGATTTACAAAAAGAAAAACTTCTAACTTAGGTAAAGGTAAGAGTAGTCACAGAAGCATTATAAAGGTGTACTACCACAGGTATATAAGAGCTCCAGTATCATTTCTTGACACATTTCTGCTGAATAATTCCTTCGCTAAAAGTATTCATTGATGGTGTGCCATACAGATGTTGCACAGAATTGTTTATAATTGCCATCAGTTTTGTCTTCATTCTCTTCCTGACTACTACATCAAGTAGGTTGAGAGTACGTCTAACAACTGAGCCTGCCACCTTCAGTCAATTCTTTTTGCACCAAGAATAAAATTTCTTCATGTGAGCCCTATACTCCTTTTTAATACACACTGTTAGGGCAGAATCTTTTCAAAATTTCTGCAAGTGACATGACCTGTTTTTATATTTATGGTCCAAGTTATACAAGGTGAACACAAATACTGTCAGAACTGTTCCTTGTGGTTTTCCAGTGTTGCACACATCCACATCAGAAGCAGTCGTTGAGCCTCATAAAATATGGGCTGGCAGATAGATTGTCCATTATCCAGACAATCTTAAGCTCTTCCACCTGCACATCTCTGAGTTTACCTCTTAACAGAGATGATTGGATGGTATTGAAGACACTGGAGAATCAAAAAACATAACCCTCAAAGCCTTGTGCACCAGACTGATAGCCACATCCTCCACTCCAATCTTTGTCAGGTAGATACACCACAGTCATTCTGAAAGACAATTCCCAAAAGGTATGATATAGTCCAGGACTAACTTCTTGATTGCTTTTCATGATGCGAGATGTCAAGGCCCCTTTTCTGCATTTATTAGGTGAAGAGGTACCTGCCTTCTTTGGAATGTGAACAACACAAGATGTTTTCCACAGCAACAATAGTTTCTGGAGCTGTAGTAACAGACTCAATAGGTAGAAGAGGGTACTGCATAGTTGGTTAGCACTAACTTGGGCATGCCTCTCCTCTTTTTTTCTTGGACACCTGCCTTCTAGTGTCCTGCGGGGACATATTTGCACCCACAGCTCCCTTCATCTGTACTGCTGCCTAGGTCTATTACTCAACTTATATATCAAAGCTTGAACAGAGTATAAAGCCCACTGTCAACCATGCTGCCATAAGAAAGACCTCCATCTTCTCCCTAATTGTGTAGCTTTCTCTGTACTGTGTCATCTGGTACCTCTTTTCATTATTCATTCATTCGCAGAACCCACTTATTCCAACTGCATGAGGCACAAGGCAGACATCAATCTAGGAGCAAATGCCAAACTCATATATTAATATGTTTTGATTTATTATTTTAATTATGGGTAGCTCCAGAGTTCTATGTTTATATTTTACACCCAGTTGCTGTCTGTGTGGAGTGTGCATTTTTCCCCTGTTATCCGTATGAATTTTATACTCACGTCACAAAGGCATGCAGGTTAGGTCAACTGGTGATTCTGTCATTGTATGTGCACTGAGTAAAATTCACTGGTAAAGGGCAAACTGAAATGCCAGGAAAAGAAAATTATGTAGATGGGTGTACATGAAAATGATCAAACTGGCTAAGGTCAGTGGGAAATCGGAAGTACCACAATAAAATCCAACACACAAAGAAAAAGACTTGGAAATCAATTTAACAAAGAAAAGTCCTGACTGTCTAAAATCATGTTCCCTATTTGGCTTTTCGGTTGCTCATAATCCTCAAAAGATTTCAGAAACTTGGATGAAAAATTATTGCTAATGATCTTCCCTACATATATAGTTACTAAATCAAATTAAATTCAGTTTTATTTGTCACATACAAATTATACATACAGTACTCACTCACAGTACACTGCTCAACTCCAATGACTGTGCCTTTATGCAGAATAATAACAATAATCCATAACTTTATAAATAGCAAAAATCATTAAAAAATGTAAATATATGATAACAATAAATAGTAACTAAATAAATAAATTCATAACTTAAACAACCTTGATGTAAGCAAGTTAACAATAAGGCACACTTTCCTTAATCATTATGGATATAGACTGTTGAAAAACAATCCTCCACAGTCTCTGAACTTGTCATTAGGCAGTGGTAGCGTTTACTAGACCACAACACAGAAAACAGTCCATTGTTTGGATAGCTGGAATCATTGATAATTTTCTTTGCCCTGGTCCAGCATCACTTGGTGTAGATGTCCTTGAAGTTAGGGAATGTACACCCAGTTATGCATAAAGCTCACCACTCCACTCTCTGCAGAGCCTTTCAGACCTGATGCATGCTCTTCCCAAACCAAGCAGTAATACTTCCTGCCATGATACTTTCAATGGTGGATGTGAATATGTTCTTTAGTAATTTGGAGGGCAGCCTGAAATCCATGAGGTATCTGAGGTGGCAAACACGTTGCCATTCCTTCTTTACCAAGGTGTCAGTGTTTTGGGACCAGGTTAGGTCCTCTCTGATGTGGATACAAAGGTAATAGAAACTGTCCACCCTCTCCACCTGGATGCTATTAATATTGAGGGAAAGGCAGTGTTAGTGCCTTTGCTGTTTTCTCCCAAAGTCCATGATCAACTCCTTTGTCTTCCTAATAATCAGGAGTAGGATGTTGTTCTGACACCAGTGTGACAGACTCTTCTCCTTATCCAGATAAGTCTGTTCATTGTTGTTAGATATCAGGCCTACCACAGCTGTGTCATCAACAAACTTGACAATGATGTTAGAATCAGATGCAGCTGTACAGTCACATGTGTAGAGGGAGCACAGCAGAGGACTCAGAACACAGACCTGTGGAATACTTGGCTCAAGAGTGAGGAATAATAAGGTGTGGCCACCCACTTGGACCACCTAAGGTCTGTCTGTCAGGAAGTTTGTACATAATCCCCTGTCCTGTTTAGGAAATCATGTACTGTATGTAGGATCAAGGTGATGGCATGCTCTATAGATATTATTATTATTATTATTTTATTTATAGGCACCTTTCAAGGCACTCAAGAACACCTTACAAAATACATTAATAACAATGGTCGTAATATAGAATAAATAAAAAAACTTACACTTACAATAAAAACAGTTATTTAAAATTAAATACAACAACTAAAATTTATATCAAACAAAATAAGCAAGCTTAAAGAGGTGTGTCTTAAGGTGGGATTTAAAGGTAGGAAGAAAGTCAATGCTACGGTTGTCTTGTGGGAGAGAGTTCCAGAGGTAAGGGGCCACTCAACTGAAAGATTTAAAACCCCTTAGTAGTTAGGCTAGCAGAATGCACAATAAGATTAATAGATGAGGAGGAGGATCTAAGAATATGGAAAGGAGTAGAGATATGAAGAAGATCAGAGAAATACGGGGGTGCTAAATTCTGAAGGGTCTTGAAACTAAAAATCTTAAAATCAATGCGATATTTAACAGGGAGCTAGTGAAGATGATGAAGGACAGGAGTAATGTGTTCAGTGGAAGGGGTTCTGGTAATGCTACGAGCAGCAGCATTCTAAACCAGTTGGAGTTTGTGGAGGAGTTTGTGAGGAAGTCCAGAAAGCATAGAATTACAATAATTAATACGAGATATAACCAGAGCATGTACAAGAATAGCTGTGCTATTAGCTGTAAGAAACGGGCGTAGACGGCTAATATTACGTAGATGGAAATATGCAGACCGAGTGATATCATTAATATGTGCTTCAAATTTTAAGTTACTATCAAGAATAACATCTAAAGTGAGAGGAGGATGAGATTAGAGAATTATCAGTAGTCAAAGAAATATCACATTTGGCCAAAACAGTTTTAGTTCCTACTGGAAGAAACTCTGTTTTATCACAATCTGAGAAGGGTAGCAGACAACCATGATTTCACTTCCTGCAGCAGTCAGAGAGAGAAGAGTGTGGAAGAGTGGAATCAGGCTTAGTAACCAAAAAAGCTGGGTGTCATTAGCATAATATAGGAAATTAATATGTGCTAAAAATATATTATATTATATTATATTAAATTGTGCATGGTGAGCATGACCTCATGGGCATAGCTATTAGAAATGTGTCTGTGGAGAGAGTGGTTACGACATTGAGAGGTTTACTTAACTCTGCAGGGACATTCATATCTTTGATGTCTCTTCCTGTGAAGTCAATAGACAGATTGGGAGAGTATAGAGGGTCATGAGGTTGCTGGAAAGGGGTGTGTAGCGCTCCTGTTATCTCTGCAAATGGACAAAGGTCCAAGTGTTCAGAGTCCTGGTGCTTCCTGTTTTGCTAGATGCTAGTGAGACATGAACCTGAGAAGAAGACTGGACTCCTTTGATACTGTGTCTCTTTGGAGAATCTTTGGGTACTGCTGGTTTGACTTGACTTGGTGCTCACGGAGTCCCGTATGAGGCACATTACCTGTATTGTGAGAATGAGGCACATTACCTGTATTGTGAGAGACTGTCAGTTACGGCACTACAGCCATGTGGTGTGATTCTTCGAGAGTGATCTGACTCACAGGACATTCATTGTTGAGGACCTGAATGACTGGACCAGGCCAAGGAGACACCCACGTAACACCTGACTGCAGCAGATAGAGGGTCATTTCCAGAGGGTGGGACTGGATCGTGTGTCTGCCTGGGGGGTTGACAACTGGGATCCTGATCTGCATCATCATGTTGTGTGTGCGCATGCTCTCCAACCTGACCTGAGGTGATGGTGAACATGAGACAATAATTGTGCACCATTGCTATCACAAAAGTAGGTGCTTCCCAAAATAAAAATCAAAATGGTGGAACAATATTGTAATAAACAAAATAAAAAATAATTTTTGCAAATTAAATTATTATTTAAAATAAAGCATGCAAAATGTTATCTGATGTCCAAAACAATAAATCATTGATTAAGGGTGTGGGTGAGAGCAGGCGTTGCAATGTACTGATGTTCTGTCTGCATTTCATACTCACCCTACAAGAAATATCCAGCAGCTCCCCGAGCCACTAAAACGGATGAATCTAGTTAAAAAAAATAGACTGATTTTTAATGTAAAATGGACATTTGAACTTGAATTTAAAAAGTGCCTTTCTATTTAATAGTACCTTTTTATAATACACAGCACCCTCATCTCAGGGGATTTCTGCTCAGTTGTTTCCTTGGCAGTTCCACGCCAGTCTGACCCTTGACTTTGAGCAGGCAGCCATTCTTTATAGTGCCTTATGTCAGACTTCACTTCACATTTTTTCCCATTAATTCTATTTGTTTTTTCTCTGTGGTTTCTGGTCAGCATTGTTTCTGTATTTTAGAGGTTGTTGACATGGCCATTTATCCCCACCACATTGGATGATAATTACAATTTGTACACATAAATTTGCTTTTCAATGCCAGTAACATGCAATTCCAATCTGTGTGAGATCACCTTGGGTACAACATAAACAGAAAACATGTCAGGGTGCTGTTTTCAGAGGAGATCTGGATGGATGAAAACTGTTAAGTCTTATCATATGTGGGGCTCATAGTGAATTTTAACACTGACACTGCAAACAAGATTACATGAGAAAGCAGCACAGTACAAGGCAAGTTCGTAGTGAACATTAACGTGTTCAATTAAAATGTTAGGAAAATATTGACCAGGAAATTAATTCAGTGTGGACACGATGTGTGACATGGCCAGTAAACAGGTAAGGGTCAGACGTGAGATTTAAATAGTTGTTTATCAAAAGCCAAACTTTCCTTTGTTTAAGAAAAGCAATTAACATACAGTATATGTTTATGCAATGATTAGTATATGTTTCAGCACAACTCAAAATGCTCAAAACTACCCTTCAGGAGAGAGGATAATTGGAGACCTCTCTCCTTCCAGAAGAAAAGAAAAAAATATAACAATGTTATATTTTGAAAAACTAAGAAAAACTGTAAATCCAGAAAATGAATGAAAAAGACAATATACAAATAACCAAAAAGGGTATGCCAAAACCCAAGTCCAATCCATAATTCAAAGGCAGAATCAGAGAACAGAGCAAAATAATAAGGAAATTGAAATTCAAACAAAACTTACACAGAACTTGATTTGAACACCACAACTCACAATAAACTATCTGTATAACTTTAGCCCACAGACAGAATTTAAAGGCAGAGGGTGGTCCTACAAATGTGCAGTCAAGGTGGACCCACATCTTCAAATTTCACTCACAGCATGCAAGGTATGAAAGGAAACAATCCTCTTTAATAAAACCCCTGTGTGCGTCCAGTGTCCGTGTGTGTGTGTCTTCTGGTGAAGTGTACATGTGCGGGGCACTGTGCACTTCAAAGCAGATGCTCCAAAGGCCGCCTGACACGTCACACAAGACAGAGAGGGCGGGACCTATAAAATATCACGTGGCTGATCCAATCGGATTTCTGCAAATGAGGTGAGACTTAAAACAAAAGGCACAAAAAATCCAATCGGGTACTGAGATGTGGAGACCAGCTTCCCCAAAGAGGTGGGATTAGTGTTTGTTGTTGTGCAAGTGTTCACTCTGAGGATGTCAGATTTGTGATTAAGAAGCCTGGCCCAGTAAAGTGTAATGTGTCAGTCGTTGAAGGGGTTTTCCTAAATATACGAATTTTCATGATATTACAATAGGGTGACTTTTAAAAGTAGATTTATTTTCGCGCACATAAAATCCATTGCTGGGGAGACGCCACACATACAATAATCAGCTGCACGCCAGCACAGATTAAAATACTTGCTGGAGAGACGCCACAAGCATGATTATCAACTAAACGCCACACATTACATCAGTTGCTGGGGAGAATCTGCTGATTGCCCACTGTTGTGACAGAAAATTAAACGCATATTACGGACATCAAAGCCAGTATTACTGTCAGAGAAAATTACAGGTAGGGCGGCACGGTGGCACAGTGGGTAGCGCTGCTGCCTCGCAGTTGGGAGACCTGGGGAAATGGGTTCGCTTCCCGGGTCCTCCCTGCGTGGAGTTTGCATGTTCTCCCCGTGTCTTCGTGGGTTTCCTCCGGGCGCTCCGGTTTCCTCCCACAGTCCAAAGACATGCAGGTTAGGTGGATTGGCAATTCTAAATTGGCCCTAGTGTGTGCTTGGTGTGTGTCCTGCGGTGGGTTGGCACCCTGCCTGGGATTGGTTCCTGTGTTGGCTGGGATTGGCTCCAGCAGACCCCTGTGACCCTGTGTTCGGATTCAGCGGGTTAGAAAATGGATGGATGGATGAAAATTATGGGCATTTTATGGAAATACAAACCAGTATTACTGCGAGAGAAAATTAAAGACACACAATACAGTGACACATATTACAGCCACATACAAGCCAGTACTAACAACATGCCACCCAAAAAAGAAGAAAAAGATAATGAACGTCAGAAAAACGCTAAAAGAGAAAGACTCAGAAGAACAAATAGATCTATAGAGGAACAGGAAAATAAGCGTAAAGAAAATTCTCAAAGAGAATGCACTACTGTTCTAGCACCTGTTATTGCAACGGGCTTAATGTCTAGTAACAGAATAATTAAACAAAACTATCACCAAAACAACACGTATTGAGTAGACAGTGATACTGCATTCTCTAAACATCAGTGTGGACATAGTAAAAAGCAGTTAAAATATGATGACTATATTTTGATTGCATCAAATTTTGTGATTATATTGGATTAGTCATTTTATTTCAGGGACTTTAATTACATTTATATGTTTATAGTTTTTGTATTTTGTAAGATTATGATTTTTTTTGGTCACCATCACCACAGGCTACTTGTTAGACTAATGAATCATACACAGATCGGGCTTTATAAGTGACCTGTAGCAATGTATACACTCAGACATCTCTGACATAGACTATATTTTGCCATCATGACTTTCCTTTCACTTCATTGCAGGATTGATGGGCAGTTAACCCAATGCCGAAATAGAGAATTCCTAAGCTCAGCTGTATGCAGTCATACCTTGTTATCTGATTCGAATGTGTTCTTGAAAATGGGTAAGAAAATTAAAATTCAGATATCAAACAATTATCTACCAATATATTAAATGGGAAAATTAATATTTTGTGTGCAGCCTTTTAAAAATCCAGACCATGATTTCTCCATGATATTAAACAGCTCATTCATCAATTACCTAATTAAGAAGCAGTTAGTTATGTCATTTTAGAAAATGTTTTTACACATTAGCTTACGTCAAGGATATAACAGAGAATCCAGGTCTTCACTGATGTCTAGCATGGTGAACTCATCTTATAGCAAGTGTAGCTGTTAACTTCAGTTTAAAAATTTCACTACATTTTCAATTGGTTTAATTTCTTTCCACCTCTCTCTAGACATTTTTCAAGATTATCTAAGATAAAACAAATGGCAATGACAGAAACAAATGCCCAATACTAGCAGCAGGTAGCTCACAACTCATGGGCACCAACAGCAGTACAGTGATTTACACAAGCACACTTACGTGGGGCTACTTTCAATGTCATTTTCAGAAGTACATTCATGGAATGTGCCTTATAATGAAAAAAGAGTCTAGATACCAAATTTGTAAAACTTCATGAGCCATTACAGCTCAAAAACAAATAAGTGCAACTCAGATAAAGACGGATGACTGCATTGACAAAGTAAGAATGAAACAAGCAGTTCAGTAGGTTCAAACATTTTTTTTCAGCCCCACTGAACTCCGACAAGTTCACACTAGATGACCATTTGAGGAGGAGGAGAGGAGGTTAGGAGCACACGCTGATGCAGCACATTGCTGCACCCACCACATGGCAAACCACCTCAGGATCCCAGATTAGGACCCGAGTGCAGCCATGCAGCGGGTGACACCTCAGCACCACTGGATTTCACAGAAATCCTACACCAGAGGTAAACTTGTCTGTGATGTTCAAACCCAGAACTCTGGATATATGAGGCAGCAATGCCAACCACTGGAGCCACCAGGTAATTGTTCAGATTCATTTGCACTAGCAAACTAGAGCCTCTAGTGCTCATTATTTGTGGCTTTCCCCAAACCGTGATGTGAATCTCACTTGGATTTTGACAGACCATCTTCTACCTTTCAGACTTAACCTTAGAATTATCGTCTTTATGAATATTTTGTTAATACTGACACTGTGAGATGATTTTGTATTTCCTTCTAAATATGATTGTTGCATCTTCAGAAAAACATTGTTGTGTCCTAGTGACTATAAGAAAGATATATAAAATGTTATATAAGAATGTTATAATCTGCATAGAGCTAACAAATGGAAAGTTGTGTGAGACATACAGAACACAAAGCCTTGTGTTGCACCATGTGTGAAGATATTCCTCAGGGATGACTGGCTAGTTAAACTTTTATTTTATATAGCCTCAGTCACTGTGACCATCGTCACAGTTCTGCTCTTGTGTTGGTGATCACATGCTATTTAAGGGGGTTATGATTAACATAAAAGGACAAGACACAGCTTTCCTAATAAAGAGCAGATCTAGGCCCCTTCATATTTAGTTCCTGTTACTATTGCTCTTTATTTAGTAGACACCTTTACTCAAGACTACTAAATATAAATTTACATTGTCAAGAAACATAAGGTAGTGTAGGAGTGCAATTAGATCACAGACTATTAAAATGTCAAATACACATTAGTCAAATACTGATAATGTTGGGATGAGCTAGAGATAAGTGCTTAGACTACCCAGGACACTTCTGTCATGTTTTCAAATGAGTTCTGCTAAGATTAACCTTAGCCATTTAATAGTAATAATAAAATGTTTAGTATGACTCAATTTGAATTTCATATATTACCTTTCATGTTGAACACCGTCTTGGAGTAAACTTATTCACTGCTGTGCCATTTGGGTTCACTCAGATATATAGAGAATCAACTCCAAATGGTGACCAGTCTAAAGTACACTTACTGTAGACTTGCATATGGCACCACAGTTTCTATTCAAACTAAACACATATTGGAACATAGACTATAAATGTTAGAATTTGTTTGAAGTTATGGGTGCTGATATTTTTCATAAATTTGTCATTTTCAGATTGTATTATTGTTGTAAACATTTTTTAGTCATTTTGGTGACATTATCATGGCATCATTTTGTAACCTCACCTCTGCTGTAAGCACTGCCATATTGTGCTATTCTCATTCTACTGTCACTGATTTTTGTTGTTTGCAATAACTCTGTTGCTAACCACATTACCGGGTGCCTGTGTGATCATCTCTGTACTCTTTAAGATGGTGGTACACAGGACATGGTTTCCAAGCTTTCTGGATGAACCACAAACTTCAGAATGATCATTTGCTAAACGAATAGTTCAAAAATAGCTTATTTACTGTGTAATCACATTTTTGATCTCAAGGTTTGTTACTTCAACTCTGAATTTTACCAAGACTTCTCAGTTTTGCTTCTGGCTGTTTTGTCCCTTGTGTGTTTTTATAGCAACTCATTGTCAGAACTGTATATTTGTTTTGTATTATTTTTAACTTCTTGTGAATTGTGAACTTTTCTCCTGTTCCAATGTTTAATCCTTGTTCATATTTTTGGCTTATTTGTAACTTTGTTCCAGTCCCTTTCCCTAAGCTTTCGTGTGTGAGCTTGTCTGCTCTATATATGCTATTTTATTGCATTAATCTAACTTTTCTGGCTGTTGTTGCTTGGCTCCCCTTTTGTTCAGGACTAATATGACTTTTTATTATTCTTTTGACCATTTTCAGATTTCTCTTTTTGCCCCTTGACTTTGCTTTTGTTTTTGGTTTCTCGTCTTGTTTTTTATGGATATACTGTACTTTTGTTGCTATTGGTGGGCCAGGAAATTATATCAGTACTGGTTTAGCCCCTAATCACTTTAATTTTCTGGTCCATTTTATTGTGTTCAGTCTTGGACAGGCCATTATCTAATCTTTTGGCTACAATAATGAACTGACCACGATTTCAACCCAGGACAATTCAGTGTCTCCCTTTTTGGATTGCGTTTCTTAATTTGTTTAGAACTAAACATACTCATATTTTAATTCTTTAAGATACTATGATACATTAAAGGTGCTGTAGAATACAGACCAATAGCCTCAATATGAATATGACACAATGAGTAGAGTTACTGTCTCAGAGTTGTGAGTTATAAGTTTAGTTCCAGTCTATGGTGCTTTCTAAGAAGGCTTATGGGTATGGGAAGTGCAACATTTTTATCAGAAACTGAAACAAATTTGTCCTCCAACTCTTATCACCCAGGCTTTCTCTGTCTTCTCCAGAGATGTGGGCCTGAATCCCACACTTTAAGGCAGGAAGAAATGCTGATTTAACAAGTGTGAAAATTATACAAATGTGACATTTAATGGGCTGGCATCCCATTCAGGTTTGGTGTCTGTATTACCCCTATAGCTGTTTGCATAGGTTTCTCAGACCCACAGAAAGCAGTTTTAGAAAATGTTTGTGCAACAGGGTGCCATCTGTGTGAACAGAGGGAGGTTACATTGGTGCCACAACATGAGAACTACATCACCTTAGGAAGGTGAAGCTCTGCTATGGGGGACTACATCAAAGCTCATGAAGAATGAACCTGCAGCAGACAAAATACACCTTTGCAGTTAGAAGTTGGATTAGTCAATTAAGACAAAGGAGTTCTCTATTGGCTCAACTATTTTGGACAGCTGGGTTAATTTCAGGTGCCCAGCAGAATTGTATCAAGACAGGATTGGCACATATGTGAAGAGAACTTAAATACAAGTGGATAAATGTACCACAAAGTGAGTTGTTCATTTGTTACTTAACTTCAGTGTTTTGGATACCATTATGTCCCCAGGCTCGCCTCAGTTTCTCACCAATTTCCTGTGATATACTTTGGAAACGGGTATATAGGTTGCACACTGGTTAATGCTGCTGCCTCACAGCACCAAAACCCTTGTTTTTAAATGTAGCCTAGTCACTGTGTGCAGTTTGCATGTATTAAATATATTTTTGGAAGTTTTTCCACTGAGTAAATAATTTTGAATTTCTATGCTCAGTGATACACTGGCACCACCAGTTTTGTATAATATTCTCCAAACAGATGACTAGTGAGTTTTCAGGTGTAAATTTTATACCATACATTTTATTTTGCACCTCTCTTCTTGGGCTGCCCTGCACAAAGGCCTGCAAAAAGCAATGAAACAGAAGATGTCATCAACAGTGGTGTAAAGTAACAATTTAAATTTAATTTTGTTACCGTACTTGAGTAGATTATGAAGAAAACTGTAGTTTTTTTATTAAAAGTATTTCTTAAATGAAAATACTTTTACTCTTTAAGAAGTATATTATTTAATAATGATTATACTTAGTTACATTGTCAAGGTGGGTCATGACAAAGTACAATTATTTGGCTGTACTCAAAATCTAGAGTTTGCAGTGGACATTTAAAATTAAACTGCACACAAAACTTTTTGGGGTCGTAGGTCATGATATTTGAAGTGCAAAATAGTTTACAAAATGGAAACCACTCAATAAAGTGCTAGCAGTGATGCTCTGCATAAAAGAGATGGTACAGTTTATACCTGGTCACATTTAGAAGAGATGTTTTTTATGTGCTGTAAAGCATCCCAAATCTGTGGAGTTATCAGGGTATTTAAAATAATACAACATAAGTGATAGCTCACGTTACTGAAAAATACTACAGTATAATTCTGATAACATTGATAAGTCTGTAATATTTACCAGTAGTTTTCTGTATAAGAATATGGGCACTTGCAAAGTTTTTGGCTTCACCATTAACAAAGGCTACAGTAAAAACCTCCATATTGAGATTTATAATGGTGAAAGTATAGTGCCTGCCTTTTGTCCTCGTGTAACTCCTAAGATTTAGTTTCAAGAAGGGGCTGTCCTGTATTGAGATGAAGTTGTGTATTTAATGTTTTATTATTGTTTTTGATTAATTTGAGCTTTTCTTTTTCAAGTCTTTATGTTATTGTCATTGGTTTCATACATGATTATGGATTGGTGCACTGTCTCTTTAAATGTATGTTCTGTATTCATTGTGGTTGGAACCCAAAGTGGAGAGGCCACTTGTCCATCTCTGTCCAAGCCCTATAAAGGCTGTTAGGACAGGCAGTTCAGTGGGAATCATTGTGAGGTCTATTGGAACTGTGAGTAATGTTTGTTTTTTTCTGTATTTTTGATATTTTTTCGACTTTGCCATTAATTTCTGATATTTGGATCATGTATTGGGACTTGTTAGGTGAGGAACTCTTCTTTGTATTTTCTGCCAGGAGCTTTTATTATTTTCTCATTGGTTAAATGAACACTTTCATTTTATAATTTTTTTTTTTATAGACTGTCTTTCCAAGTCAAAAGTTGTACAATATCTCCTTCTCTTGGAAGGCACTTGGATATTTTGTGGCATTTAAGTTATTCTGAGGCTTACATCCCTTTTGGACTTGTAAGGCCTGAAGCAGGCCTGTGGGGTTAGGAGTTTAACGCATTTGGAGTGAGCCGTAAACCAGCCAGGCATAGGAGGGCTTGTGAAGGCTTTTGAAAGCCTGACACCCTTTGTGCTGTAATGCAGGCTACAATTCATGATAGGAACTGTCTGCAATAACTGGCTTTCCCTTGGCAAAAAAAAAAATAAAACCAACTCCTGTGACATTGTATAGAAAGTGGTTTGAGGCCTTCTAAAAGCTCCACAATCCAGGTGAGGCCTTGTCTGCTCTACTTAGTTGGAATACACCTTAATCCAAATAGCTTAAACCCCAACTTCACTGGCCTGCTTTGGCCTACACAAAGTTAAAGGAGGTTTAGAGTCAAAAATACATTAAATGTCCCAAAATCTCCAAGTGCCCCTCAAGTGAAAGGAAAAAAAAAACTTTAGAAAACTTTCGGCTTGAGGAAACAGCCCACCAAACAATCTTTATAAATGAAAATATTTATTACCAAAACACTACATAATAAAAGGCTTCAAAGGAGCAAAACAGAGCTGCATAAAAGGCAATCCTAACTGAACAAGTTCTAAAATGAAATCCAAATTAGAATTCTAAGATACAGAGCAAAAGGAAGATCAAAATTAGTAAATTCAAAAAAAAAAAATGATGCTAACAATGAATACACAAGACTTTAATTGCTCCACTCCTGAGGGATGGCATCTGCCTGTCTATAGGAGGTCCCGGAGTTCACAATGTATATAAGAGCTAAAAACAAGCCATGAGGTTGAAGGAGTTGCCTGCAGAACTTAGAGCCAGGACTGTGTCAAGGAACAAATATGGAAAATTCTACAAAACAATCCTGCATGATTTAAGGTTCTCATAGCACAATGGCTTCTGTAGTCTTAAATGGAAGAAGTTTGGAACAACCACATCTCTTTCTAGAGCCAGCTGCACAGCAAAAGTTAACAACTGGGGGAGAAAAGAGGAGACCAAGAATCTAATAATCATTCTGGCTGAACGCCAGAGAACCTGAGTGGAGATGGGAGAAACTTCCAGAAAGACAACCAACTCTGCAACACTCCATCAATTTAGGTTTTATGATAGATTGGTTATATAAAAGCCTATCCTTAGTAAAAAGCACATGAAAGTCTACTTGGGGTCTGCGAAAAGGCATCTAAAGGGCTCTCAGACTGTGGGAAAAAAGATTCTCTAGTCTGGTTAAACCAAGGTTGAACTGTTAGTCCTCAATGCTAAATGTCACGTATAGAAGAAACCAGGCACTGCTCATCACCTGTACAATACCATTTCAACATTGAAGCATGATGGTGGCATCATCATGCTGTGGGGTTGTTTTTCAGAGGCAGGGACAGGGAGACAAGTTAGGGTCGGGGGAAAGCTGAATGAAGCAAAGTACCGAAATATCCTTAATGTAAACCTGCTCCAGAGCACTCTGGACCTCACACTGGGCTGAACGTTCATTTTCCAAAATGACAATGACCCTAAGCATAAAGCAAAGGCAACACAGGAGTGGCTTAAGGATAACTCTGTGAATATCTGTAAGTGGCACAGTACTGAATCTGGACTTGAACCCAATCGAATATCTCTGGAGTCACCTGAAAAACAGCTGTCCACCAATGGTCGTCATCCAGCCTGATAGAGCTTGAGGGGATTTACAGAGAAGAATGTTAGAAAATTCCCAAATTTGAGTGTGTAAAGCTTGTTGCAACATACCCAAGAAGACTCCAGGCTGTAATCGCTGCCAAAGGTGCTTCAACTCAGTACAGAGTAAAGGGACGAAATAGTTTTGTCAATGGGATTTTTTAGGTTTTAACTTAATAATAATCTAAGATCCTGTTTTTGTTTTCTTATTCTGGAGTATTGAGTGTTGCTTGATAAGAGAAAAAAATAATTTAAATGGTATTAGTAGAAAACTGCATCATAACAAAATGTGAAGAAGAGAAGGGGTCTAAATACTTTGTGAATGCACAGTCCATATGTCTTTAAAATGCCTTTTGGTTAATTAAATCTATGTAATTGTTATTTACTTTATATTCTGGTTATACCTTCCAATGCACAGCAAGGATATTGGAGGATATTTAGTAATTTAGTTTTTTTTCTAAACTATCTAAATTTTACTTTTAATTAATTTGTTCCCAGCCAACATTTTTTATTCTACTTGAATACAGTAATGTCATATACCTTTACTTAAGTAGTTTTGTCTATATAATACTACTTCTGCTTGAGTACATTTTAAAAAACGAATCTCAGTGAGCTTTCTCCTTTATTTCTGATGCTGTGGTTATTGTGTCCAGCCTCCCGAAACTCCATAAATGTTAACAGCCGTGTAAAAATGAATATTTTGGATATAAAATTCCTTGACTCACCTTACGTAGTGTTGTGAAGTGCAGCGTCTTCTCTTGAAGACGTTATATAAATGAAAAATGATAATGAAACATTTCACTAAAGAAAAGAAATTTAAATCTTTACAAGTGTTCATAACAGACTCCCGGTTGACCCGATGCTTCCGGGGGGTGGCGCCACTGCACACCGCGCTCTTCAGGCACACTCTCCCGCCTTCTGACCGTGTCGGACACAATTAGTCACTGAGCTCGAGTTCAACGTGGCACACACAGTCAGAAATACGTATGAGACTTAAAAACTGAACAGTAATTGCAGACTGTGTGGACTTTAAATGGCGTGCATTCGACTACTTACTTAATCGCGAGTGTGTGTAACAACACGAACACAGACTGAGTTTGACTCCACAACTGAGTACAGGAAGCCATATACTGTTGCTTTAAATGTGTCACCCTTTCAAAACCATGTTCTTATGTGCGTTTTAACTTGCACTGTAGTTGTGTACGTGAAGAAAGGCACTGCATATCTTTGAATGAAGAAGTAATACGGCTTGAAATAATTCCACAGAGTGTAAGTGTAGCCCGCAATACCAATCGCCGTACTCCTCTGACTGACGTGCACTCCACTGCAGGGCTTTCTCACTCACATACTATGGGAAGCATTTGTTCTCCAGCGGTGTGGCCATCCTGTTAGTGTCGACAATTGGTATCTGTTGTGAGCTTTTAACAGTGACCTGGCACGTATCACAGGTAACTATAGTACCGAGTTTTTTTATCTGATCTGTTTGAAGTCATTGTGAGTGAGGTCCCAGGAGCTGGAGTCCACTAAGGGTTGCCAGACAAAGAGAGAGAGAGAGAAAATAATGGACAAAGTGATTTACATTAGACGATCAACGGGAAAACAGTGCACTGGAAACGTACATGAAGTGCCCCACTGATCCCCACACGAAGTGCAACTGTGGCACAATAATTTAATTTGACTCTTGCAGTGTATGTGACAATAAAGATCTAATCTTAAGTGAATACTCATGACGCCAGAATCCCAGCCTGTGTGCTTCTCCTTGTCTCACTAAGGCATAACCGCACAAGAAAGTCCCTTGCCAGTGGCACGCCAGTTGGAGTGAGTGGTGTTCAATCAGCATCATACTGCAGCACTTCACTCCTGCCAGTTTAGTGGTTAGGGTGGGGTACCTTCACTATCATGATCTGGGTTCAGTATCAGTCAGAGCTATCATGTGCTTGTGAGATTCATAAGCCATTTTAAAAGTGCAATTTAACAGCTAAGAAAACTGGCAATGTTTTTGGCAGTACAGTGGTGCCCTGGGTTGCGAGTATAATTCGTCCCGGAAACGTTTTTGTAATCCAAATCACTCGGATATCAAAGCGAATTTCCCCATAAGAAATAATGGAAACTCAGATGATCTGTTTCACAACCCCCATACATTTGTATAAAAATTATTAATACAAAATATAAAGTAAAAATACATCAAACAAATCAACCTGCACTTTACCTTTGAAAAGAATCGTGGCTGGTGTGAGGGAGACGAGAGAGAGGAGGAGGAGGACTTTCACTCTAACTAACGGAATCCTTGCTATCTGTTGGCTCACTGGAATCTTCTTCTTTTTTTGCGACTTTAACAAGGAGCCTCTCCAATGACAGCTGCTTTTGCCTGAAGAGTCACTACGGACACAAAATAAAAAGAAATGCTTTACGCAGTGTAAGGTTTCTAAACTCTTTTGGGATTCCCTTCCAACGGGACAACACGCAGAAGAGCGTCCCGAAGCAGCCGCAGGCTCCCAGCGCTGTAGCAGTTCACCGTAAAAGTGAATCAGAAAAGATTGCGATCGCGCTATAAGCACCTGCCGTCGATGGGTGATGCGAGGAACATTATAAATGTGCAAGGCACGTTATTACTTGCCTGATAGCTGTGTCTGTGTATTGCAGAGTGGCAGATCCCGCTACAATAAATATCTGCGCTGTTCCTGTTTCACGCTGAATAAAGCTGGTGTCGCTAAAGTACTGAGACTCAGCTTCATGTTTTGGGGTGCAAGACGGGGACTCGCACGTTACAACAAACACACACGTGGTCACAATGCTATAGTAAACAGTATACGTTCGTACAGATGTTGACTATATGAGTGAGGCGCTCCTACTGAGAACGAGCATGGGAGACGATTACCCACAATCCTCACGTGACGCTCGTCTGACAAAGCGTATACATACTACTTGTATTGCAAGACCTCGCTCGTTTATCAAGTTAAAATTTATTAAAAATTTTAGCTCGTCTTGCAAAACACTTGCAGACCAAATTACTCGCAATCCAAGGTTTCACTGCATTTAACTTTGATGTTATTATAAAAAGGCAGTTTCTTTTGTGAATATATAGGCCTACTGTATATGCACAGTTCTTGGGAGACGTCTGCATATTCTTGCCAGCACAAGGTGGGCCAGGTTTAATACTCTTCAGGCTAGGATATATATCTAAATCATTTTACAATACGTAAAAAGTTCAGGAAGACCATCTTGAAACCGTAACGTGCAACATATACATCACTCTCAGTAATCAATTTATTAAATGCAGTGCTTTTCTTGGCTGTCACCTTAACAAAGCATTCTGTTGTTATTTTTACTTATTTGGCAGTGTCTACTGCGATGTCTCTGTGTACACTGTAAAAAATCTGGGTGTAATTTAATGGTTAAATGACAGGCAGCTGATCTGACAATCATTTAACTGTCAAAAAAACTGTAAGGAGCATTGACCAGTCTACAGTTTGTCTCAGTAACATTAATGCAGTCAACAATAGTTTCATCATCATTAAAACTAAACTCAGCCAATTCATTCTGCTTTTAAATTACATCTTACAATAATGTCAAATTAAAATAACTAGCTAAATAGACATGTGATGTCATTTTTAACTTGCAATATACCTATAAAATTCTGTTTATTTAACTGTATGAGATTAACAATAATATGTAACAATTCTTAACTAAAAATGAAAAGTTTTTTTTTGTTTGTAAAAATAAGTTTTTATTTACAAATTACAAAATAAATTTGCAACAATACAATTTTACCATATAACAAACACGGTTATTTTCCATTTCTATCTCTTAACCGAAAACCTCATTCCTCTAAAACATTGGCACACATAACCATACTACTCACATATGTTTTGATTTAAAATCAATTCCCATTAAAGCCTTATTCCCCATTCCCCGGTATCAACACCTTTCCATATCTCCTTAGCAGGAGACACTTCTCAATATCCAGATTTTTTTTTTCAAGCTCCTTTTCCAAAATCTTTTTTACCCACTGCACATCTCTGGTCACAAATCTCTTTATTATGATACACCTGGCATCCCATATGTACTTCTTTGCTAGGCTAATAAGCCATATCAAAAAGGTCTTCCTTGAACTTCTGCCATTTCCAGCTAGACCCTTCACTTTCAAAATCAACCCATAGCTGAATCCGTTACCATTATTAGTAATCCTTTCACATTTGTCCACATTTTTTGTGTCCAGCTGCACTCCCAAAACATGTCTGATTGTCTCCCCCTTGGCAGGCTACAGCCTGGTCTTGGACATGTCCTTGTCTGTGTCAAACCTTGCCTATACATCCTGTCCCTCACACATAATCTTCCATAGACCATCATCCAATTCAAAGCCTTTAAAATATTTCCCAGCCATTTTGGCTGTGCCGCTGTCCATATCCTCACTTCAGACTTTATTGTCAGACTCTTTCTCCTCCTCTATTGTACACCCGACAGCTTTATACAAATGTTTCTGTTTGCAGCACAAAATAACATCTGCAAAATCCCTGTACATCATTCTCAATTTTGTTGAATATTCGTAGCCTCCTGGTCTCTCTTCTGCCTTTGGTGTCAAATTTGACCACACTGTCAAGAGTCCTCATTACTGATATGAACCACAGAGCTAGAAAAACTTTGAAAGTTGTGTACAAAGGACGATTGCAAAGCCTTGCATAAAGATGAAAAACAAAACACAGTCCATCTTTATTTGAATGTCTGTGACATCCCTACCTCCATTTTCCACACTACATCCATCCATCCATTTTCCAACCCGCTGAATCCGAACACAGGGTCACGGGGGTCTGCTGGAGCCAATCCCAGCCAACACAGGGCACGAGGCAGGAAACAATCCTGGGCAGGGTGCCAACCCACCACAGTTTCCACACTACATTCCATATCAAACCTTCTTATCCACTCATACCTTCATCCCCATACAAAATGAAACACCACTGATTTAATCTTAACCCCCAAATAATGAGGCAAAGGAAAATTGTCCACAAATGCATACATGAGGACAGTATCTCCGTTTTTACCACTAATGTCTTACCTATAAAAGTCAAATTTCTTTTTTTCTATAAATTCAGCCTATGTTTTATCATTTTTATTTTGTCTTCCCAGTTTCTTTTGCCACTTTTTGTCCTGTAAAAATTATCATCTTTTTATACAAGTCTTGTTAACTTAGAGTCCACAAGGGGCATCTCTCCTCTCCTTCCATTTACCAAAATACATCATAATGGACTTATTCCGATTCAATATGGAACCTGTTGCCTCCTGTAAAATCTCAAAAATATTACAAATTTTCACCAAAACTCTATGATCTGTAAGAAATAGGGACATATAATCTACCTTTTTGGTTATTGGATTTATTCCAATGTTTACAAAAAAGCAGTACAAGTCATCCAGTGGAGAAAAAAAACATTGCTTTGATGATATAAGGTGTGCCACAGTTTTGACAATATGTTGAAAATAACTTGGTATAAATCAGCTTCCATAACCACAAAGAAGCATTCAGAGTGCAATGAAAAATTATTTTTCTAACCATCAATAAATTTTGATATCTCACAGTACAAAATATAGCAGTGAAACTACACAGAAGCGATTTTGCTGGAGGATGTTGACTGTTTTTTTCTCTCTCTTAATCTTAGGTGTTTGTTTGGTGCTTGTCATTCCTCTCTGTGAATTATTATTCTTGTTCCATTGATACAGTGCCTTTAGTTCAGCCATGTTTTCAGTGTATTCTGCATTAAAAACCCAGCATCCACTTTCTCTATAAAATCCTGAGAGAACTGTAGCAAACAAAAACAACAAACCCTGGGGTGCTACAGGTAACAAAATCTTAATGAATTTAGGTTAAGAATTAATTTATTTTACCAAAAATACAGCTAGCTACTTATTTATTTATGGCAAAAGGTAAGGGCAAGTTTTCCTAGTAGAAAATGTATACCCCAGTCTGGGTAGATGCAAAGACTATCTTAGTTTAATAATTCTTCCCTTTTATTTAGATAAAACATATTTGTATCTACTAATAAATTGTTATTAAAATGATTGTTTTATGAGTATTTTTTGAAAATCTGGAGTCTTACTAGAATTTTCAAATCATTAATGATTAGGAAAGCCTTACTGTACAAGTTAATGGTACATATCATTATTGTGTTTGTTTTCCCCTTCAATGCAAGACACAAGATATCTCATCCTCTGTATGTTATGTAAAACTGTTTAGGTTTATGGAAAGGTGTAATAGAAAGCTTTTGTTTTAGAGCAAGATATGTTAACATTTGTAAGTTGGAACTGTTATAAGGACAGTGAAAGCATTTGTTGTAAGTGTGAGTGTGTAATCAGCAAGTTCCTGCCAACCCATGAAGCCAGGTTGACGATATACTTAAGAGTCTGAGACCATACTTTGGCATCATAAACTTGTTACCTCAACTGACAATCCTTGTCCACATCTCATAAACTTAAGGGGCAGATGTCTTCATCACTTTGCACACAATCTTCCCAATTCACTGTTCAGTAAGAATCCAGCATATTTATGGAGTGTTTACGGCTGTGCTAAGAGAGGAATGAAGCATAAACTTATCTTTAATTACACTTTTGGTTCCAACCATATATACCGTGTGTATATTAAGGTTACTTTAATTTTTATTTCTATAGTTTAGTTTTAATAACTCATTCCAACCCAGCCACAGGGGATGCAAAAACCAGTATGTTTCTACATGCCAGTCCCAAGCCCGGATAAATGGGTAGGGTTACGTCAGGAAGGGCATCCGGTGTAAAATTTTGCCAAATCAATATGTGAACAACAATACAAATTTCCATACCGGATTGGTCGAGCCCCGGGTTTACAACGACCGCCACCAGTACTGTTAGCCAACAGGGTGCTGCCGGAAATTGGGCTACTGTTGGCCAAAGAAGAAGAAGAAGAAGAAGAAGAGGGGAGAGACGTGTCCAGAGACAGGAGGAGAGGAGGAAAGTAAAGAGTGGAACTGAGGGTAGGAACTTTAAATGTTGGCAGTATGACTGGTAACGGGAGAGAGTTAGCCGATATGATGGAGAGAAGGAAGGTTGATATATTGTGCATGCAAGAGACTAAATGGAAGGGTAGTAAGGCCAGGTGGATTGGAGGTGGATTCAAATTGTTCTATCATGGTGTGGATGGGAGGAGAAATGGGGTAGGGGTTATTCTGAAGGAACAGTATGTCAAGAGTGTTTTGGAGGTGAAAAGAGTGTCAGGCAGAGTAATGATTATGAAGCTGGAAATTGGAGGTGTGATGATGAATGTTGTTAGTGCATATGCACTGCAAGTTGGGTGTGCAATAGGTGAGAAAGTAGATTTTTGGAGTGAGTTGGATGAAGTGATGAACAGTGTACCCAAGAGACAGAAAGTGGTGATTGGAGAGGACTTCAATGGGCATGTTGGTGAAGGGAACAGTGGAGACGAGGAGGTGATGGGTATGTATGGTGTCAAAAAGAGGAATGAAGAAGGTCAGAGGATAGTGGATTTTGCCAAAAAGATGGACATGGCTGTGGTGACTACATATTTTAAGAAGAGGGAGGAACATAGGGTTACGTACAAGAGTGGAGGAAGATGCACACAGGTAGATTACATCCTATGCAGAAGAGCTGATCTGAAGGAGATTGAAGACTGCAAAGTGGTGGCAGGAGAAAGTCTAGTTAAGCAGTATAGGATGGTGGTCTGTAGGATGACATTGGAGATCAAGAAGAGGAAGAGAGTGAGGGCAGAGCCAAGGATCAAATGGTGGAAGTTAAAAAAGGAAGACTGCAAGGTTGAGTTTAGGGAGGAGGTGAGACAGGCACTGGGTGACAGTGAAGGGTTAAGAGACAGCTGGGAAACTACAGCAGATGTAGTAAGGGTGACAGCAAGAAGGGTGCTTGGCGTGACATCTGGAAAGTGGAAATGGAAACCTGGTGGTGGAATGAGGAAATACAGGAGAGTATACAGAGGAAGAGGATGGCAAAGAAGAAGTGGGATAGTCAGAGAGATGCAGAAAGTAGACAAGAGTACAAGGAGATAAGGCGCAACGTGAAGAGAGAGGTGGCGAAGGCTAAAGAAAAGGCGTATGATGAGTTGTACGAGAGGTTGGACACTAAGGAGGGAGAAAAGGACCTGTACCGATTGGCTAGACAGAGGGACTGTGCTGGGAAAGATGTGCAGCAGGTTAGGGTGATAAAGGATAAAGATGGAAACGTACTCACAAGCGACGGAGAGTGTGTTGAGCAGATGGAATAGAGTACTTTGAGAGGCTGATGAATGAAGAGAACAAGAGAGAGAAGAGGTTGGATGATGTGGAGATAATGAATCAGGAAGTGCACTGGATTAGCAAGGAGGAAGTAAGGACAGCTATGAAGAGGATGAAAAACGGAAAGGCCGTTGGTCCAGATGACATATCTATGGAAGCATGGAGGTGTTTAGGAGAGATGACAGTGGAGTTTTTAACCAGATTGTTTAATGGAATCTTGGAAAGTGAGAGGATGCCTGAGGAGTGGAGAAGAAGTGTACTGGTGCTGATATTTAAGAATAAGGGGGATGTGCAGGACTGCAGTAACTACAGGGGAATAAAATTGATGAGCCACAGCATGGAGTTATGGGAAAGAGTAATGGAAGCTAGGTTAAGAAGTGAGGTGATGATTAGTGAGCAGCAGTATGGTTTCATGCCAAGAAAGAGTACCACAGATGCAATGTTTGCTCTGAGGATGTTGATGGAGAAGTTTAGAGAAGGCCAGAAGGAGTTGCATTACGTCTTTGTGGAGCTGGAGAAAGCATATCACAGGGTGCCTCGAGAGGAGCTGTGGTATTGTATGAGGAAGTCGGGAGTGGTAGAGAAGTACGTAAGAGTTGTGAGGGAAGTGTGACAGTGGTGAGGTCTGCGGTAAGAGTGACGGATGCATTCAAGTTGGAGGTGGGATTGCAAAAGGGATCAGCTCTGAGCCTTTCTTATTTGCAATGGTGATGGACAGGTTGACAGACGAGATTAGACAGGAGTCCCCGTGGCCTATGATGTTTGCTGATGACATTGTGATCTGTAGCGATAGTAGGGAGCAGGTTGAGGAGACCCTGGAGAGGTGGAAATATGCTCTAGAGAGGAGAGGAATGAAGGTCAGTAGGAACAAGACAGAATACATGTGTGTAAATGAGAGGGAGGTCAGAGAATGGTGAGGAAGCAGGGAGTAGAGTTGGCAAAGGTGGATAAGTTTAAAACTTGGGATCAACAGTACAGAGTAATGGGGATTGTGGAAGAGAGGAGAAAAAGAGAGTGCAGGCAGGGTGGAATGGGTGGAGAAGAGTGACAGGAGTAATTTGTGACAGACGGGTATCAGCAAGAGTGAAAGGGAAGGTCTACAGGATGGTAGTGAGACCAGCTATGTTATATGGGTTGGAGATGGTGGCACTGACCAGAAAACAGGAGACAGAGCTGGAGGTATTAAAGATGCTAAGATTTGCATTGGGTGTGACAAGGATGGACAGGATTAGAAATGAGTACATTAGAGGGTCAGCTCAAGTTGGACGGTTGGGAGACAAAGTCAGAGAGGCGAGATTGCATTGGTTTGGACATGTGCAGAGGAGAGATACTGAGTATATTGGGAGAAGGATGCTAAGGATAGACCTGCCAGGGAAAAGGAAAAGAGAAAGGCCTAAGCGAAGGTTTATGGATGTGGTGAGAAAGGACATGCAGGTGATGGGTGTAACAGAACAAGATGCAAAGGACAGAAAGATATGGAAGAAGATGATCCGCTGTGGCAACCCCTAACGGGAGCAGCTGACAGAAGAAGAAGAAGAAGTTTTAATAACTCATTCCCATTTCTTTTTATGTTTTTTTTTTATTGGTGACTTAACTCAAGTAGTTTTTATTTTGAGGGAATCTCTTTTTTTTTGTTTTAGTCTAAACAAATGGCTGTTGTGTTTGTACTGTACAGCAGAGACTGTACACACATTTAATAATGCCCATAAGATTCAATGAGCCTCCTACTGCTTCAGCTGTCTATAAGGAGTATTTTCTGAACGTTTTGTAAAAAGTGTGTCATTTGTGTTGTAGCCATGTCCATCTGTTCCAGAAGCAGGCTGCTTTCTTTGGCAGCACGAGGCATTTTACATTTTAAGTCAAGTACTACATAGGAGGTTGTAAAGGCAGGTAATTCATATAACCTGCTAGACATTCCTCATGCAATAAAAACGTATGGCTCTTGTGTTGATCAACTGAGGCAACTTAAGAGCAGGTTTCTTTAGAAAGAAAGTAAAAGCTTGTTGACCAATGTGAATTGGAATTTTATTCTTTTTGGTAGGCATGTTTTGTCAGCATGTCATGTGTATAAAGAAGTTGAGAACCATCTTTATTAAAAGGATTCTTCCCTTTAACTGAGGTCCATGAATCAGTCTGCTATGTCATCATTTACACACTCTTGTTAATGTTAAAAGTACTCCCAGAAGGTATCTTGCCATTTACAAGAAATTTTTTTGTGTGTATAAATGTACGTATGTTCCGTCTAGACACTGACGAATGTCATGGTCACAAGCTATACAGCCATTTACCGAAGAAATAGGGATAGTCAATAGCAAAGATTCCTGTTAAGGAGTGGGTTGATATGAACAAAAACTTTAGTTACATTACCTTTGAGCACTACTTAATATTATTGATACAATTACTATTGTTGAAATTATTATTCAACACTATCTGTAATGTTGACAGTATTTCTTGTTATTATTTTTAAATGTGTCTGCAACTAGAAGTATGTGTGGGACTGATTTTTTTTTAAAATATGCTGCTTTTTTAACACTAGAATCCCAGAAGCCTACAAAAATATTCATAATGCTGGGCCACCTTAAATTCCTTTGCGGCTCGTTATCAGCATCTTTGTTTTGGAAATATGTCAATCAGCACTGGCAGCAGGCAGCCTGCTATCCAATTCTCCACAGAAGAAGCTGAAATCAATTCTCAAATTCTGTTTATCTAGGAGTAAGGTGTCAGGAACTGTATAGGGTAAATAATATATCATTATTTGGAATACATACATTTCATGTGTGTTCCGTATCTACAACAATCTCTGTAAATGTAGGATGATAGGAAATGTGAGGCAAGAAATGTTGAACAATTATCTAAAGTAAACTCTTTTTAAAATTATTGAAATAATTGACAAAATGTTGATGTGAAGTCCAAATTTCAAATAAACACTTCCATAAAAAGTATAACAAAACAAGTGTTTTTATTCAGGAATATAACTGAAGAAAAACAAATTGTTCAATTTACATGTTACTGGCAATGTGTAAAAACTGAAGCCTGTCACTATCAAATCAATAGAAAGTAGACACTTCCCCTAGGCTGGTACTGAGGTAAGGACTTCTGTCTCATAATCAAGAGGTTGTGGGTTCGATCCCAGGTCGTCCTCACATTTAACATATTGAGTAGTGAGCTGCTATTATTGTTACTATTATATAATAAAAACATACATTTGATTTGAGTCTGTAACATCAAAATGTGTGGTGCTTGTAAATGTTAGCACTGAAGAGATAAAATCCCACAGACAGAAATGAAGCACAATCATTTCTTCTTGGTGTCTTGTTGAGCAGACACCACAGAGTCTATGGTGGATGTTACTTTTCCTTGCATACGGACATTCACATCAACATGTCATTTGAACAATTTTTTTAATGCACAAATCCAAGAATAAAACTGAATAAAAAAAAATTGATCAAATTAAGTTTATTCAAGAATAAAACTGAATAAAAATATTGTTCAAATGAAACGCTGATATGAATGTCTGTGTGCGAGGGAAAGTAATATCTTTTACAAGTACCATAAATTCAATACATCAAATGTATGTTTTTGTTATATGATAATAATAATAGCAGCTCACTACTCAAAGCGCTAAATACAGAAGACACAGGATTTGAACCTACTACCTCACCATTGCTAAATGGTAGCTTATCCACTGCGCCATCTGCACAGATCTGTGACAGAGCAGCATTATCACTGTGACAACTGGTTGAAAATGAAACAAATAAACACACACATATGTGAATGCCTTTTATTTTGTACCGACTGATAGTTGGGCTTCAATAATTGAGCAATTTCTTTTTCTTCAGTTTCAATGTTGAATAAAAGTGTACTTGTTTTGTTACACCTTTTGTGAAAGTGTTTCTTGGATATTTGGGCTTCACACATCCTACTCTTCACGTCAAAATTATGTCATTATTACTATAACATATGAAAACATTTTCTGTTTTAGCCATGTGTTCAGCATCTCTTGCCTCGCATTTTCTCTGTCATTCAATATTTACACAGATCGTTGTAGACATGGAACATGCATGAAATGTATTATTTCAAATCATGATATTTCATTACCTATATACGTAATTCCTTACAAACACATTTCCAGGTAAACAGTTCCATATATACTTAAGCTGTGAGGCTTTCAGCAGGGGCGATTTGACTGAATGGTTGGCGCGGTGGTTGGGAGTTCGGGGTGTTACAGGCTACGTTCTGCTAAACCACACATTTGCAAAACAAAAGTGGGCTGTTAACACAGTGATAAGGAGCTACGAGCTTCTTGGCGTATATCAGGAAAATTTAAGAAGGTCGGGGACAATGAGAAAAATCGTAAGCTTCAGGAAATCTAGTTGTTAAAGGGCGTCCTTTTACTCGTGCATCCTTCCACACAGAAGGATCTTCAATTCCACTCACTCCTGGCTGCAGCATAGCCTGGAGAAAAGCAATGCATCACGGATGATTTGCTACCTTCAGGATTGGGCAAAAAAATAAAAAATTCTGTGAGCATACGAAACACTTTGATTTTAGGACCAGTTCTCAGTTTTTAAATGGAGCTGTAAAATGTTTAAAGGAGAGAGTGCTTCTGACCAAGGTAATTACAGTTTTGCCTTTTTATATTAGTTTTTATTTCTATATTTTTTCTGACCTTACTTAGAAATTCAGTTTAGTTTTAGTTTTCCTTCATCGTGTATTTTTAATTTTAATTTAGTTTTTATTTCACAAAGACATTTCTATTTTATTTTTATATAAAAACAAGCATAATCAAAGCCAGATACTGAATATGAACAATTTTATAGAATTTTATAATCTTTAAAATATTATTTTCTATACAACTTAAATACAGCCTAAATAAAATGTGCACTGACTTTTGGCACTTTTTATCTTTTCCTTTTATTGCCCAGTATGGGCCAATTTATAATGAAATGTATGTGAATTTTAAGGTTTGAGGATTTTTTACTTGAAATGTCTACAGCACACAACATTTCCTGCTTCAAAACAATTTGCTTAAAATTAAAGCCTTCAATATGATAATCAAAAATTTCCCATACTGTTCTTTCTTATTTTCTATCAGCCATATTGATCTCTGATTCCATCTCAGGCACACATGGACAGAATTTTGCCACCGGCAGGCCTGAAAAGATATAAAAAAAATCAGAAAACAAATTCTACTGTGTTCTGACAGGTGTGATCATGAAAATCATGGGAGCTTAGGAAGAACATGACTCTTAGGCTTGAATTAGTGTGCAGACCCCACCTAGCTGTATTGAGAGAAACAACGAAAAAAAAGCATGTAGTGTGAAGGTTAGGGGTAGTGAGACTTGAATAGCTCATACATAAGAACAGTAAACCCTTAATGAGCAGAGCAAGAGCAGGTAATAGGAGTATAGACGAGCACAAAATGACAGGGACAGCATCTGAGATTAAGAACAATGTCTATATTATCTAAACCTGTTTACCCAGAGCAGGATGGCAGTAAACCTGGAGCCTACCCCAGCAGGTTTGGATGCAAGGCAGGGAAATTCCCAGTATGCAATATGAATGATATGGCTGATGTTATGAACAAAAAGAATAAGATATTTCAAGCATCTATTTTGAGAGAGAGAGAAAAACTGAAAAAAGGGGGACAAATATTTTAAAACATAATTCTGCTACTGGATTTTTTCACAATATCAGGTATTTTGAGCTGTGAATATAAACTGAAAAAAATAATAAATTAATAAAATATGTAATAAATACAAAAACACATTAGTATATTTAGCGTTTCACCAGTTGGCAGAATCTCTTCACCTACCAACCTGTAGTTCAGTACAGACGTTGCCAGCTCAGGAAGTTTACAAGGTTTGTGTTGCTTTGTTGTTAAATGACCTTTTTAAAACAAAAAGTGATTGATCAGTAACAATATGCTGATCATGTGTGATGACCTAGTCAGTCTCTCGATCAGTGCTGTTTTATTTTCAAAAATGATTTCTCCTGTGCAAAGTAGCAGGTGAATTATTGTCAACAAAATGCATGCACCTGAGAAATAAACTGAAACGTTAGTCACTCGCAATTTTTCTGTCCATACAGTAAAGGTTTTGTTGACCAGCGCATTCCGATTTCTGGTATCTGAATTACACCTTGATACACAACAAGCACAAAGAAAGGCAGCACAGTAAATCGCTTTCTATTTCACACACTTTACGTGCCTGTATTAAGCTCTCACTGTTACCGCAAATGCTGCGTGAACACTCGTCCTCCGTCACCGTTCAATTGATGAATATATGTGGGCGACTCATGGTGGATGACTTTCGGTGTTACAGTTAACAGTTACAAGGGTTAAAGACTAATGGCAAGAATATTCATTCAAAAACGAAAACTAAAAATATTTTTGGTAAATTGTAATTTTATTTCAGTTAGTCTTTCCAGCTACTTTAATAGCTTTGTTTAATTTCATTTCATTTATGAAAATGTTTTTTTAAGAATAGTTTCAGTTTTGATTTTAGTTTTCATATAACTAAAATAACATTGCTTCCAACAAAAGAGTAAATTTGTGATATACAGTATTTATGTTTTAATAAATATTTCTATATGTTCTACTGAAGTAGAACCTAGGCACTGACTGAGTGAAGAGGACCTCTGAGTGGATTACAGTAGATGGACAATAATGTTTTTGTGGTTCTTCTCTTTAGCCAGTAATACCTCAAATTCACATTCACTGAAGTTTTGTTTTCTGCCTTTTCTCCAATCTTCTTCCGTTGTTGTAGTAAACAAGGCCAGATTCATATAATGATTAGATCAATATACTGTATTCAAAAAAGGAGGTTTTTAAGCCTTATACAGTTAATGGAGGGAAGACAGGGAGTAGTAAAACATTTGGGCACTGGTACATAGTTTCAAGTTGATTTGAAATGTACTAAAGAACTGGCATGGCACATGCCATATGTATGGTTTTATAAATCCAACTTTTTTGTGTGTACATCTTTTTTGCCTTTTGAGCATAAGAAAAATTTCAGTATGGAATTTAAACAGGTTTTTAAATGAGACCCCTGGTGATTCATGTGCAGGAAAAGGCATCGCAAAAAGGTGGCCACAAGACACAGGAGCATAATGAAGAATGGTCCAGATGATCATCCTGAGTGTGCATGCAGAGGGGACAACAGAAGGTGAGCCACAACTTCACTCACCTGTCTGAGAGCTCAAATATGCACATCCTGTGCTAGTCTCTTCTGTACCCATGCACAATACAATATACTGTGTATTATATCTATTCATTCACAATACCACCCTCTAGCAGGAGTTCTGATTACTGTGGTCTTGACCCACAGCTGACCCATTAAGGGTCATAGACTCTTGCCCCAAGCTAACAGCATACAGATCAAATTATTATAAACTACAAACTATTGCAAACTATTTTCAAATATCACGTTAACTTTAAGAAGAAGATGGCAGTCAGAAACAACATTACCAAAATAATTTATTGTCATATTCAATTGCACAGCACTTCTAGTATAAACAGGCATTGGGTAGATACTTTTTTGTTGTCTTCTGCAGAAAGCACCATGATAGGAAATGCAAGGCCTTGACTCTGAGAAAACACATTTGTTGCACTGTCCATCTCCCTGTATGATCCTGTAGTTACAGTAGTTCTGCTTCTTCATGCATGTTGAACACCAAAGTCTTGGCAGTGATAATATCTCCATATTCATAAAGATCTGGTCTTCATAAACTCAAATAATTTATGTTACTTTAAATTGATTGAACAATTTAAACTTCCTTTGTGCAATTGTGAGTTTATATTGTGAACTTCATAACATAATTCTGTATTTGGCAGGATCTTTTGTTGAGTCCTTTGCGCTGTGGCACACACCCGAAAAAACCTGACACTTAACCGGTACATAGATTTATTAATAGATTTTCCAATGATTATTTTTTCTTTTCTAGGCCATGTATTATTATATACTGGCAGAAAATTCACATTATTTACATAACTTGGTTATGCACAATTTTACATACACTGTATGTTGTACAGTATCATTGCATAACAGCATTAGGTGTAAGTTTATATGAAGATGTATCACAAAAAATTCAAATGTCAAATAAAATGCAGAAATTACTGTAGGGGTTATTCCAGAGTGTTTACATCTCCTTGAGTTTAATTTTTTTCATCCAAATGACAGCTGCCTCCTGGTTATATTTTAAAGGTGGTTTACCAAAGTTGATGGGGTATATATTTTCACTGTTTCATCCCAAGCACAATCTGCGACCTGCAAGGAAAACCAATAAAATCAGCAGTGCATTACCATGAAGAATTAAGAGGTTACAGTCTTGGTGGTGTTTTATTGTTGAGCTTGCTAGAGACAATGATTATTTACTTAGATGATTAATGCTGGAGGCAAAGCCACATTTCATTTACCAGCTGTTATATAGTGCATGGCTTTATGTGTTTTTTTCTACACAGCTCTTGAAAAATTGCAGTACTTGGACAAAACACATCATTTTAAAATATGTAGTACTATACAGTATATTCATAAACACATTACATATGGTATTTTATTTTTATAGCATTATGGAAGATTCATAATGAAGACAGTAATATAGGAAATATGTCGCATTCAGTGGATTTCTTTATTATATTAACACATTTACTGAAAGATAATTTACTTTTTCAATTCTTAGCTATAGTTAACTAAAAACTAACAAAAATCTTGCAAAAGTCATAACATCATCAAATAAACCATTAAGCATAATAACTTTCACAATTTCACTGGTTCTTTACACAGTTGAAAAATACTTTTGTATTAAATATGCATTAAACTAATGTTTTACTATTGAATGCAGTGCATATTTGGACTTGACATCAAACAAAGTAAACACCTTTAGTTTACTGAATGCACTTGGTTGATTGAAACATTACATAAATTAGGTGACAGACAAAATAATACACTTTAGCTATGGCTGTAATGCAAATATAATTGTAACCATTGCGATACAGAGATAAAACTATAGCTAAGTAAATAAAGTGTCTCAAGCTCCCAAGATGTGGTCAACAGGAACACAGAAATAATATATTGCTTCAGTATATACCGTGAGCTTTTATTGGGCCAAATATATAATATTCTAAAAATATATAGCAATAAAATATAAAAAGAAAAATATTAGAAAGCAACATATGTAGCTTGTAACAAATATTTCTGTAAATGTGTTATGTTTTTAAAGAGGTAAAAAGACAGCTACAAGTAACAGTCTCCCTTGTCCAGTCTACATTTTCGCTCAGCAGTCTACGAATTGTGGATTATGAGGCCTGATCTCCCAAGGGTTGTAAAATGCTTTCCAAAGAAAGTTTTGTATAGTTTAAAGTAAGAATTAGCTGTCGAAATGACAATATACTACACTATTTGTCATATTACACACTATTTACTTAATATCTGCTTCACTTTGAAAGTATCACAGTTTATACTAAAGTTATTTTTTTTCCAATTAGCATTTTTCCATATGTACTTTTGATAATAAGATTCTATAGATAAATCTAAAGTAATTGTATAGTTGTGCTTGAAAGTTTGTGAACCCTTTAGAATTTTCTATATTTGCATAAATATGACCTAAAACATCATCAGATTTTCACTGAAGTCCTAAAATAATAGTAATAATAATAATTCATTACATTTATATAGCGCTTTTCTCAGTACTCAAAGTGCTATCCACACAGGGAGGAACCGGGAAGCGAACCCACAATCTTCCACAGTCTCCTTACTGCAAGCAGCAGCACTACCACTGCGAAAAATAGATAAAGAGAAACCAGTTAAACAAATGAGACAAAAATATTATACTTTGTCATTTATTTATTGAGGAAAATGATTGAATATTACATATTTGTGAATGGCAAAAGTTTGTGAACCTTTGCTTTCAGTATCTGGTGTGACCCCCCCTTTGCAGCAATAACTGCAACTAAACGTTTCCAGTAACTGTTGATCAGTCCTGCACACTGGCTTGGAGGAATTTTAGCCCATTCCTCTGTACAGAACAGCTTCAACTCTGGAATGTTGGTGGGTTTCCTCACATTAACTGCTCGCTTCAGGTCCTTCCACAACATTTCGATTGGATTAAGGTCAGGACTTTGACTTGGCCATTCCAAAACATTAACTTTATTCTTCTTTAACCATTCTTTGGTAGAACGACTTGTGTGCTTAGGGTCGTTGTCTTGCTGCATGACCCACCTTCTCTTGAGATTCAGTTCATGGACAGATGTCCATACATTTTCCTTTAGAATTATCTGATATAATTCAGAATTCATTGTTCCATCAATGAAGGCAAGCCATCCTGGCCCAGATGCAGCAAAACAGGCCCAAACCATGATACTACCACCACCATGTTTCACAGATGGGATAAGGTTCTTATGCTGGAATGCAGTGTTTTCCTTTCTCCAAACATAACGCTTTTCATTTAAACCAAAAAGTTCTATTTTGGTCTCATCCGTCCACAAAACATTCTTCCAATAGCCTTCTGGTTTGTCTATGTGATCTTTAGCAAACTGCAGATGAGCAGCAATGTTTTTTTTGGAGAGCAGTGGCTTTCTCCTTGCAACCCTGCCATGCACACCATTGTTGTTCAGTGTTCTCCTGATGGTGGACTCATGAACATGAACATTAGTCAATGTCAGAGAGGCCTTCAGTTGCATAGAATTTACCCTGGGGTCCTTTCGCCGACTATTACACACCTTGCTCTTGGAATGATCTCTGTTGGCTGACCACTCCTGGGGAGGGTAACAATGGTCTTAAATTTCCTCCATTTGTACACAATATGTCTGACTGTGGATTGGTGGAGTCCAAACTCTTTAGAGATGGTTTTGTAACCTTTTCCAGCCTAATGAGCATCAACAACTCTTTTTCTGAGGTCCTCAGAAATCTCCTTTGTTCATGCCATGATACACTTCCACAAACGTGTTGTGAAGAGCAGACTTTGATAGATCCCTGTTCTTTAAATAACACAGGGTGCCCACTCACACCTGATTGTCATCCCATTGATTGAAAACACCTGACTCTAATTTCACCTTCAAACTAACTGCTAATCCTAGAGGTTCACATACTTTTGCCACTCACAAATATGTAATATTCGATCATTTTCCTCAATAAATAAATGACCAAGTATAATATTTTTGTCTCATTGGTTTAACTGGTTTCATTTTATCTACTTTTAGGACTTGAGTGAAAAACTTGATGATGTTTTAGGTCATATTTATGCAGAAATATAGAAAATTCTAAAGGGTTCACAAACTTTCAAGCACAACTGTAAATTGAATGTCACATCTACTTCTATACAATCTTTAAAAACTAACAAAGAACAGATGCAAACTAAGAAGATGACATATTTTTGAGAAGTAAACAAACAGATTGCTGATTAATTTTTGTTTTTAAATCCAGAGGGGGAATACTAGCTAATTTTTTAAAATTATAGACTTTTTAACAAACCAACTTGCAAGAGCCAATCTTAGAAAGTTAATGTTAAATTCACATCTAATTTCAATAGAAATAGTTTCTTTTAGTTACTTAGATTTATGGTATAGTCTTTTATCCCCTGTAAATTAACATGAAATAGTACTTTCTTAGCTATATCTGTAAAACTAAGCATTAATTAAGCCAGTTAGGAAATAATCTCATTGCTAGCATGGACTGTTAAATAATTTGCAAATGGGAGATTTGGCATACAGTTTTCTGACTATTTTTAATATGAACGTTCTACACATTGTCACACACGTGCACATGGGAGGCAGCTAAAGAGCTCGAAGGTAATTCCATGCCAGACAAGGGGGGTGGCAGAGTGCACTAAACCTTTTCCTCCTTCCTGTGCAGACCAGTTAGCGGAAATTCTGCCTGGCCCACGATGATGTCACTTCCGGTTCTGGGCCCCACAACATCATTTCCTGTTCCTGCCCTGATGACCTAATTTCCTCTGCCTGACCATAAAACCGCAATTTTTGCATCCTGTAAACCAGCTCCATTTTGAACTCCAAAAAACTTTGTCTTAACAGAATGACCTACAATATACGGGGCGGCTACCCCAAACCTTTTTTGGCTTCTTTTTTCTTTTGTTGGTGTGAAAATGTAATATGAATGTATGACCAAACTTAAAGAGAAATAAAACAAGATAAATAAGCCTTAAACAGAACTGTTCTTAAACAAGAAATTTTCCTTTCTGTAGAATCAACTATTTCTCTATTTTTGTATTAACTGTTTTGCTTTGAATTTACTAAAACTTTTAAAATGAAGATATTTACTCTGCGGAATTATTTGAGAACGTATCATATACTAAGGCCAGAACAGTCCTATAAAGCAAACTAAAATTTTGAACAAATGCAACTACAAGGCTGAAATAATTTTTTAAAATAATTAAGTCCACCAATTCATCAGTGGTGAGGTGAGTAGGGGGTCCGCGGCAGTACATGTTTGTTTTATAAAATAATAACAGTGATGGTGCACAGAGTCCCAAGAATATAAGTGTATGTGTAACAAAAGCCATGTGGCTGCAGAGATTCTTGATAAGGAAGTTGGCTAATTGCGCTAACATGTTCATAAGCGGCTAACACAGCTGCCCTTCATCACAGCTCCACAAATTGTTTGGTGCACCTGCACTCACTAAGGTTAAAAAGGGTCAGTGAATAGATAGATAGATAGATAGATAGATAGATAGATAGATAGATAGATAGATAGATAGATAGATAGATAGATAGATAGATAGATAGATAGATAGATAGATAGATAGATAGATAGATAGATAGATAGATAGATAGATAGATAGATAGATAGATAGATACTTTATTAATCCCAATGGGAAATTCACATTCTTCAGCAGCAGCATACTGATACAATAAATAATATTAAATTAAAGATTGATAATAATGCAGGTGAAAAACAGACAATAACTATGTATAATGTTAAATGTTAACGTTTACCCCCCCGGATGGAATTAAAGAGTCGCATAGTTTGGGGGAGGAACGATCTCCTCAATCTGTCAGTGGAGCAGGACAGTGACAGCAGTCTGTCGCTGAAGCTGCTCTTCTGTCTGGAGATGATACTATTAAGTGGATGCAGTGGATTCTCCATAATTGATAGGAGCCTGCTGAGCGCCCTTCGCTCTGCCACAGATGTTAAACTGTCCAGCTCCATGCCAACGATAGAGCTTGCCTTCCTCACCAGTTTGTCCAGACGTGAGGCGTCTTTCCTCTTAATGCTGCCTCCCCAGCACACCACTGTGTAGAAGAGGGCGCTTGCCACAACTGTCTGATAGAACATCTGCAGCATCTTATTGCAGATGTTGAAGGACGCCAGCCTTCTAAGGTAGTATAACCGGCTCTGTCCTTTCTTGCACAGCGCATCAGTATTGGCAGTCCAGTCTAATTTATCATCCAGCTGCACTCCCAGATATTTATAGGTCTGCACCATCTGCACACAGTCACCTTTGATGATCACGGGGTCTATGAGGGGCCTGGGCCTCCTAAAATCCACCACCAGCTCTTTGGTTTTGCTGGTGTTCAGGTGTAGGTGGTTTGAGTCGCACCATTTAACAAAGTCATTGATTAGGTCCCTATACTCCTCCTCCAGCCCATTCCTGATGCAGCCCACAATAGCAGTGTCATCAGCGAACTTTTGCACATGGCAGGACTCCGAGTTATATTGGAAGTCCGATGTATATAGGCTGAACAGGACCGGAGAAAGTACAGTCCCCTGTGGCGCTCCTGTGTTGCTGACCACAATATCAGACGTGCAGTTCTGAATGAAAGCAAGAATGAAAGCAAGGGAGAAAAAAGAATGGAAGGAAGAGAGACAGGGAGAGCAGGATCAGGGAATCAGACCAGTGGTGTGGTGAGAAGGCTGTGCAGTTGAGGAAGACCCATGGGGAAGTGAGGAAAACAGTGCTACCAGGGTGGATGGACTATGTCGAGCGGACAGAGCATAGGAGATTGTAGGCTCCTAGGTATCCCACAGAAACTGAGGTGGGCATGTGGAAGATGGAGCCGGGCTTGGTGTTGGTCCCAATCTGGGAGTCTCAGCCCAGCTGAGTATACCTGTTAGGGTGATCTTGGGTCATGTTCATGAAGATGATCCTATGTTTATTGTTTTTTCTTCTTACCTGGGTTTAACAGTTTTTGAAAGGATTATTTAGTGAAGGATTTTATCTTCTTCATGAACACTGTTTTTATGGGATTATTTATTGACTTTATCTATTTAATGAAGAGAAGTGCTGCACTTTGATTTGGACACTTTGTTTAAAAATAAAAAGTATAAAGCACTTTTGATTGTGTCTTCAATCGACGTAATCCATCTTGATCTATAACTATTGAGGTCCTAGATTCAAGAATGTTATACCAGCTGTGGGCAACATGGGCATCACACCATCCATCCATTTTCTTAATCCACTTTGTTTAATACAAGGTTGCAGTCAGCTGGAGTCTATCCTGTCTGCAACTCTACAACAAATCAACTCCACAACTGTCTGTCTGAACTAAGATCCTGGATGGCTAATAATTTTCTTGATCTAAATCAAAATAAAACGGAGGTGCTTATAGTGGGTCCATCAGCTAAAGCCCAAATTGGTCTTGGTCTTCTCGGCTCTTTCTCTGTCTTTTCCAAACCTCAAGTCCACAATCTTGGTGTTATCTTTGACAGTAACCTCTCTTTTGAGAAACAAATAAATTCTGTATTCAAGAGTTGCTTTTTCCAACTTCGTCTATTAGGTAAGATAAAGCCTTTTTTATCTTCTAGGGATCTTGAGATAGCTACTGAAGCGTTTATTTTTTCTCGCCTCGATTACTGCAACTCGCTGTATTCTGGGATTAACAAATCGTTGATACACAGGTTACAGTTGGTACAAAATGCTGCCGCTCGCTTTCTGGTTGGGGCAAGAAAGTATGACACTGTCTCTCCTATTTTAGCTTCTTTACACTGGCTGCCTGTCAGTTTTCGAATTGATTTTAAAATCCTGCTGCTAGTTTTTAAATCTTTACATGGACTTGCTCCTGCCTATTTATCTGAACTGTGTGTTTTACATCAGCCATCTAGAATGCTTAGATCTTCTGGTCAGCTGTCTCTGGTTGTCCCTCGTACCAAGTGTAAAACCAAGAGGGACAGGTCTTTTGCAGCTGTCGCACCTCGCCTGTGGAACTCTTTACCTCATCATATAAAGGAGTCGTCTACAATTGAACTGTTTAAAACAAGATTAAAGACTCATTTCTACTCACTTGCATTCAGTTACCTTCAGTAATACTGATGGCTTCCTCTTTGTGATTATATTACATTACTTCTATTTTTTATGTATATAACATTACTTCTATTTATTATGTATTTTATTTTATGTTCATATATTTTATTTCTATTTATGTTTTATGTTAATTTTTTCTATTTTTGTAAAGCACTTTGGCCACAGCATTACTATGTTTGTTTAAATGTGCTATATAAATTGACCTATATTTTTCCACATCAGGTTGATTTAGAAATGACAAATAATTTAATGAATGTTTGAAATGTGGAAGTAAACCAGCTTACTCATTAAAAAATTCAAATGCACAAAAGGCATGCAAAATTTACAGACACAGTAAATGGACATGGAAATAGCTACTAAAAGTAAAACCCCTGGAATCATATACAGCAGTGCTAACTAACAACTGTACCACCACAAAAATTACAATGAAATATTTTTTTTTCTTGCTTTTCCATTCATCTGCACATAAAATTATATGCATATTGATATGGTAAATTCTAGTATGGATAACATGATCAATGACTAGACTGGAATTTTTAGGACTTTAGGTTAAATTTATTCAACTAAACTTTCTGTTCACCATTCTCTATAAGATAGATAGATAGATAGAAATGTGGCAAACTCCAAATATGATACATGAATAGTTACCAATTATTGTTAGGCAGACCTCATCATAATTATTTAATTTCAGGCCATATGCAGCAATACATTAGTTGTTGCATAAACACAAAATATATGGTGATATTCCCCTACTTGTCTTTTGAAAATGCTAAATTCAAAATAAGTGTTCTTGTTGCGGGAATTCTTCTTTTGTTTTATTCTCAGTCTACCTTTCACCACCTACATCAAATCACAATATAAAAAAACAAAGCATCCAAAAGGTACACCAAACTAGTCTAGGACAGACAGGCATTATCCATTGTACTATGGCCGGAGCACAAGTCCTTAGCTTAAAATGCCACTGCTAAACACTCCTAATATCCACTTCTTCTTGACTGGACCTCTCTTTGGAATGCAGCCTCTGTGTCTAATCTGATAAAATGATTAATCACAAGCCAAGTGACATCCCAGAGATAGCTCTCCGAGGTGACATTCAAAGACCCAAACTTAAACATAGAGACACAATTTAACAATTGCAGTCTTGATGGACAAAACTTTGCTCCAACAGTCAACCAAAAAAGAATGGGTTTATGTGCACCTAGGAAACAAATGACAAAATGTCTGTTCCGTCCTTTAAAACCCTTTACACACACAAAATCCGGACCTCTATATGGTCACTGCTCTCAACCTGGCTGTAACTTCTGCTCTAAAGCAGAGACTCCTGTGCTTATAGTGTGTGGCTGTAACAAAGGCTAAGACAATCCCTTCTACTCTAAAGAGTAACTGGCGCTGGACAGGATAAAAGGAAGACAGTCTATAACAGGAGTTCGACCAGGGGTGCCATTAGTCCAAATATTGCTAAGTTAGCAAGTGCCCAAGTAGTCACACGTTTGTCTTGCTGAAAATGGCAGCTGACTTATCACAAGTGATCAGCAGACATGATTTTGTTAGCAACAAGAGGATCATTGTGGTGTGCTTGAACCTCAATGACAAGATGATGAAGGAGAACATCTCCAGAACAGTCAAGGAAAAGCACACTGAAGAAAACTGACTAGGTAAGGAGCAAAGCATCGCTTACTCCAGACCATACATACATCTGCTTTGATTAGCACTGATTATTAATTGTAATTAGAAGTTAGGACAAAGCCTGCGAAAATATTATGGTGCTGGTGTAACTGAAAGGTAACACCATGTGAAGGATTAGTTCTAGCTGTTATAAATTCCTTCCTAAATCCTGTAAGAAAGTGCAGAGAAGTATCGCACACACCGAAACTCTGTGTGGGAGATAAGCAAGTGTAGAACAGCTACGGGTAAATCAACATCACAGTGCGGCACTAGAAACTTAATAAGTAGCTAAAGAAGTAATCCATTGTGAACATATGAATTGAAAGATCAGAATTCATAAATTGTGTACCATTTTCTACTGGAGAGAAACATATTAATCTAAGCCAAGATACAGAATTCATAACTTATGTCTTTTTCTGTATGAGAGTCATAAGTTTATGTTTTATATTATATACTTACATATATCCATGTTCAATCATCATTATGTTATAAATAAATAGTGTTATTTTGGGTATTTCAACAAGTGTGTTTGGAATATTTGCTGAAAAATGGTCTATTGCCATGCCAAATCACATCAGAGAAAGTGTTTAATGTGGATTTTTGACAATTTATGAACCTTGTTCATAAAATTGTATAGATCTCGTCATATTTTGCCATCTCTGTTGTAAAGTGAAAAAGAGATCCTTCACTCAACCTACATTAATTTGGTGTCCCTGATGTTGCCATCTTGTTAACTGAATTAATGATTTACCAGTGTTGCCAAAAGAACTAAAAATTAAGTTTGCTGAGTGATCGGACAAACAGTCTTTTCCTACACTACAGCAGTACAGTTTGGACCAGAGCAGTTTATCAAACGAGGCTATAAAGTGAGATGAGCTCTCATCCTCAAAAGATACAAACACACCTATCTGTACAAAAATCGTGCTATTGTAGGAGTCACTTTGGGAAGCTTTTAAGAGAAAAAATACTTCTTATACAGACTGAATATGTTAATGTGTGTTGCATTTTTGCATCTTTATTTTTCCATTTCCCTATTAAAAAGTAAATCAGCACTTCATAGGTGTCTGGGTAAATCATTTTGAAAAAGGACACTGATATTAAAATCAAACTTACTAATATACAGTATATCCCAGTTTACCCCTACCTCCCCATCCTAATAGCTTTATATAAAGACCCTTACATGCTGATCCAGGTAGATTCAGTACTTGCTACTCAACATTTTACCTATGTCACATTACACAACTTCTTCAGCACTTTTCAGTTGTGGCCTTCTTTTAGATAATCTTTGTGAGTCATTGTCAGTCGGCAGCATGCTTTCATGAAGCCAGTCGCATAATGGTTGCTATGATAAAATCAAAAAGGGGGCCTGTGTGTGCATATGAGCTGACAAGCAATGAATGCTCATCCAGAAGTCCAGTTTATGTAATGCTGTTATGAGGAATAAGAAATATGAGTGTTTTGAACCTCACAAACAGAACATAAACTCTTCTGTCTAAAGGGCCGAGACTGCAGGTGAACTCACCATACATATTAATCCTTTGTTCATTACAAACTCTGCTAGGCTGCAAGTTTACTGGCTGCCAGAAAAAAGGGGAAGCACAACTGTGCTGGAAGGTGGGCACTCAGTCGGTAAATGGGACATAGTCCCTGATGTTCTGTTGTTTAAATGGACATGGTTTGGTGATAAGATCAGCAACTGTGGTCAGCAAGATAGACATGCAATGCTTAACTAACACCAAAGAATCTCCACATGTAGGGAACATACTGGCCAAATGGGGTGTTGTGCCAACGATAAACATGATACAAAGAGATAGCATTATATAAAAAAATAACAACTGCAAAATATTATTTTACTTCATAGAGCTTTGGGCTGACCCTTTTTTAGCAAGAATCATTGGATGACCAACATATATTTAAAGATAAAACTGTGATAATTAAAACATACAGGCTGTTCTTTTACTTTTAAAACACAGTAGATGTGTAAATATTAAAAGCAAGATGGGTGCAAACACTACACATTCTGTGTACCTGCCTTTCCTACTATAGCATATTTTAAATGCATGTGTACATAACAAGATAAAATAGAAGAAAAACATGCATATACAGAGAGCAGAGACTATTTATATAGAGTACAGTATGTTATTCAAAGTGATGCTTGCAAACAGGTATTTGTTGTACCAAGTATATCTACACAAAGGCTGTTTAATGCTGCACCATCCTTCTAGAAGCTATAAAAAGTAATAAAGGACTACTCAGTATGAATATGTAACTGTTTAAATAGCACTTAGTAAAAACTTGTTTCCTTTTTTTCATTGGTTATTTCATTTGAATCTAATGTATTCTTCAGAATGACTTTATTAATGATTTTATTATACTGAATGATTTTATTATACTGCATACAGTACATTCCTTTACTCCATGTACTGAGTGCTTAAGGTGAGTCAGTTAATATTCCTTCCTTATCCGACCGACTAGCTTGTAATGAAAAAGACTGGTTCTGAAGGTTAGGAGTGACTGAAAGCTTTTGCTGTAACCATTTTCATAAATAGGTAGCAATTATTTTGGTTTATGGAGTATGTAATTCATTTAAATAATCTACTTCTTATTGCACCATATCATAAATTCCTTCCAGCCTATAGTTTACTTTTCAAGTAGATTGACAAGGATTACAACACCTCATTCCCTCCCTGTACTCCAAAATACTTAATTCAAAGCAATTTAATTAACAACAAACAAACAGATGGAAATGGCATCAATTTGTCTGATTAGGTGTCATCTCCCTTGTTATTAGCAATTCATTTTTGATTGCATTCTGATTAAAAGGAAACAATAAAGTACTTAAAATTCTTAACAAGTAGGTGAATGAAAAGTAAACAAAAATAAGGTAAAATTATGAGAGTTGTGTGTGCTAAAAGTCATGGAAGAAGTTAACTGCATTTCTGATTTTAAAAAAGAATGGTGGGGGGGGGGGACACAGCAAGTTACTTCTTATTTATCATTTTTACCCCAACAACTGTTAAGTGCCAACATAATAATAGGCTCCTAAGCCAGAATACCTGGCAATTACTTAAGATTATCTTTACTTAAGATTACAAAGTGTCCTCAAATGGTCAGAAGCAGCATCTCACTAACCAAACAGTGAACATTGTTAGCTGGAATGTCAAAGGTCTCAATCATGATCTAGGAGAGAAAAAGTATTTTCTTACCTAACATGTCTAAATGGCAATATAGTATTTTTATAGGAGACTCATTTAATAAGTGAGGACTAGTTTTGGATTCAAAGAGATTGGACTGGCCAAATCTTTCACTCCAGCTATAAAAAGAAAATGAGAGGTGTGGGAATCTTAATACATAAAACAATCTCATTTGTAGTATCAGAAGTAGTATCTGATCCTAAAGGGCGATATGTCATGGTGATGGGTAATTTACTTATGGTAAATATCTACACGCCTGTGAGATTTCATCCAGAATGTATTTGCATCTATTCCTAATATGAATACTCATAACATTATAATAGACGAGAACTTAATTGTATTTTAAACCCAGACATGGATAGGTCTTCATCTACATTGGCGATAACATCTAATACAGTGTAACCACGGTTTGCCAGCATAATTCATTCCGGAAACATGCTTGTAATCCAAAGCACTCGTATATCAAAGCAAATTTCCCCATAAGAAATAATGGAAACTCAGATAATTTGTTTCACAACCCACAAACATTTATATAAAAATGATTAATACAAAATCTTCATTCTAACTAATGGAATCACTGCTATCTGTTGGCTCACTAGAATCTTTTTCTTTTTTTGCGACTTTAACAAGGAAACCTATCCAATGACAGTTGCCTTTGCCTGAAGAGTCACTACACTTGGACACAAAATAAAAAACATGGTTTACACACTGTAAGGTCTAAACTCTTTTGGGATTCCCCCCCAACGGGACAACACGCGGAAGAGCATCCTGAAGCAAGCAACCGCAGGCTCCCAGCGCTGTAGCAGTTCGCCATAAAAGAGAATCAGAAAAGATCGCGGTCATGCTAAGTGCCTGCAGTCAATGGGTGATACAAGGAACATTATAAATGCAAGCGCACAGTATTACTGAGACACTAACCTGGTCACGACCCTGCCTGATTGCTGTGTCTCTGTATAGAAGAGCGGTAGATCCCGCTACAATAAATAACCATGCTGTTCCTGTTTCATGCTGAATAAAGCTAGTTTTGCTAAAGTGCTGAGACTCAGCCTTATGTTTTGGGGTGCATGACAGGGACTCGCACATTACAGCACACACACAAGTGGTCACCACGCTATAGTAAACAGTATACGCTCATACGGATGTTGACTATATAAGTGAGGCACACCAACTGAGAACAAGGATGGCAGCCGATTACCCACAATCCCCACGTGATGCTCGGTGGGCAAAGCATATATGTACTACTCGTATTGCAAGACCTCGCTCGTTTATCAAGTTAAAATTTATTAAAAATTTTAGCTCACCTTGCAAAACACTCGCAAACCAAGTTTTCACTGTACTGTAAAAATAATCACATAGCTTGTAATAGATCATAACTTATCAGACCCATGGAAATGTTTAAATCCAAACTTAAAGAGCATATTTGTTCTTCTCATCAATACATCATAGTTACTCAAGAATTGATTATTTCTTTATAGATAGTAATTTATTGCCCACTATCAAATCTTGCAAGTACAGCACTATTATTCTATTATTTCTGACCATGCCCCTCTGATCATGGATCTTAAATCAGTATGCCCTACACACTCATTTTGTAGCTGGCATCTTAATCCCCTGTCATTAGATAATGAGAACCATACAGAAATCATCTCCAAGCAAATTGATTAATTTTTAGAGACAAATGCATCCTCAGAGGTCTCTGCAGGAATACTCTGGGAAACTCTGAAGGCTTTTTAAAGATAACAGATTATTTCATATCTTTCGAAACAAAATTGGAAACCAAGATGGTGTCAGAGTTAATCAGTGAGATTACTGTAATAGATCTAGGATATGCCAAGTCTCCAAATGAGGCACTTTATAGGAAAAGTTTTACAATCAGAATTTAACCTCTTAACAACAAAAGAAACAGAACAGCAACATAATTACTATGAATACGGAGAGAAGGCTAATAAGTTCTTAGCATGCTAGACATATCCACAAACAGGACGTTTGCAGCACAATAACAAAAATTGCAAACACAAATTGAGATAAAGTCTGATCATAAAAATATAACCCACACATTTAGACAGTACTATAAATCCTTATATTCTACTCAGTTTAAAGACGATAAGACACAACCTAATCAGTTTTTTAATGCATTACAAATACGACAGCTAGATACTCTTACAGCAGAGAAACTGGACAAACCTCTGACAGTCACAGAATTACTAGACGCTATAAACTCACTCCAAAGTATGAAAGTAGCAGGCTCTGATGGAATTTTATAAAAAATGTCAAATATGTTAGCTTCACTATTATTATCAACGTTTGTTGAAGCTAGGAAAAACGAAATTTTAACTCGAAATTTTCGCCAAGTATTAATTACTATCTTTCCAAAGAAAAATAAGGACTTATTACAATATACAGTACATCATACAGACCAATTTCATTTCTGAATAATGATACTCTCCAAAGTTCTAGATAGAATGACTGAGAAAGTGCTTCCTTCTGTAATATCACAAGACCAAACCAGATTTATTAAAGGCAGACACTTATCGTCTGATCTTCGATGTTTGTTTAATGTAATATATTCATCCATAAAATATAACAAACCTGAGATATTATTTGACATGTTTGAATGGGACTATCTATTTACCACATTGTGCAAATTTGGGTTTGGCACAAATATATGTCCATGGATTAAACTACTTTATACCAATTCAGATGCCTCTGTTTGTATTAACAACATTATTTCAAACTTCAAACTAGAACATGGTAGTCGACAAGGATGCCTTGTAACATCATTTCTTTTTGCAATCGCCATTAGCCATTTACTTTCGAAATGCATCAGAGATAAAGGAGATTACATTACCAGAGAAGGACGTGCACAGAAAATCTCACTATATGCAGATGATATAGTACTGTATACTGTATATCACACCCACAGACTTCCATTAGTCCTTAATGCACAAGCAGAATTTCAAAAGATATCTCAACTGAAAATTAATTTGAATAAAAGTGTACTTTTTCCAGTGAACTCTCTGGCACACAATGTTAGACTGGAACATTCCCATTTATTTTAGCAGATCAGTTTAAGTACCTAGGGGTAAACATCACAAGTAAATATAAAGATCTTTTTCAACAAAAAATTGTTCTCAGCATGGAAAAAATTAAAAACATGTGAACAGAAGGTCTACCCTCTATCTCACATTAGCAGGGAGAATCAATACTGTCAAAATAAACATCCTTCCCAAGCTTCTTTTTCTATTTCAGAGCATCTGCATATACATTAACAAATCATTCTTTAAGAAATTACACTCAATTCTAACGTCTTTTATTTGGAATTTGAAACATTCATACATCCAAATGGCAACTCTACAATGTCCAAAAGCAGAGGAGGGCATGACACTACTTAACGTTAAATTTTATTACTGGGCGGCAAATATATAAGCTATAAAGACCAGAAACTGAAACAAATTGATGAACATACTTCAGCCTGGTCTGCAACAGAAATAAAATCTTGCTGCACTTCTTTATATACCCTTCTTTGTGCTCCAATAAATACAAATTATTCTCAATATACTAATAATCCAATTGTCCATTAATCACTCAGAATATGGGACCAATACAGGAAGCACTTTAAGGCAGAGAAGCTTTTATCTGTTGTACCTCTACATGATGATCACCTTTTTCAATCTACACAATATTTAATGTTTTGAAAACATCCAGGATTAATAGAACCTTTGATTAATAGATTATGTCTTTGCATTTTATGAACAATTACACTTCTAATTTAACTTCCCATCAACACAATTTTTCCACAACCTTCAAATCAGAAACTTTGCTTAAAGGAACCTGCCCAATTTTCCTGTTACCACCCAAAATTCCAGAAGAAATATTAGTCAGTCTTGAAGACTGAGTATCTCAATAATATATACAGTTAGGTCCATAAATATTTGGACAGAGACAACATTTTTCTAATTTTGGTTCTGTACATTACCACAATGAATTTTAAATTAAACAACTCAGATGCAGTTGAAGTGCAGACTTTCAGCTTTAATTCAGTGGGGTGAACAAAACGATTGCATAAAAAATGTGAGGCAACTAAAGCATTTTTTTAACACAATCCCTTCATTTCAGAGGCTCAAAAGTAATTGGACAAATTAAATAACTGGAAATAAAATGTTCATTTCTAATACTTGGTTGAAAACCCTTTGCTGGCAATGACAGCCTGAAGTCTTGAACTCATGGACATCACCAGATGCTGGGTTCCCTCCTTTTTAATGCTCTGCCAGGCCTTTACTGCAGCGGTTCAGTTGCTGTTTGTTTGTGGGCCTTTCTGTCCAAAGTTTAGTCTTCAACAAGTGAAATGCATGCTCAACTGGGTTAAGATCAGGTGACTGACTTGGCCATTCAAGAATTTTCCACTTCTTTGCTTTAATAAACTCCTGGGTTGCTTTGGCTGTATGTTTTGGGTCTTTGTCCATCTGTATCATGAAACGCCGCCCAATCAATTTGACTGCATTTAGCTGGATTTGAGCAGACAGTATGTCTCTGATCACCTCAGAATTTATTTGGCTGCTTCTGTCCTGTGTCACATCATAAATAAACACTAGTGTCCCAGTGCCACTGGCAGCCATGCACACCCAAGCCATCACACTGCTTCCACCATGCTTTACAGATGATGTGGTATGCTCTGGATAATGAGCTGTTCCTCGCCTTCTCCATACTTTTTTCTTGCCATCATTCTGGTAGAGGTTGATCTTGGTTTCATCTGTCCAAAGAATGTTTTTCCAGAACTGTGCTGGCTTTTTTAGATGTTCTTTAGCAAAGTTCAATCTAGCCTTTCTATTCTTGAGGCTTATGAGTGGCTTGCACCTTGCAGTGCACCCTCTGTATTTACTTTCATGCAGTCTTCTCTTTATGGCAGACTTGGATATCGATACGCCTACCCCCTGGAGAGTGTTGCTCACTTGGTTGGCTGTTGTGAATAGGTTTCTCTTCACCATGGAAATTATTCTGCGATCATCCACCACTGTTGTCTTCTGTGGACGTCCAGGTCTTTTTGCGTTGCTGAGTTCACCAGTGCTTGCTTTCTTTCTCAGGATGTACCAAACTGTAGATTATGCCACTCGTAATATTGTAGCAATTTCTCGGATGGGTTTTTTTCTGTTTTCGCAGCTTAAGGATGGCTTCTTTCACCTGCATGGAGAGCTCCTTTGACTGCATGTTGTCTGTTCACAGCAAAATCTTCCATATGCAAGCACCACCCCTCAAATCAACTCCAGGTCTTTTATCTGCTTAATTGATAATGACATAAGATGGACTTGCACACACCTGCCCATGAAATAGCCTTTGAGTCAATTGTCCAATTACTTTTGAGCCCCTGAAATGAAGGGATTGTGTTAAAAAAAATGCTTTAGTTGCCTCACATTTTTATGCAATCGTTTTGTTCACCCCACTGAATTAAAGCTGAAAGTCTGCACTTCAACTGCAGACTGCAACTGCAGTTGTTTCATTTAAAATTCATTGTGGTAATGTACAGAACCAAAATTAGAAAAAAGTTGTCTCTGTCCAAATATTTATGGACTTAACTGTAAAAACATTTTGAAGTCCCTTCCTTTCAAAGATCCCAGGGTACGCTGTGGAAAGGATCTTCATCTAACATCTCCATGCATAGAAAAAAATCTTTCATCCATGCATAGAATACACTCTAGCTACATATGCAGAAAGCATTTAATCATTCAACTTACAATCTTTTATCGGTCATATTTATCTAGTTTAAAATTGTCCAAAAGGTCTCCCGGCCAAGATTCAACTTGTGAATGTTGCAATCTAGCTCCAGCCTCACTGGGCTACAGGTTTTGGGCATGCGCCAAATTAACATCATTCTGGACAAAATGTTCGATTGCCTATCAGACAACCTTGGTGTGACAATCACTCCTAACCCTTTAACAGCTGTGTTAGGTGTACTCCCAGATAGGCGCTTCAAGGGGGAGAACAATAATAATATATTTTATTTACATAGAACCTTTCTCATGCTTAAGGAGCTTAAGGACAAATTGATTGTAATTGCCTATACCACAATACTAGCACGTGGACTTACTGTATCTTGCTCAACTGGAAGAATTCTAGCCAACATGTTATAAGTAAGTGAGCAACTAATGTTCTATACTATTTGAAATTGGAAAAAATAATTCTCACTTAGAGGATCTGTTCAAAACTTTTTTAAAATATGTCAACATGTAGTTAATAACATTTTAGAATAAGCATTTATATCAGTGAAAAGGATATTCTCCCTTCTTTATTGTTTTTAAAAGATTTGCTCTTGTTGTTGGCTCTCCTCTTTTTCTCTCAGGTGGGGGTTGAATTCTGGTTTGTTAAGTTTGACTTGATTGTATGTAATGTTATTTTCTTTGTTGTAAAAGTTACTCTTGATTGTATGTAATAAATAAAATTCTAACAAAATTCAATACAACGAAAAAAAGACGAAATAATCACATTAATACTAATTTCTGAGATAATATATAAAAATCTAAAGCGAGCCATCTGATGATGCAAAGAATTCATTTACAAAAAAAATCAACATTAAATGAAGAAGATGGTTATATCAGAAGCCTTTAGCCACTGTGATATTTCGGGACCATGACTAAGTACTCCTACTTCAGTTAATGGAATTGATGTCAAAATACTGGATTAGTATGTTCCTGTCTAAATGCCCAATTCTTCACTAAAGTAACCATCAAAGCAAATGTCCAGACCCAATGTATAGTAAGTAAAACACAACACAGTAACACAAGTAACCACTGCAAAAGTATAACACTGATCAAAACTTTAAATGTATTCAGATATTAGTTTCTATTTCATACCAACGATAAAACATTTAATAGTTTGCACAATTGTAGTAAACTAAATAAATGAAAACGAACATAAATTACTAAGAATAGACAACAGCCTGCCATTATTATTCTTAAACATTCAAAAACAAGTTCCAATTGTACTTTACAGTACAGAAATATGGTGTTGTTGTTCACCTACATTGTTGACATGTGGAACAAGGACGAGTTAAATGAACTGCATAAGGTCACACAGTGAGCTGTTAATGGTAAATAAAGCAGCAGCCATGTCATCATACATCCAGTGTTTTAGCCACTAAGCCACTGTTCCTGCTTAGGCAGAACTGAAAATTCATAATAATAAACAAGCACCCAAAAGTACACCAGTTTTTAATTAATAATAATAATGCAGCACCTAAACAATGTAATAGTCAATGACAACTTAGAAACTTTTATAATGTTATATTGCTTTCATGTAATCTTCTTTCTGGAACAGTACATTTATTTAAATCCAGGTCCATATAGACTGGTTACTAGCTAAGCTTATGTTTGATGAATAATCTCTATCTCTGTAAAATGTAGAAAACAGTTATCAGACAAACAACTACCTTAAATGTCTAATAAAATATCACTGTTCCTCTCAAGTGCAAACTATGCAAAGTGTAGTTGGCCACCAAAATTAGGTGAGGTGTAATGGTGCAGAAAACAACATTTTATAAACCTGCAAGATGTGCCAGTACCATGGAGCCATGTGTAATCAATCAATGAAACTGTCTTTGGTTTTTCTATCCTTGAATGATTTTTCAGACACTGCATTTGCAGTTCACTGATTACAAAGAGTTCATTCTGATGATGATGTGGAAGTATAAGGCCTAGGGCATTCAATTTTTTTCCAGTCTAAAATAAAGCTTTTTATGTACCCATCCAGTGAAGGTAAAAAACCTTTGTTTTTTTGATCATAAAAAATAAAACAGAAATTCTCAGATGTAACAAAAGTTCCACAATTTTCAATAGTCGTGTTCTGTACAGTATAGAAGAGTACAATGACCCCGGTGAGATAGTTCTGTTTATCCAGCCCACTTTAGGTAGCCCCACTCACTCTTGAAAAATTCTATTCATCTCATGTGAATATATATATATATATATATATATATATATATATATATATATATATATCCATCCATTTTCCAACCCGCTGAATCCGAACACAGGGTCACGGGAGTCTGCTGGAGCCAATCCCAGCCAACACAGGGCACAAAGCAGGAACCAATCCCGGGCAGGGTGCCAACCCACCGCAGGACACACACAAACACATCCACACACCAAGCACACACTAGGGTATATATATATATATATATATAAAAGCCAAATATCATTGACTCACTCATCATGAAATCTCCCGAACCATGAGGACTTGGGACTTGAAATCTGGAATGTAGGTCCCTTGGCCCATAGGTGCTCGCTAAGAAATGGTTTTAAAAATTTTGTGATCCAAGCGCATTCTGTCTGTCATGATCTGGTTGTTTTCTATTATTTGCTTGAACTTTCCAGTTGATTTTGCGACTTCTCTCATTGCGCTAAGTACCATAGTTAATTTGCGGTAATGATGTATTTATGCAAATCCAAGAGAGTGGCTGTGGGCTGAGAGCTGGGGGGTGGGGCCTTCCTCATTCACTCGCCAGCCTCTGTTCGAGTTGGTCTACGTCTCGCCACATGTTGCAATGCACCTTGCCTCCACTTAGCTAGCGATACCTGTTTGTTCAACAGACATTATCATCTACAGATTGTTAAGGAGTAACATTTGACGTTTTTGAGAGAGAGATCAGAGTTCCATGTGTTTTAGAGGTTAGCTGCTGATTGCCAGAGATATCATGGCCATGTGCTTTTCTCCCCACGCAGGGAACGCTCTCCTGTCAGAGCTGAACACGATCAGATATAGTGCCAACGTCTATTGATTGTTAAAGTTTGTCCTGTTTCATTACTATGTGGGCACAGCCACGAGGTACAGCTAGTATTTTATATAACACAGAACATCCATCCATCCATCCATCCATCCATTACAGGGTCAATTCTGGCATGATCACGTACAAACAAGGAAACAACCATGGACCATCACAGGCTGCCCTCACATAAAATCCCATACTCATTAACCAAGAGACAATATAGAAATGACAATTAACCTACAGTATGTCTGATAAATATGGGAGGAAAATCCACACAAACCTAATCCTGGTTGAATCACCACTCTATCTCTGGAGCTGTAGGCAGCAGCCTTTTCTGGAAGCATTTGCCACCAAATAGGAAACAATTCTGGACGAGGCACTAGAGTTTATTACAGGGCCCTTTTACATACACCTGCAATTCAAACTCAATGTTATTGAACTAAGCCTGACCTTTAGGGCTGCATCTAATGATTATTTTGATAATAAATTAATCTGATGATTATTTTGTTGATTGATTGATTAGCTGGATTGTAAAAAAAAAGAAAAAAGAAAAAAAAAAGAAATTGATTTGAAATTAAACACAAAGTCCATGAAAAAGAACTTTTCACCACATAAACATCTTTGTATAAAACTTTCAGAAATGTGTTTTCTTAAAAAAAGAATTGTTTGTAGATATTTTAAACAAAATACTTGTTTTTATACAACATTTATATAATAACATTGAAAATAAAATTTCAAACCAAAAGTCATATCATTATGTCTAGTCTAGCAAACATTATGTTCATATATCTGTTATCACATAATGCTGAAGTAACATTCAAAATACTTGGGAAGCTGGCAAGTCTTCCTCCTCCACACAGTGTGTAAAAGTATGTTTCCTATTCAAATGTTTGTGCATCTCTGTTGTGCTCTTGAGCCATATAAGGTCAGACCTACACATTTTTAAATTCACAATCTTTTTTTCTGCCATCAGAGTAAAGTGCTCCCAGACTTTGGAAGTCTTAGGACGCACTGTTTTTTCTGGCACTTCCTTACCATCTGCCTTTTTTCAAATGTGTTCACAGCTGAATTAAATGACGTAATAGCATGTCACAACATACTCAGCTTAATGACGTAATCAACTAATAGATGAAAGTGATCATTGCTAATGTTTTTAAATAATCGAGTATTATTATGATGATTAGTTGCGGCAGCCCAAGTGATTTTCATCTTTCCTACCAGGACCTCAAACTCCACCTCCCTTGAATGAATTCAATTAAGGCAACTGATGGTAAGCTATGATTTGATCCAGATATGTGCAGAACATGTTGGTCTCAGTTCTTGCCTGCTTTCCACTTCTCCGTTGGACAACAGTGATGCTGCATTTCTGACTACTGATTCTTCCACTAATGCTGGGCCAACTTTGACTGAGGAAATGAGACTGGCAGTCAAAGGAGTAAAAAGCTGGAAGTTACAGGATCCTGCAGTATTACAGGAGAAATGCTGAAGGCAGGAGGAAATGATATGATCAAGGGTTTGCATGTAGTGTTGTGCTGTTTGGAAGACTAGAGTTGGGACAATGTGGTCCCTGTTTGGAAAGGGAAGGGTGACGAGCAGGACTGCAACAACTATTGTAACATTATGCTTGTGTTAGTACCTGGCAAAGTTTTGGCTTGCACATAATCACCCTATGTTAACACAGTGGGCTGAATAGTCAGGTTTCACACCCCAAAAAGTCAATGGTTGACCAAATTGTAGAGCTTCATTGTTGAGTGACATTACAAATTTAGACAAAAACTGCTTGCAGCCTATTTTGAGTTGAAGATGGCTTTTGAGTCTGTGCATCAGAAGGAACTTTGGGAAACTCTGCTGTGGACTGTAGGTCTCCTTGGTGAAAACAAAAATCAGATTAGGTGATGTTGTGCAATCATTCCTTGTGTACAATGGGAATGTAGAGGTGCTAAAGAGTTTCACATGCCACAGTAGTGTTATCCATAGCAACAGGGTCTCAGATTCAGAAGTTGGGATTGAACCACAAGGTGATGAACTTCCTCAACTACAGTTTTTGGCAAAGCTGTTACCTTGCCATGTGTTTTCAGCCTTCTTGTTTTTCTCCATTTTTATGGAGCAGGGACATGAACTTTAAGAGGCTCATTGGGTACTAGACTAAATTAGTTTGTTACAGAGGCCCTTTATAAGATCTTGGTATTCTCTTTGGATGACTTTGTTTCAAACAGTAGGTTTGAGAATGTAAGTTGAAGTTTTCTACCTGCGTGATACAGAAACATCAACTGTTTCTTTTTGGTCTTGTGACTTGCTTTCCTATGGTTGATCCTGCTCACCTGGCACTGTATGCTAGAACACCTCAGAACTAGAAACAAAGGGGAGGAGTCCATGGACTAACCTGCTCCAAAAGACAGCTAGTTTCAAGATGGGTATGAGTCAGGAGCTCACTTGGGTGCTTGCTAATAGGGATCCTAGTGATTCGTGACATTGTGTGGATTTCACAGCAAACTGTCTTGTTATATGCTCATATACCTGACTTGAAAGAATTTTATTTATTGTCAACAATTAATTTCAAACAAGAGACTGCCACAACACACGACTGCCACCAGTCTAGACTGGTGAGATGGTGAGACACCATAACAGTTACCAGGTAATGGAACAAGACCTTGCAGATCCTGCAGATCCATGTGCAAAATATTAAAATGTTCAGACTTCATCATTTATATCAGAGTAAGTTTATTGTGCAGTATTTAAAAAAACTCAAAAAATAAATATGACATGAGGCAATAAACGTATGGGCATCTAAATGTTGGTAAAGAATGCACAAATCAAACAATGTTGGAGCAACAAGTCAGCTAATTCATTCACAGTGTTGTACTAACCTAATAGATTATACAAATGGTTCTGCTTCAGTTGCTCTTTCCAGTTCTTTACTACATTAAAAAATAGCTCACAGAGATGGCTCCTGAGGTTCTCCTTCAGGACTGTAGAGATGATTTTGGTGACCTGGTAGAAATTACTGCCACTTTTTGTAATGCTCATTGATTTTCATGTTACAAAAGCTGCATCTGCTACATATTAAACCTGTGTGCTTCCTCTTCTTTGCATAAGATGATTGTGATTTAATTGGTTACAAGCACATTTTCTCAAATTTGAAATGTGGAGAGGGTGAATATTCATGAGTGCAATTTGAAGAACAAAGCAACCTTTTTAGCTGTGAATGACAGAAGTGAGCCATTTTCTTTAAGCAGTCCTCTGTCACTGCCAGGTGGAAAATGCTGGCAGATGTTAAAAAATGAATGTTGATGATTCACTACTCTTTGGCCTACAGTAAGTATGTTAAAAGTCCCTTAAAGAAATACTCCACCCAAAAATGAAATGATTATCCATTACTTACAATGTGTTGTTTGTATTGAGGGCCAAAAAAACATTTAATCTCACGTTTTCATAGAGAACAGAAATGATGCCCAAAGTGTCCCACACACATACATTTTGGCAAAACTATTGTTAAATAAACCACTTCCATGAGAGAGAGAAGTGTGTTCAAACAAATTTAGGCCAGAGAGAGCTGGCTGAATCAAGGCTCTCAAATGAAATTACCATTAACAGATATTTGGACATGAACCCAGCATATGCAGGTTTAAAAAGAAGGACATCTAAATAATAAAAAGATACTTTATGACCAACACCCTCCAAAGCCCACATTACTGATCCACCCCCACCCCCTCATTTGCTATATATTGCCTTTGATTCCTGTATGTCTAATCATTTTCCTCTGATGATGACACATGGCAGGAAATATTACGAATAAAAAAAAATATTTTAAAATACATGATTCATATTGTCCATTTGTGGATTACTATTATATTATTTATATTATATATATATATATATATATATATATATATATATATATATATATATATATATACACATACATACATACATACATACAGGGGGTCCTCGGGTTACGACACAGTTCTGTTCCTACGACAGTGATGTAACCCGAATTTTGGTGTAAGCTGAAACACACCCTTGCCTAAGTCACTTACCTATCCTAATACAGTTGTAAAATCATAATGTGTGAAGCCTGAATTTCAAATATCAAAGAAACACTTTCACAAAAGGTACAAATATAACAGAACAAGTGCGTTTTTATTCAAAAATATAACTGCAGAAAAAGAACCCGCGTTAGGTTGCGACATTGACACGCATTTGCTATGACTGCTTATCCACACATTTACAGGACAAACGACGCTGACAGAGAAGTGTGAAGCACTTTAAGGTGGGACGGATCTACGAGTTTTTTCGTAGGCTCTGGTAATTCTAGTGCTAAGGAACATGCAGGAGACGCTGGAGAGGATTCTACCTGTACTATAGGTGTTTCATCTCGAGAAGCAGCTGTTGTAGAGGGTACAGGATCTGTTGCAGGCCTCTCTACCTTCTTAAAGAATTGTTCCAGGCTAGTCTGGAACTTTAATGACTTCTTCTCTTCCAAAATTTGCCTATAGCATTGCAAGGCATCCATAACAGTTCTGTAGACCTTACTGAATCTGTAATCGCTGGTGTCCTAAGCCTGAAATTTTGCCAACCCATCCTCTATCATAGAAAAACCTTCTGCTAAACCCTTGGGGGTAATTCTCTTCGGTTCTGGGGTTTCTATCTCTTCTTCAATTAGCTGCTTCTCCAGCTGAATGAGGTCCACAGCAGACAGCTCCTCTCCATGTGATGCCAGTAGCTCTGTGATATCCTCAGCCTCCACCTCCAAATTAAGATGTTTACCCATGGCAACAACCTTCTCTGTTACATTCTCCACTCCTCAAAACCATGGAAGTCATACACACACTGGGGACACAGTTTTTAACACACACCATTTAAGTTTGTTCGCCTCACTTCATCCCAGGCAAAAGCAATGTTTTGTACAGCACTTTAAATGTTATAAGACTTCCAAAAGTCTTTGAGTGTCAGGATCTTGTCCTTCTCAGTTGCATTAAGGGCCATAGCAAATGTCCTCCAGACGACAGGCAGTTGATCCTTCCAAATGTACTATAGTGCCCTTGGATTCTCTGTCTGGTACACCAACAGAGGCTTGAGTTTGATGTCACCTGCAGCATTCCCTCCAAGAAGCAAAGTCAGTCTTTCCTTGCCAGCTTTATGGCCTGGTGCTGTGTTCTCCTCCTTGGCGATGTAGGTCTTGTTAGGTATATGCTTCCAAAGCAGGCCTCTCTCGTCAACATTAAACACTTGTTCAGCACAGTAGTCCCCCCTTTAATTAATTCAGTCAACCTATTATGAAATTCGCTTGTTGCTTTCTCATCCCCACTAGCAGGTTCACCCTGCACCTTAAGGTTATGCAAGTTGGCATAAGCTTTGAAACGCATGAACCAACCTCTACTAGCCACAAACTCTTCACTTTCACTCTCTTTCCCCTTTTCACTTTTTACTGCCTGAAACAATCGTTTAACCTTCTCCTGAATCAAAATTAGACTTACTGGTATATGCCGCTGATGCTGGTCTTCCAGCCACAAAACTAGCAATCTTTCCATCTCAATCATTACACCACTTCGCTGTTTAGTAATCACAGTCGATTTCATAGGGGCTGATCCTTTTACATGCTCTAGTTTACAGTCTTTATCCTTGATAATTGTTGTTACACTAGAGCGGCTAAGGCCTAGCATGTGGCTGATGTTTGTTGCTGATTCTTCTTTTTCTGATCTCTTTACAATGTCTAATTTCACTTCCATCATGATGGCTTTCCTCTTCTTCAAAGCAATACCATCTGAAAACTCTGATTTTGTTTAGGAGCCATAATAAGGGCCAAAAAGTTGCCAAACAAAGCAACGCAAACAGAACACTTATGCCACGTGCAGCCAAACTAGTTTGCCAACTCCTTCACTCATACGCCGCGTGCAACTAAACTAGTTCGCCAATTCCCTCACTCATACACCATGTACTTTCACCGCATGCAACCAAATTAGTTCGCCGACTTCCCCACTCATACGCAGCGTACTTCTACCACGTGCAACTAGACTAGTTCGCCAACTCCCTCACTCATACACCGCGTACTACCGCTGTGTGCCACCAACCTAGTTTGCCCATGTAGTCAGTAAGTACGACTCATGTTTTATGGGAGTGAGCGTCATAAACTCGAAACGTCGCATTTCGAGACATCGTAACCCAAGGACCCCCTGTATGTGTGTGTGTGTGTGTGTGTGTGTGTGTGTGTGTGTGTGTGTATGTGTGTGTGTATATATATATATATATATATATATATATATATATATATATATATATATAAATAATAAAATATATATATATATATATATATATATAAAAACATTGGAATGTGCCAGTTAAAGCAAAATGAGTATGTATAACATCAACAGAAAAATATTTGCTATGCAAAAACAGGCAGGATTGAAAAATTACTGATGATGAACTGCTATGTACAACTTTTTATGTACACCTGACAACCTATACTTTTCTTTCTTGTACCTAATATTTTGCAGATATCTTTTTAAAAAAAAAACACATTAGTATTTTTCTATTCAAAAGAAATCTCTTGTGTGTTGAACATTTCAAAAGGGATTTCATTATCTAAGCAGAATGTGTGACTCTTAGGCATTTGATACATTTTGAAAGTATAATGGGGCTGATCAGCTTAGAGGGAAATATCTGGATCCTGCTTCGCATAGTCACTGGAGCAAAAGTTAAATTGTTCTTAAGGTACACTTTGACAATGCCATTGTTCATAGTCTTCATCTTAAAGTTTACCCGAATCAGACAGTTTAATTTATGCTTTGCTTATTTAAGGTATCAGGCTGTACTTTATGCTACATCATTTATTATAACATAAATTAGAATGACAACTTTTTTTCCGTTCCAATAAAAAAACTTGAAGCTGGTAATCACATTTACTTTGAAAAGTATTAGGAAAAACTACAACTACTGTCAGATTGAAGACTGAATACAAGGATCTTAATGCACATTTCTACAAAATGTTTCATCCAAGTGCTTTATCACTGTCTGTTCATCCATTTTCATCCACTTGATTCAATTTTAATGCTGCAGGGAGCGGAGTCTCTCTTAACAGTACGCAGCACAAGACAAAAAACAGCCCTAAAAGGGACACTCATGGCACATACACACTCCTGTCAGGCTAATGGTTAGCAAAAATAAGCATTTTTTAAAACTATAATATGCTCACAGCTGCTTTTTGGGTACCACGTTTGGGTATGTTATAAACATTATGTTGTTGATAATTTTAGAGGGCAAGTTTGTTATTTTTCAAGTCAAAGGTTTTTCTTCACATTCAAAGCATGTCTTATTTTGCCATTTGAAATTCCTTTCTAATGTGAAGCATATTGTATAAATTAAAAAAAAAAATAACTAGCCTGCTCTTGTGCTTTATAGTGGAGGTGAACAGTACCGGCGTTCCATTATAAAGAAAAGCCTTAAAACATAACAAATACGTAAATGTGTCTTTCACATTTCTGAGACATGCTTGAGACAAAAAAGTAAACTGAAATAAGACATTTTGATAGAGATTCTTGGTTCTATTTTCTCAAGGTAAAATATGTTTCTTGCTTGTTTGTAAGCTTGCAGTGGTCGTATTATGACAACCAACTATGGCTCACGTGTCTACACCATGGGAGGCGAGATGTTCTATATGAATAGATTAATGGATGGGCAGCAAATAACACTACTACTAATAATAATACTGGGCAGCAAGGTTGTGCAGTAGTAGCAGTTGCTTCACTCAGGTTTGAAGTTGGAATGTTTTCCCCAGGCACTCTTGCTTCCTCCAGTGGTCCAAGGACCTGCAGGTAGGGTTGACTGGCCTTGATAAATAAAGTGACCTGGGTGTGAAGGTCTGTGTGTTTACTTTGCGATGGACTGGAATCCAAGTCAGGGATTGTATCTGTTTTGCTTCTGAAGCTTGCTGGGGTGCCCTGCTCTGGATAAGTGGATTAGGAGGATGGATGTCTATAACATCTGTTCAGTTCTTGTCAGTTGATTACATACTACGAACAAGCTCAATATTCTCTCTCACTGAAGGACACGCATGCATTATTAATGTAGCAGGGCTAGGCAATCTTTGTGAAATAAAGAAATAAGTTTCCATAATGTGAAAGAATATAAGTGATCATAAGTGTTTCTTTTTGTGATTGTCTTGTTGTCTGCAGTACAGAGTCATCAGTTCACATATGGGCATCAACATTCAATGTAAGTAACTGTGCTTGGCCTGACTTTCTGCGCTGAATCTCCCTCCCAGGAGCTAAGCACCTGCTCCATGTTTCGCGGGTTACAGTGTGGATACCCTTACCTGTGGCACAGAGGAAGACAAATGGGGCAGTAGGCAGGTCCCCTTTTAAAATAGCTGAATCTGACTACAGTCGCTTACTTTTTTTTGCCTTTTTCCGTATTGAAATAACATAGATACATTGTTTTGGAATGTGCAGCAGGTGTAAGCTCAAGATGCAGATTGATACTCAGCAACATTTTTGGCTTAAAAAATATATGTATCTTATATGTTTAAGGTTTCTCTTTATAATGGGACTCTGGTATCCTTCATTACAATTATAAAGCACAAGAGCAGGCTAGTATTTTATTAAAATATGCTTTACTTTAGAACACAATTTGATGAAGCAAACCAATAAATACGATTGTAAAGAAATAACTAACTTGAAAAAAATCAAACTTATGAAGAAATAATACATTTGCTTTTAAATATGTATATTTGTTCAGACGATATGTTCTAAATGTATTAGTAGTAACTATTGCACTTCTTACCTTTCAACATAGAACGCAGCCATTACTTCTGTTGATAGAACAGCAACCTACTGCTTTAACCCCACTGTTATTTGTTTAATTTTATAAAGATACACTTCTTACGTCTTTCATATTAGGAATGCTTTTAAAACACCCATTATGTTTTTGCAAGACTAATTAGGCAAATAACATTATAGGGGGCTGCTCACGAGACTAGTGTCTGTTTCATAGAACACAGCCATTACTTCTGTTGATAGAACAGCAACCTTCTGCTATAACCCCACTGTTATTTGTTTAATTTCATAAAAATACACTTTTAGGAATGCTTTTAAAACACCCATTATGTTTTTGCAAGACTAATTAGGCAAATAACATTATAGGGGCTGCTCACGAGACTAGTGTCTGTTTGATCCATCATCTGCCCCCATGACACATTATTATTTTAGGTAAACACATGCATATTATGAGTACCTCTGTATACACTATGTTGCCATATTTTTAAGACTAGTCTGCAGTGCTGTGAAAATGTATTTGCCCCATTTCTAATATTCTTTTCTTTTATATACAGTATTTATTACAATGAAGTCTTCAGGTCTTTAGACAAAATAACAGTAGATAAATGGTGCGAGTGTAAACTTATAACACTGTTTCTAAGTTACTGCTTAATATACATTACAAGTCAAAAGTTTGGACATACCCATGTTTCTGATAGAAATTGATACATTTTTATCTATCCATCCATTTTCCAACCCGCTGAATCCGAACACAGGGTCACGGGGGTCTGCTGGAGCCAATCCCAGTCAACACAGGGCACAAGGCAGGAAACAATCCTGGGCAGGGTGCCAACCCACCGCAGGACACACACAAACACACCCATACACCAAGCACACACTAGGGCCAATGTAGAATCGCCAATCCACCTAACCTGCATGTCTTTGGACTGTGGGAGGAAACCAGAGCGCCCGGAGGAAACCCACGCAGACACGGGGAGAACATGCAAACTCCACGCAGGGAGGACCCGGGAAGCGAACCCAGGTCCCCAGATCACCCAACTGCGAGGCAGCAGCGCTACCCACTGCGCCACCGTGCCGCCCATTTTTATCTAGATACTTTTAAATTGATTTAAAAATACAGCCAACACATTACTAATGTTCATATTAGCTATTATTGCTTGAAATTAATGATTTTTAATGTATTACTGACACCTGGCTGCAAAGCCCCATTTTCAGTGGCCATTCCTTCAGTGTCCTAATGGTCAGCTACCTTAGATTATCTTTAGTCATTTTACATACTAATTGGTTATTAGAGAAACATTTGCAATTTTATTCTGTTCACTTGGGTACACAAGTTATTCGGCTCCCTTGGGTATTGTCATTCCTAAAGTTTATTGCTGGGTTCAAAAATACCCCAAATGAAACAGCTTCCTCAAAAAACATCTCTGAAGAAGTAGAAAGAGTAGAGTGTGAAGTTGCTGAGATTTTACATATAAAAGGGTATTACACAGTCTCTTAACACTACTTATTTAAATGGTAACAATGTCTGCATTTTCTCAGGATGTTAAGACAGTGCCTTTCTACCCCAACAGCTTTTGAAGATCTTTTACCACAGCACTGTTGAAATTATTCTGGGCTAAGGTTAATCTGTGTGTTATGCCAGCTGCACAGCTGATGATTATAATAACCTGATGGAGGCTGTCCAATGGTTTACTGGGGTACTCCTCCTGAAGCTGGAAAGTGTCTGCAATAGCCAACTGAGGAATAAGGCTAGAGCCATTGCTAGGGACACAACACGTCCAAGGCCATCGTTCTTTTCAACCCATTACCATTAGCAAAGTGCTATGGGGCAATTAAATCCCAAACTAACAGATTAAAGAAAGCTGTGTTGTGTATCTCCTGTCCCCTGCCTCATGGACTGTTAAATAAACCTTTCTGTTCCCCTCTGAACAGCTAACACATACATATGTGCACACATTCAGTCAGGTCCATAAATATTTGGACTGTGACGCAATTTTCATAATTTTGGCTCTGTACACCACCACAATGAATTTGAAACAAAGCAAGTTACATAAGAAGATTTTAAGAAAAATACTGTATGAGCTGTTTAGAAAAGACAGATATTTTTAAACATGGTCCTCCTATTTTCATGGTCAAGAAAGTATTTAGACAAACTAACATAATCATAAATATAATGATCATTTTCAATAAATAAGTTGAAAATCCTTTATAGTCAATGACTGCCTGAAGTCTGGAACCTATGTCCATGCTGGGTTTCCACCCTAGTGATACTTTGCCAAACCTTTACTGCAGCTGTCTTCAGTTGCTACTTCTTTGTTGGACTTTCTGCCTTCAGTTTTGTCTTCTGTAAGTGAAGTTTGGTTGAGGTCAGTTGTTTGACTTGGCCACTGAAGAATATTCTACTACTTTGCATTGAAAAGCATTTGGTTTGTTTTGGCAGAATGTAAAGCGTAGTCCTATCAGTTTTGTAGCATTTGCTGAATCTGAGCAGAGAGTATTGCCCTGTACACTTCAGAATTCATCCTGCTGCTTCTTCCAGCAGTGATATCATCAATAAACACTATTGCTTAAACTTGTTGCAGGTCAAGATAAAAAATGACATCATCACATACATGTTATTTAATTCTTGCATTTTTTGATTATACTTGAAGTCTTGAACTATCACATTATCAGGAGAAAATGGAGTTCTGTCAAAGATAGTAAATATGTATTTGACAGATACAACAAGAATGATAAAATGTTTAACAACGAAAAAAGAAAACTGCTTTTATACTTACCAAAGTGTGTCTGTATGGACATTTTGGTGAGTAATATAAAACTAAAAAAATGTAACAAAAACTTAATCTCTGAAAAAGTAAAAATAAATAAGAAAAAAAAAACTAAAACTAAAAATTATATAAAAACTACAAAAACATTAAGTAGACACACATTTATGTTAACTGCTTTGCACATACTGTGACACTGCTGCATAGGTCATAAACATAGGTCTTTTAATCTAACAATAAGAAAACAAATGATTTAACCTGTTAAATAATGCCTACTCCCTGGGAATTGCCATATTCTAGGAATATAAGTATTACCCTGAGGGAGACACCTCTGGGGAATAACAAGCAGTCCATTTTTTTATTGGTGATGATCTCTTGCTAACCAAATACTACTTTATTTCTTAATACTGTGGCGCAAATGTCACTTTGAATATGTTATCTATAAAAATAGTCTACTAGCAGGCTGCAATACAAAAGAAAAGTCACAATCAGTGTGCACTTTAATAACCTTGTTATTCACAGAAACCTAGTTTCTAAAATGTCATTTAAACCCTTATTCTGATTAACACTAGAGAAGTGTGTACATTGCAACAGGTACACATGTTGTAAATGTAGAAAGGACGGTCCTTGCATGTGTGTGAACTGTTACATGTGAATTTGTTGATTGCATACAGCGCTGAACTGACCCCTCTATACTATTCTTTCCTCTGCACGTCCTGGAGTACAAAAGAAACAGTACCATACAGCAACATGGAGACTGGCAAGATCGGGGAAAAAAAAACACACGGTCACTGATTACAACTGCAAGAGGTTATGCGAATGAATATGAATAATATGAATAATGTTGCATCCATGCCACAATGTTTTCCGAAATGTACTATACAGGTCATAAAATTAATAATTCCAAATATCATATATACCTAGGTCTCTGTTTTTCATAGACCATAAGGTGCATACTAATTCAGCGTGAGCAGGAACACTGAATAAAACCGAATAAAAAAAAATCAAGTGATGGTGAGAAACAAAGAAGGCAGATTCACCAGCGTTTGTGTGTCAGGTTTTATCCATCCAGATCAGAGAATGTTCAGTTCCATTGCCTCAAAACACCACTCACATCTACAGTTATTCCCAGTTTCAAATAAAAAGTAACAGTGTCAGATCCCTGGGTGGGGGGAGCGGGGGCGGTAGTATGTATCATGATCGTGACTGAGAATAAAAGTGAAAAAAAAACCTAACTTTTTCAAGTGCTATAAATGTACACCGTCTGTTACAGATGCAAACCAAATGTATGTGTGTACTGTATAATCTATACTAATAAAAGGCAAATCCCTCACTGACTCACTCACTCATCACTAATTCTCCAACTTCCCGTGTAGGTGGAAGGCTGAAATTTGGCAGGCTCATTCCTTACAGCTTACTTACAAAAGTTAGGCAGGTTTCATTTCGAAATTGTACACGTAATGGTCATAACTGGAACCTCTTTTTTGTCCGTATACTGTAATGGAGTGCAGGTCGATGGCCGTGGGAGGCGGAGTCACGTATCGCGTCATCACGCCTCCTACGTAATCACGTGAACTGAAAACAAGGAACAGCCACAAAGAGCGCTGAAGAAAACATTCATTACACAATTGAGAAACAGCGGAGAAGCTGTGTAAAGACAGCTTCACAAAAAAACAGATCCTTAACAAATTGTTATTGGTATATTTTCCCTCAGTTTAAAAAGGTTTTCTTTTCTTCTTAATAAAAATTTAAAAGCAGAACTTCGCCGCTGCAAAGCGCGCCTGACTTTATTGAAAAGAAACTAAACTTGCAGTGCCGCTATTCAATGACACTTGCCTAACGCCTGACTTTATTGAAAAGAAACTAAACTTGCAGCACCGCTCTTCAATGACGCGCCGCTATTCAATGACACTTGCCTAACGCCTGACTTTATTGAAAAGAAACTAAACTTGCAGCGCCGCTATTCAATCACGCACCGCTATTCAATGACACTTGCCTAACGCCTGACTTTATTGAAAAGAAACTAAACTTGCAGTGCCACTATTCAATTACACTTGCCTAACGCCTGACTTTATTGAAAAGAAACTAAACTTGCAGCGCCGCTCTTTAATGATGCACCTCTATTCAATGACACTTGCCTAACGCCTGACTTTATTGAAAAGAAACTAAACTTGCAGTGCCACTATTCAATGACAATTGCCTAACGCCTGACTTTATTGAAAAGAAACTAAACTTGCAGTGCCGCTATTCAATGACGCGCCGCTATTCAATGTCACTTGCCTAACGCCTGACTTTATTGAAAAGAAACTAAACTTGCAGCGCCGCCGCTATTCAATTACACTTGCCTAACGCCTGACTTTATTGAAAAGAAACTAAACTTGCAGCGCCGCTATTCAATGACGCGCCGCTATTCAATTACACTTGCCTAACGCATGACTTTATTGAAAAGAAACTATATATGTATGTCTATATATATATATATATATATATATATATATATGTAGATATGTATATATATATATATGTGTATATATATATGTAGATATGTATATATATATATATATATATGTAGATATGTAAATATGTATATGTATATATATGTGTCTGTATGTGTATATATATATATATGTGTGTATGTATGTATGTGTGTATATATACTGTATATGTATGTGCATGTATGTATGTGTATATGTATATATGTATATGTGTGTGTGTATGTATGTATGTGTGTATATGTATGTGTATATATATGTTGATGTGTATATATATATATGTATATATGTATATATATGTATATGTAGATATGTGTATATGTAGATATGTATATATATGTATATATATGTTTACATAACCTCTTTAACACACTACTTCTCCGCTGCAAAGCGCGGGTATTTTGCTAGTATTAACAATAAGAGCAGCTCACTACTGAAAACGGTAAATATAGGAGGCAGTTAGGATCGTACCGGGGGACTCTTGATTACAAGTCAGCAGATCTTACCGCGACGCCACGGAAGCTGTTGTATCGTCCTTGAACATTTTGTAAAAGTGTTTATTTGATCTTTTGACTTCTGGCTTCACACATTATATAGTTTATGCCAACATTTTGTCATTTACTACTAAAATATGAAAAACATTTCTGTTTTAACAATGTGTTTACACAGATTATTGTAGAAATGGAACACACACGAAATGCATTTGTTCCAAATAACGATCTATTATTTCCACTCTAAAATTCCAGCACTTCACTCCCAGATAATCAAGGCATGAGCTGGGAGAACTTTGTGCACGGTCTGTGGCAGTGGGGGGGATGGAATAGTAGGCTGCTTGCTGCTTGTCTTTATCGGCACATTTACAGAACAAAAGACGCTGACGGAGAGGTGCGATGGGATTTAAGGTGGGCCAGATCTACGAGTTTTTTCGTAGGCTCTGGTAATTCTAGTGTTAAAGAAACTGGGTTAACCTGCATAGATTTCTCCGCAAGTAAACCTTAACTGGATTAAAGTTAAGAATTGTGTAGTCTGTGCATGTCCATTCAGATCTGTTCGCCTGCTTAGCTTTGCACATGTAGCCATGGTTAGAAGCATCCACAAGATAAACTTCTTGAGGCAAATGTTTGGACATGTGATAAGTGGTCTGTGGTGCTGTACCGATTTTAAATAAATAATCACACCCCTCAAAAATGCAGGCTCCAATAGGGTGCGGTTGGGTGCACGAATGTGTTTCGCTCTGGGTATAGATGGGGATGCCTGGCTGATTGTGAAGGCATGTGTGAATGCAAATGTCATTCAGGCGCCTCATTGTTTCCTCACAGGGAGTGGCATGTTCACACCTGCACCCCATCAGAGCAGCTGACTATAAAAGGAACCTGCACAGCAGAGAGGATGAAGCAGATAAAAAAAGAAGATGGAAGTTAAAGAAAGAAGAGAAGCAGGCAGGAAGGGGAGAGAGCTGGTGTGAGAGAGAGAATGCAAGAAACTGGAAGGACAGCCCCTTGGGGAGTGTGCGGCTGATAATCAGGGGCTAAAGAATGTCACTCCAGCTGAGTGGCTCAGGGGGCTGGAGTGAACCGGTGCTTGCACTGGGGAAGGCAGCAGGAGGCGAAGAAGGGAGGCTCAGCACAGAGCCCTGCTGGGGCCACAGATGGCTGCAGGGACCTGAGCCCAGGAGAGATGTGGTTCAGCGCAGCTTCGTAGTGGGAGCCATAGAACAGTAGGGATCTGAACCTACAGAAGATGGTTACTTGTGCCTGTGAGTTGGTCATCTCCTCCACTGCAAGGCCCCGTGTGGGGTAAGTAGAGGAAATGTCCAATTTAAAAGGGATGAACCAGGGAGTTTTTAAAGAGGATATTCCTGCCTATGTTTTAATCTTGTTTTTTATGAATTATTTATGTAATTTTTTAACCTCCATGAACATTGTTTTTATGTTGTAGTATTTATTGAACTTTTGCACTACACCTTTGAGCATTTGATTTGTTGGATTTTAAATAAAAGCACTTGAGCACTGTTACACCTACCCCTTGCTATGTGAGTGTGTCCTTATTTGCCCAGCTCATTCTAGGTTATGTTATCAATAGTCGTGGGTTCAAGATGCTCCCAAAGGCAAACAGGAACATTTAGTGAACTCGCACCATCAAAGGGCAATCACATTATTCCTTTTCCTGATTGAAATACTCTGTCTCAGTATTTCAGAATTTGCTATATTTCTGTTAATGAGTTGAATGTACACAGCACAATCTCAGGAGCAGTGCTGGTGGTAACATGAACTATGTAGTCTGACTATGTTTTAAAATAACAAGTAATCTAATGCAATATTTATTCTATTGAAGTAAATACCTGCATTAATATCCAAGAAGCACTGGGTGTAAGGCAAGAAGGACACATACTTTGATCTTTTGCAGAGTGTGCTGTAGTAACAAACCTATTAATAAAATGTTGGTTTAGTTTTAGTCCATCTGTTTGCTATAGATATGTTGAAACAGTGTGATTGGGTGAAACAGTGTGATTGGGTAAAACAGTGGCCACGAATCATTGGTGGCTCAGGAAGGTTGAGAATGTAAAAAGGGAATGGATGTTATTTATTTTACTGGTCATGAAGGACTAAATTTCATGTGCGGTAAAAGAGCATGAGGAGAAAACTGTCATGGACATCATGCTTGTTTTCAGACCCGACGCAGCTGAAGATGATGTTTAACTCTTTTTTATAAAGCTTAATGACGTTGGAACATCTGGGATAGGGAAAACTCCAGACGTATACTTGTCCATTTAAGTAAGGATTTTTAGGAAGCCAGATTTCTGCCTTAAATGGGATACTCAACCTTACCCTGGTTTTGTGTGTGCATTTAAACACACTTATTGATTTGGGTGGTCTAGGAGTAGAAGTGTTCTTTTTCATCATACTGCAGTTTTGTACAGACCTTGTTTATTTAAATATTACTTTAAGCTATTATGGTATTGGTGATATTTTAGAATATTAATTTAAACGATACACTGAATATTTCACATTTACTACAGTTGTAATAGGTTAAAACAAAGGTTGGTATAGTAGAAAACAAAGGAAACCTTACTGATTCAGGAAACTGTATAGAAACCCAGGTCCAGTCACTGTCAACATGAATTCTACATGCTCTTCAAGTCTGATGTAGTTTTCCTCCCACATCCAATGCATGGTAGCTGAAATGTCAACTCTGAATTGGATCATTACGAATGTGCAAGCTGACATGTCATGATTGTGCCCTTGACTGCACTGTAGCCCCACTCGTGGGTGGTTTCTGCCTTGTGTGCAAAACTGGCTCTCTCCAACACTGAAGTCAGGCCGACTTTAACATATTATGCTGTTGCTGTGTAGTTTTATGAAATCTAATATATAAAGCTGAATATATGTTTGTGTGTGTGTTTGCCTGGAATGTAACCTGTCCCTACCAAATTTTGCACAGATTGCTTTTTGTACATAGCAACACCAAAGGCTATGCTTCATTCCAAAATTTAATTGGTGTCTCAACCCCAGACAGCACTACATACCCATGCTAGTTTTAAAGTTTTAAATATGTATATAGTAAGTGTTTGAGAAGTGCTTATATAATGCCTTGCAAAAGTATTCAGTTTCTTGATCACTTCTCTAATATTACTGAATTATAAGATAGATAGATAGATAGATAGATAGATAGATAGATAGATAGATAGATAGATAGATAGATAGATAGATAGATAGATAGATAGATAGATAGATAAGATACTTTACTAATCCCCAAGGGGAAATTCACATTATATACATTATAAAAAATGTATCGAAATTTTTTTTAAAGTTATTTGTTTAATGTGGCATGTAAAATGCAAAAAGCATACTGCTGTCCTGCTACTAAACATATATATTAACACAAAATTGATTGTATGGCAAAGGGCACATAATTGCAAAAATCGTCTTGACTTGCACTTCACAGATTTATATACAAACTGTAAAATGCATTGAGGTAGTGATTGGAAAATAACGAACCACATTGCTGTTATCTCTTATATAAATACTGCTTTTATGCTCATTACTCCCTCTGTGACATGTTACTAAGTCTGGTGGAGGTAAGGAGGGTGATACCTGATTAGGGATATGTAGGCTGAAATCCAGGCCACATACAAACTCTGTGTGATGCTCTACTGTTCCTAGTAGCACTTCGGTCTTGGAAAAGTCCCAGAATCTGTGGAATTAACAAGAAAACTCATTTCAATATTTAGATAGATACATATCTTAGTTTTTTTTTCTTTTGTTAAAAAGAGACTTACATAGCTAGACCCTCTGGCTAATATAAATACATTTGGAAAGCATTAACTCTAAACTTCTAAAGAGTACTTGCCAACAAGCAAAATTTATTATGCTGCTGAATTGCTTTCTTTAGGACTCTGTAATTATTTAAATAAAGTGGTTAATAATAAATCACTAGAGAAGGAAAGAAGGCATAGTATGTGTTTAATTAATTTTAATACCCTTAATAAAATCATTAAGTATATTGTGCATATACAATATATGTAGTTCTGTGCCAGGGTAAAAAGCAAATAATTAATGACACTAATTAATATTTACATACTCTTATAACCCAGTGTAACTGCTAGCAAAATTGTAAACAATGCAATTTTAGTCATATACTTTAAAGCTCACACAAAAACTTGGAAAGAATAAATTAAAAATGAGTTTATTATCTCTTAATTGAGTAAGCTATAACTAACACAAAAGATTAGTAGGATAATCCTGAACACAATAACTGACTGATTATAAAATCATATGTGAATGTTAAAGGATAAGTATGGAATTTCTTCATGATCGTTGTATATGATAATTGTTCATATAAAACTTTGTTCTAAAGTGAAAAGTTTTTTATAGATTTGAAAAATACTTTGTTCTTGCATATTGCAGTGGGGCTGTATGGTACCTTGCATCCATATATATTAGAAAAAGCCCTAAAACTTACCAAATACATCCATTTTTCAAGCCACAATTTTTTTATTAAGTATTGATCCATGTCTTGAGAATGCACACATATTGCAAAACAGGCAAAAAAGCCACCACTGTTGTGAGGTTCAGCCATTACAAAAGGAGACCAGCTCTGGGCCTCGTATCTTTACAACTGATGAAATACAACACATTCGTGGTGGCTTATTGGTAGTCTGAACACACACAGTGCAGCGCTCTGCCATTAGACTAGTAAAAGCCAAGATCAAATGAACATGGACACTCCGCTGTGGGATCGCACCATTGTTGAATAACGGGCCTTAATGAAATTTCTTTTGACAGAGGGAGTGAAACCTGCTGAAATTTACTAAAGAATGTTGGCTTTTGCACATTAGTAAGCTGTTTGGGCACCCATCTTTCACACACTTTGTGGTACCCCAAGTCATCATGCACTATGGCATGTGCAGATCCATAGCTAACATCCAAATGTGCAGAAATAGCAGACAAAATAATCCGTTGGCCTTCTCTGATGAGAGCGTGTGCCATGTCAATGTGGGCTTGAGTGTGCGATGTTGATGGTCGACTAGATTGTGCTTCATTGTTTACGCTTGTTCTTCCCACTTTAAACCTTTCTATTGATTCATAAACTTTTTTGCCGAGTTATGTTGTTTTCAGTTCCGCACCGACCCAACATTCTTTTGTGAATTTTAGCATGTTTCACTCCCTCTGCTTAAGGACATCTCACAAAGACTCATTGCTCAATAGTGGTGCAACGCTGCAGCAGAGAGTCCATGTTCATTTGACCTTGTCTTCAACTAGACTAATGGCAGAGGGCGACGTGTGTCCAAACTACCCATAAGCCATCACAAAAGTGATGCATTGTGTCAGCTTCTATCCATTGCTGTTACAGTGTAATTTTTAAATTGCCTTTACTTTCTGATCTAGCCTTTTATACCAGACAAACCATTTAAGATTGCCTTTGATCGACAAAATATCTTTTGACAACATTTGAACCTTGCTATTACTCAAAGGTAGACTAATTTTAACAGTTTTGCCCAGTAACTCATCCCTGATGATTAATGATTTATCTAGCAAGCGTACAGTCATGCGAAAAAGTAATGTCACCACATGAAAGTATTTTTTCTGAATGAATGCGGACATAGAAAGATTTCATCTTCATGTAAACAGTATCTATCAAATAAAGGTTGTGTAATTTAAAAGACAAAACCACAAAAAAAACAATGAAAATCAGACTGCAATAATTTATAATGAATGGATTTGCCATTTCTGCCTGTGGAAAAACTTAAGTACAATAGTAGCTGGTATTACTCCTTTGACAGAAACAACCTCAAATATGTATTTCCTGCAACTGTCTGCCAGTCTCTGATATAAACTGGGAGAAACTTCCCCCACTAATCCATGTAGAATTCTTTCAGCAGTGCAATGTTTGAGGGGTGCCTTTTGTGTACAGCCAGTTTCAGGCTTTTATTTGGTCATTCCAGAACCCTCCATTTTCTTCTTTTTAGTCATTCCTTGGTGAATTTACCAGCAAGTTCAGGGTCATTGTCATGTTGCAAGGTCTGCTTTTGACAGATGATCTAACGTTATCTTCATTGCTCCCTCTTGTACAATGAAGAATTCATAGAAGATTCTATGATGAACTGCCCAAACCGTAATGTATCAAAGCAGTCCCAAACCATAATACTTCCACTACCATGCTTTACAATTGGTATCAGGTACTTCTGGTTAAATGCTGTCTTTGGCTTTTACCAAACAACTTCCAGTACTGTGGCCAGATAACTCTGTTTTTGCCTCGTCTGTCCACAGCACATTGTTCCAGTACTCTTGGTCTTTGTGTTCATGGACAAACTTCAGTCTTGCCCTGATGTTCTTTTGGGACAGCAAAAACTTCCTCCTGCCACACCTCCCAAGTAGGTCTAATTTGGGCAGTCACCTTCAAAATCATAGACTTATGCACTTTGACATCAACAGTGGAAAGAGCTACATTTAGGCCCTGTGATGAAATTCTGGGGTTCTCAGAGACTTCTTTCAGCATATTGTGTTCTGTTCTTGGGCTGAACTGGCTAAGGCAGCTTTACTTGTACATGGCCATCCAGACAGTCTAATGGTTGATGTTCAACTATTTGGTGATCTTTTTACATCATTTTCCAAACTCATAGGCATCTATAACCTTCTTTCTGAAGTCCTCAGAGAGCTTTTTTGACCTAGGCATGGTTATAACACATATATAACACATGGCTCTGAGGCTAAGGATCTGTGCTGGTATCCAGAAGGTTGCCGGTTCGAATCCCCGTCACTGCCAAAAGAGATCCTACTCTGTTGGGCCCTTGAGCAAGACCCTTAACCTGTAATCGCTCCAGGGGTACTGTACAATGGCTGACCCTGCACTCTGACCCCAAGGGGTATGCGAAAACTAACAAATTCCTAATACAAGAAATTGTATAAGGTGAAATAAAGAACAACAACAGCAAAAACCAAACCAAACTAAATGTCTGAGGTTTAAATAAGACAGATTCCTCTATGAGATTCTAATGATGTTCTAATAATTTGCAAATGATCTGGTTCTGATGAGAAATTTGCATCTATGTTTATTTAAATTATACAATATGCTACACAATGTAAATGCGGCATGATGTTTACTATATAAAAACTTTATAGCTACTGTGATGGCTAACGACAAATCCAGGACGCTAGATGGAGACTTCCCTGCAGCTTACAGGTGGCCCGGATTCCCGCAGGGCACCATGGGAGATGGAGTTGGGCTTCACAGCCCTGCTGGATGCCATGGGTGCCGCCGTGTGACGCTGCAGGGAGACACAGGAATTTTTATTTCCCATATAGCCTGGAAGTACTCCCTATTCACGGGAACAGAAGAACAGAAGTACTTCCGGGCTGAAGAAAAATGCAAGTCTTCATCTGACCCGGAAGTGCTATTGAATCACATGGACAGAAGGACAGGAGCACTTCCGGGTCAAGAACTATATAAAGGACTGGTAGAGACCCAGCAAGTGGAGCTGGAGTTAGGAGGGTGTGTGACAGAGCTGCTGGGAGAGGAGGATTGTATTATTGTGATTTATTAATTATTGATTTATTGTTTATGGTGGTGGAGGTGCTTTGGGGCACTTTGGAGAAGAAAATTGGATTACTTCTTAGTGCTTTTAAACCTGTGTCGGCATCTGTCTGTTGGGTTTCACGGGGCAACATCGCACTCAAGCGTCCACTTATTGACATTAGTGTAGTAGGCAGGATTCTGGCCGTCTGTTTTGGTCAGAAAACCTTTTAATATTAACGTGGATGCAAACCCAACAGGCAACACTGAGACACGAGGGACTGCAAACAAACTTTCGCCTTACTTTTCCGGCCGTCATGGGGAAGAACAGATCGAGACAGATCGGCAAGGCTGCTGAAAAGCAAGCCATCAACATCAGCGTCAGAGAAGAGACGGGACGAGGCAGCCGTCTTCGGGAAAGAAAACTTCCGGACAACTACATCCAGGATGAGGTACGTGCGGGAGAGGGACTAGAGAACTTTTTTGAATTAATAAATTTTGTCTTGTGCGTGTACCTCACAGATGATGATGATCCGGAAGAATGGCAAGGAGCCTGGTACAAACCTGAAGACGAGGAATGCCTCTCCGACAGTCAGCCTTTTAAACCTGTGTCGGCATCTGTCTGTTGGGTTTCACGGGGCAACAGCGCCCTCAAGCGTCCACTTATTGACACTACTATTTAAATGAAGACCAAATCTTGTTATGTATACATATGTTAAAAAAAGAAAACATTTTTGGGTGTAGTTAATTTCACAAGATTGTAATTCATAAGTTGAATACAAGGCATAAAAATATGAATATGTAACATTGCCAGTGATGGCCAGCCTACAGTATGTATTATGGGCATTGTGGCACATTCAGTAACTTAATTGGAAGTGAAATAATAAATAGTAATAAAAAAATTCTGATGTGAGCATCAGTAGGTGTTGCGCCCTGGGAACCATGTTACCCAAACTATTCTATAACATTTCAGTAATTATTTACCGCTCTGACGCTAATCTTTCTGATCACAAAATAGGTCAGTATGATACCAATTGATAAGAAGAATTCAAAATAAATTGCAGAATTATGGTATTTGAATGTTCCTCTAGAGTGCTTCTTTCTCTTGCACAATTTGGCTGAAAAACTAACCAGCACATCATCGTCTCATAAAAGGCTTAATATTCGAGTTTGGTATTTTTCTGTCTAGCCATTTTAGCTCTAGACTGGCGTCCTGAAACTGTGACACACAGGCACATGCACACCCATCATCAAGATATCAGTTTTTTCGGTACCAGGGAACCCTAAAACATTGAGATCTGTCGAAAACCAGAGATCTAAATATTTGACGATATTAAACCTTGGCCCCCCACCCAGACAATAGGTTGGGGGTGCAAAGCAAACACATATATATATTTATCATTTCCATATATAGCATAAATTTTCCCCTGGGGACAAATAAAGTTCTGTCAATCTATCTAACGCAAGGCCTTGAGATTCCAAAACACTAAAGCGAGATTTACACTAGACATGAATCCGTGGATCAGATAAGCACTGAACAGTGTCCTATACTCAAAATGGCATCATCATATATGACATAGTTCTTACAACTCTGAAGGTTCAGTGTCTTGCTCAAGATGACATTGTTAGGCAGAAATTGAGATTAACCCTGTTACCATATGGTCTGAAGTCCACTGCTCTTTGTTAAGTGCAACAATTACACCTACATTGCACATCATGGCGAAACTGCTTCTTAACATCTATAATAATGAATTTGCAAGACACAAGCCAGGTGTTTGCTCTAGATAAGAAGGGATTATTCTTTCTTTGCCAAAATGTCACTCATATAGGATACCGATCCCGAGTTTAACGTCCGCATAAGTTTTGCTGTACTTAGAGTTCTATTAAAGTTTGTTAAAATGACTACTTATGTTGTCTGTAGGAGGAACATATTTAGATACTGTATATACATAAACATAAATATGACAAAAATGAAATCTCAGTTTTCACCACACATTTTCTGTGAGCTATGTCTAATTCTTTATATTTGATACAGTGAAAAGCCACTTCTATTCCAGATAACTAATGGAGATTAAAATATAACTATGAATTGACATCAATGCTGCTTTTACTTAAGTACAGTATAAAATTAACTATTCCAATTATTCTTCTGATGAAAACAACAAGGCCATTCTATTCCTAACCTTTAGCACTCTGAGCCACTCTTTGACAGATTATCAATACTCCTCTTCTTTCCACTGAAAAATGGTTACTTTTGACCCACCTCCTCAACCCCTTCACAATGCACACTGCCACCAGTGAGTATAATCAGCTCCTCTCTTCCATACAACTGTTTTATGGTATCCTAAACTATCAGGTAATTCATAGTGGGAAGAAGGAGTAAAGTGAATTCACAAAAGTAACTTGACTGAGTCTTAATAAATGCTCTGTGGACTACTAAAGAAAGATCTAAGCTAACAAGAACTGTCTGTATTGTAAAAGAAACATTAATGTATGCTGTAGGGTGGGGTATTCAAATTAAGGGATCACTAACTAACTATTAAAAACAAGATGACATAGGAAGATGGCACAAGGAGGTCAAATAGAGAATTTAGTTGAGTATTAAAAGTCAGATTATATTCCTGAGATCTTCTTGATAAGACCACTTGGCTAAAAGCATATTCTAATTTTCATCAGCTCTGAGGTATTTGAATTCTGACCACTTGTTTTTAAATGTGTTTATCTGATCTGATGTTATCACTGAAAGCTACTTATAAATCAAACCCCACATAAAACAGTACTTTGTACTGGAGTGTTGGCAAGTTAAGAAACTTGTCTAGTATTACGCAATGAAGCTTGCATTGGGTATTTAACCAGTAACCTTGCCATTACACTCCAACACCTAATAACAGCTGCAGTGCTCAGTCACTTTACATGCTTTGACACTCAGTTTTTACAAGATCACTTGATGTAGTCAATACCATTTTTGACTGTACTGAATTTTGGGCAGACCGAGATTATACAGTTACAATAATGTTTATTCGAAATAATTGTTACTAATTTTTTTAAACCTGTAAGCTTGTTGCTATAAGACAGGTATACATACTGAAAATAGGTAAATACATTCATTATAAACAAAATATATTGAATCTAAATATAAGAATTAAAGGATGACTTGTTTGTAGGTTGGTTACTAAATAAAATTTAGGGTTCATAAACTTTTTCTTGCAACTATATGTAAAATTGTAGTATTTAGTTAAAAATAACAAATGGTGCTGAATTGAAAACAATAATGTATAATAATAAAACTATATCTGATGTGTACAAATCACAAAATATATGTCATTCTTAACATGTTTTGACTAAGCAATATCCCATTCACTATACAAAAGTGAGAGGTTTGACAAGTAATGACAAGTAATTACCTGGTGAAATGTTAAAATTCTCAAATTTGAATGACCAACAAATGAGCCAATACAAAATCTAAGGCAGAAAAACAATTCCTGGCATGTAAATACCAAACAACAGTAAATACATTTTAGGGAAAATTTTAATTCAAAAATAAGCTCTATTATTTTTTATGTATTTTTTATCTATTAGGAACTAAGAATACAAACAAGACTTGAATAGAACTAAAAACATAGAATCCTTCCATTAATTATTTCTTTTGTAACTGGATGTGACTGGAGAAAAATATTTAAAAATCCCTTAGGAGAAAAGTCTTAATTAAGACAAAGCAAAACACCACACCTGTTTGCCACCAAGACTTAATAAAAGAGTTTGAAATTTGATCATTAATATGCTTCTCTTATATTGCACTCATAAACTGTGAATATGATGGCCAGAACAGCAGAATATGTGCAGAACATTTTTTTCTACTTGTGAAGTATCCTATAAAGTAAATCTTTGATAACTATGAAAATGGTTCATTTATTCAGTTAATAAAAAATGGTTTATTTTATTCATAAAATGTTTAGCTGCAACTCAGAAGACTACTTGCCATTGCTGTTTACGTCACAGAGATTTTCAAGACATGCCTCTACTCCTGACACCAGCTTTCTCACTATTCTAAAGACTTGCTTTGCAATTCCCCATAAATACTTATTTATCTTTGTGGCTCCTGTGAAGTCTCACAATACAGTATGCCTGCTTGTCACACTCGAACATCACTGAAAATATACTACCTCACTACATTCTTGAACTGATTTTTTTGTTTCCACTGTATTGAACCTGACTGTACTGTGTGGGCAGCTCATCTTTTCCACCTGCTTACCCTGACTTTTAAAATGGTTGCCTGTAATTTATCATGTATTTAATGATCTTGTATTTAATGTTTTTACTTTGAAATGTAAAGTGTTTTGATGATAGTGTGTTCTTTGAAAGGTGATACATATGTCTGATTAATTTAAAGACAGCCAAGACTCTGTCTTACACTCAAAGGTATAAATAATTTCCTACAATATTTTTCTCCTATAAGTTACTGTGAACAAATAATAAAGAGCACAATTTTTTACACTGTTTATTACTATTGCAGAAAGCTTCCAGTCCTTCTGAGCCATTCTATTTATAAGTTGCACATCTGTAAGATAGGAAAGTTCACCAATAAAAAATAATCATTTAGTTCATCTGACTCATCTGGTTAACTATTTACTAAAAGGTCTCAATATATTAACAAATGAGATTTAAAACAAAGGCAGGGTAACCGCTCAAATAAGACTGGGAAATTTGCTCTCAAGTCCCACTACACACTATGTAAAGGTTTCCACCTGTGCTCCTCCATATCTAATTCATAATTTATTTGAAAGGAATCTGCTGAGTTCATTTTATTAATGCCACTGAAAATTTTAAAACCTGGGCCAGACCTCTATAAACTATTTTGCAGAAAATTAAAGATATTGTGTCATGTTGGAGTAATAGAAGTTCTTCAATACAAGTATGATACCTGGTTCTAGTACTTTCTACACTTTACAATTTAGTAGCCAATCATATAATATTCCAACAGTATACCTATCATTATAATTTGAATTCTTTATTAACTTTTTGCAAGTTTTTCTAAAACTATTTTACTAATCTCTTTATGCAATTATAATTGTTTTTTGATCACATAACTTCTGTATACTTTCTGAAATGCTGTTTCCAAAGAGTTATGGATAAAGAGTCTCATTTCAAAACAATCTTAATTTTCATGCATGTCGCCATTTTAGTAGTCCTGTTATTAGGACGCACTCCTGTGTGCCGGGGGCGTGGCTTTAGACATTGCGGTGCCTGATGTTATTGATGTGACGGGTTAAAAGGTCACCTGTGATGACCTTTTCTCATAGGAGTTTGTGGAGCATTCAAATAAATCTCTGTGTGGTTTTTGTTTTGGCCTATATTAGTATTAATAGACCCCTTTTTGCTTTGACTTACATTTTTGATTTACAACTAGGCTTTGATGACAGATAGGACAGATACTCGGTTATGATCTTTTTACTTATATTTATTGACATTTTTTCTCCCAATCACCTCCATTATTCCACGCTTGAAGGCATTTTAGAAAAAGTAGTTGCATTTTAGCTTTCTAAATCATATCAAAAAGCTACAATGAAAAATTGTTAAATCCTTTTTAAATATTTCAGATGTAGAGAAAAAATACTAAAATGTTGTCCACAACTATTTAAAATCATTTTTAAAAGGGAAAATAATATATTATTTCACTTTATTAAGATTATGTTTATAACGATAAAATCAGCACAAGTTTTCTATACCTTTTCCCATGTAAAATATATCCTTTGAAATGAAATATGGCTACTCTAGATACATTGAATGTTAGGCCTGAATAAAGGTCATTCATTCATCACCTATAACTTAGCAGTCATACAGTAATAGCCAATACTTGAAGCAAACATATACTACCAGATGCTGTGTAGCATGAAATGGTCAGTTACTGTTGTCCACAGCAAGACCTAGTCCAGTGTATTACCACAATTCTGGTTCTGAAATTAGCAAGAACTCTGAAGAAAAAAATGTTAATGTGTTTGGGATATACCGTAAATAGATAATGTCACAAAGTGCTGGGTGTAACTTTCCTCCAACAGAAATAATGATTTATTTTTAAACCAATAAAGTTGTAAAATGTATTTAAAATGTGGCATACTGTGCAGTACACAGTGGATTATGTATTTAACAGGTGGTTTAAGGCAGAATAGGAAAAAAAATGCATCAGCCCAAAGGGGGAAAAAAAAACCTTGGGAAATGAAATACTGTTTTATTAAAAAGCAAACAGTAAAAGCTAATACATCCTGTGTACTTCGCTCCCTCAATTCATTTGATACATTAAATGAAGGTGAAGCTTACTATGTATCACAGCCATAGCAACAAAGGCTTTTCTTCTATTTATTTGCACAACACACAAAGCAAAAAACTAATTTCAGGCAACTAGTACTGTATATACTGTAAGTAATACTGACAAACATTTGGTTAAAAACAATATAAGTGTTTAAAAAATAATTTGAAAACTGCAAAGACCCTGACAGTGAATTATAATTTCTAATCATTTGTCTGTTTTAAGCACCTGCTTAATTATATGCATGATTAAACAGGGGGTCAAAAATCAAAATTACTGGAAATGAGACACCAGTTCATCACATTCTAAATTCACACACACACACACACACACACACACACACACACACACACACACACACACACACACACGCTCATTAAAGTAGTAAATCATCTATTATAAGTACTTGTTAGTGTGACACAAAAAAAATGTACTGGTTAATTATTAACTATATATAGTATATTTCTATTTAGAATTTGCACACTTACAAATCACAAGTTAGACACCATAAAATTTTGAGGTTTTATTTTATGACAAAATGAGATCACATAATTCCTCATTAAAATTTGCCAGACATGTAAATAATTACTGACAAATAAAAAGTAACCTAGCTATCAAAACAAGTGCAGTGCAGCCTCCAGCAAATATATATTTATATATATATATATATATATATATATATATATATATATATATATATATATATATATATATATATATATACATATATACACAGTGCATCCAGAAAGTATTCACAGCGCATCACTTTTTCCACATTTTGTTATGTTACAGCCTTATTCCAAAATGGATTAAATTCATTTTTTTCCTCAGAATTCTACACACAACACCCCATAATGACAACATGAAAAAAGTTTACTTCAGATTTTTGCAAATTTATTAAAAATAAAAAAACTTAGAAATCACATGTACATAAGTATTCACAGCCTTTGCTCAATACTTTGTCAATGCACCTTTGGCAGCAATTACAGCCTCAAGTCTTTTTGAATATGATGCCACAAGCTTGGCACACTTATCCTTGGCCAGTTTCACCCATTCCTCTTTGCAGCACCTCTCAAGCTCCATCAGGTTGGATGGAAAGCGTCGGTGCACAGCCATTTTAAGATCTCTCCAGAGATGTTCAATCGGATTCAAGTCTGGGCCACTCAAGGACATTCACAGAGTTGTCCTGAAGCCACTCCTTTGATATCTTGGCTGTGTGCTTAGGGTATTTGTCCTGCTGAAAGATGAACCGTTGCCCCAGTCTGAGGTCAAGAGCGCTCTGGAGCAGGTTTTCATCCAGGATGTCTCTGTACATTGCTGCAGTCATCTTTCTCTTTATCCTGACTAGTCTCCCAGTTCCTGCCGCTGAAAATCATCCCCACAGCATGATGCTGCCACCACCATGCTTCACTGTAGGGATGGTGCCAGGTTTTCCCCAAATGTGACGCCTGGCATTCACACCAAAGAGTTCAATCTTTGTCTCATGAGACCAGAGAATTTTGTTTCTCATGGTCTGAGAGTCCTTAAGGTGCCTTTTGGCAAACTCCAGGCGGGCTGCCATGTGCCTTTTACTAAGAAGTGGCTTCCATCTGGCCACTCTACCATACAGGCCTGATTGGTGGATTGCTGCAGAGATGGTTATCCTTCTGGAAGGTTCTCCTCTCTCCACAGAGGACCTCTGGAGCTCTGACAGAGTGACCATTGGGTTCTTGGTCACCTCCTTGACTAAGGCCCTTCTCCCCCAATTGCTCAGTTTAGATGGCCGGCCAGCTCTAGGTAGAGTCCTGGTGATTTCGAACTTCTTCCACTTACGGATGATGGAGGCCACTGTGCTCATTGGGACCTTCAAAGCAGCAGAAATTTTTCTGTAACCTTCCCCAGATTTGTGCCTCGAGAAAATCCTGTCTCGGAGGTCTACAGACAATTCCTTTGACCTCATGCTTGGTTTGTGCTCTGACATGAACTGTCAACTGTGGGACCTTATATAGACAGGTGTGTGCCTTTACAAATCATGTCCACTCAACTGAATTTACCACAGGTGGACTCCAATTAAGCTGCAGAAACATCTCAAGGATGATCAGGAGAAACAGGATGCATCCATCCATCCATTTTCCAACCCGCTGAATCCGAACACAGGGTCACGGGGGTCTGCTGGAGCCAATCCCAGCCAACACAGGGCACAAGGCAGGGAACCAATCCTGGGCAGGGTGCCAACCCACCGCAGGAAACAGGATGCACCTGAGCTCAATTTTGAGCTTCATAGCAAAGGCTGTGAATACTTATGTACATATGCTTTCTCAATTTTTTTATTTTTAATAAATTTGCAAAAATCTCAAGTAAACTTTTTTTCATGTTGTCATTATGCGGTGTTGTGTGTAGAATTCTGAGGAAAAAAATGAATTTAATCCATTTTGGAATAAGGCTCTAACATAACAAAATGTGGAAAAAGTGATGCGCTGTGAATACTTTCCGGATGCACTGTATATATATATATATATATATATATATATATATATATATATATATATTTATAAATATATACTAGCAAAATACCCGCGCTTCGCAGCGGAGAAGTAGTGTGTTAAAGAGGTTATGTAAACATATATATATACACATAAACATATATACATATATATACATATCTACATATACACATATCTACATATACACACATATATATATATATATATATATATACATATATATATATATATATATACATATACACATCCACATATATATACATATATATATACACATGTATATACATATATATATACACATATCAACATATATATACACATACATATATACATATACACATACATACATACACATACATATATATATACACACATACATACATTCATACACACATTTATCTATATATATAAAGGAGAGTTGGGATCGGAGAGACTGTGTGTTTGTGGAGGGATGGAGAGTTAAGGCGGGTGTTGGAGTCACGTGATCATCTCCCCTCCCATTCACCTCATTTCATTCACTTCATTTCGCTCCGAGCTGAGCTCCGCAGCTGGCGTGGTCTTGCTGTTCTTGATTTGCTTTTCACATGGCCAACTATACGTTGCATGCTCAAGAGTAAGCTCAGCGCACAACTTGGTCATATTACAACCGGAGGGGCGAACTGACAACATGGTATACAAAGAGATCCTTAACAAATAATTATTGGTATAATTTCCCTCAGTTTATTATTTAAAATTTTAAAGCAGTACTTCGGCGCCGCGAAACGCGGGTATTTTGCTAGTATATATATATATATATATATATATATATATATATATATAAACATACACATACAGAGACATATATATACATATTTACATATCTACATATATATAAATACATATCTACATATATATATATATACATATTTTCATATATATATATCTATATCTATATATATCTATATCTATCTATCTATATATATCTATATCTATCTATATCTATATCTATCTATATATATATATATATATATATATATATATATATATATATATATATATATAAATCCCCGTGAAGTACTGCCTTTAAATTTTTATTAAGAAGAAAACCTTTTTAAATTGAGGGAAAATTTACCAATAACAATTTGTTAAGGATCTGTTTTTTTGTGAAGCAGCCTTAACACAGCTTTTCCGCTGTTTTATAAACGAACGCCATATAAGGTCTTCCTTTTTCCTTGCTTCGCCAAGGAAGGAGCCTTTTTATTAAATCTAAGGGTTCTTCGCTTTTTTTTTTCTTTCTTTTTTTACAATTGTTATAGTTCTGTTTGTATACCACGTTATCAGTTCAGCACTCCGGTTGTAATATGACCAAGCTGTGCAAGCTTACTGTTAAGAATGCAACGTATAGTTGTACAGGAGAAAAGCAATCTTGCCTCAAATCAATCGCAACCTTTTGTAGGTCTATGAACTTAATTTAAACTTTAGGTTTACACGGTGCTTTCTTTCCGAAGTACTTGCACTCATGAATATGTCTGTATGTGTCAGTCGCTCAAATCCGGCACCGGCGAAGTACTGCTTTTAAATTTTTATTAAGAAGAAAAGAAAACCTTTTTAAATTGAGGGAAAATATACCAATAACAATTTGTTAAGGATCTGGTTTTTTGTGAAGCTGACTTCACACAGCCTCTCCGCTGTTTTATAAACGAACGCCATATAAGGTCTTCCTTTTTCGTTGCTTCGCCAACGGAAGCAGCCTTTTTATTTAATCCACGGGTTGTCCGCTGTTTTTTTGTTCGTTTATTACGATTGTTATAGTTCTATTTGTATACCACGTTGTCAGTTCAGCACTCCGGTTGTAATACGACCAAGCTGTGCAAGCACACTCTTGAGAATGCAACGTATAGTTGTACAGGAGAAAAGCAATCTTGCCTGAAATCAATGGCAACCTTTTGTAGGTCTATGAACTTAATTTAAACTTTAGGTTTACACGGTGCTTTCTTTCCGAAGTACCTGCACTCATGAATATGTCTGTATGCGTCAGTCGCTCAAATCCCCGTGCTTCGCACCGGCGAAGTACTGCTTTTAAATTTTTATTAAGAAGAAAAGAAAACCTTTTTAAATTGAGGGAAAATATACCAATAACAATATGTTAAGGATCTGTTTTTTTGTGAAGCTGCCTTCACTCGAGTGATCACTTCGAGCTGACTTGCTGGCTAACCATAAGCGTTACCTGGTAGGTAACCACCCATACAATCAGATTGTGAATCAGACTACGAATGCCGTGAATGTAATTACCCCGATCTACATGCTGTCAAATAAACGAACCACATGCCGTGGTGCAATTTTAGGGGCTTCGCCTCTAGCGCTGACGTCCGAGGTTCGATTCCCGTAAGGGAGTGAAGTGAGTGGGTGGTTACCTACCAGGTAACGCTTATGGTTGGCCAGCAAGTCAGCTAACATCAGCCACGGTGGCTTCAGTTGTGAGAAGCAGATCATAGAATGGTTGAAAATAGTTTACTGTCAAATAATGCAAAGAGTACGTGACACGTGTTTCCCCCTTATTCTTGGCTCATCAGGCGTACACACTCACTGCACTCGTTTACGGTAATCGAACCTCGGACGTCAGCGTTAGAGGGGCTTCGCAGCGGTGAAGTATTGCTTTTAAATTTTAATTAAGAAGAAAAGAAAACCTTTTTAAATTGAGGGAAAATATACCAATAACAATTTGTTAAGGATCTGTTTTTTTGTGAAGCTTCCTTTACACAGCCTGTCTGCTGTTTTATTAACGAACGCCATATAAGGCTGTCTTTTCTCCTTCACAGTCAGTTCACGTGATTATGTGGGAGGCGTGATGATGCGATACGCAACCCCCGCAACCCCGCCTCCCATGGCCAGCGAGCTGCAGTCCATTACTGTATATGGACAAAAAAGAGGTTCCAGTTATGACCGTTACGCTTTGAATTTCGAAATGAAACCTGCCTAACTTTTGTAAGTAAGCTGTAAGGAATGAGCCTGCCAAATTTCAGTCTTCCACCTACACGGGAAGTTGGAGAATTAGTGATGAGTGAGTCAATCAGTCAGTCAGTGAGGGCTTTGCCTTTTATTAGTATATATATATATATATATATATATATATATATATATATATATATATATATATATATAAAACAATTCATGATAAAACCAAGTACTTTTTATTGGGAGTTAAAATAAGTCAATAAATAAATCAATTAATCCATACAAGGGTTAAAATCAACTCTAAAACCAGAAAGAGAAAATTGGATGCCTTCTCTCTAATTAGATCTTCAGTACCTTCCTTTCCCTTCTCACCGACCCCACTCAGCCATCAGGTCTCCTCAGCAGGGGTCAAAACACCAGCAACAATTCTCATCCACTAATTTGTTCACGTCCAGGCCACCTCATTCGTTCATAGCTGGGGACTCCTAAAGCCTGACTCCATCCTTTCACCACCACCTACAGGTGTTCAAAGGACAACCCTTGAAGCCCATCAGCTGCTCCTGGTCCCTGAATGCTCAGCAGGAGCAACTTGCTCATGGAGCTCAATTCTCCTTATTTCTCAGAGTCCCACTTTTCAGTCACCTTACCAACTGTTAAATGCACTGGCGAATACTCCCAATCTTTACTCCGCCTTGTCTACATGAACCTTCTCTCTTGATTTACTCCCTTCTCTGATCGTTTCTTATCTTTCATTTCCTATCCTCTCTTAAAGTCTTAATTCATCAGCACAACATTCTTTTTAGAACACTGGATGCAAAAATGATGTGTTTCATAAGTCAACATTCTAGGCACTCAATGTACCTAGACCATGTTCATACTTAAGTGTTTATTAGGAATGGGTTCAGCTGACCAGAAAGTAATCCTTATACTGTCTGATGTCTCAGGCACTTTCCATTCATCATTCAAATTAGCTTTATGGTGAGAGTAACAGATATAAATCCATCACTTAAAACATATTAACAACCATCGAATGTACACCTTATGAATAGGATTTAGGAGTCGTAGTGGACTCGAGAGTATAAACTGCCAGACGGTGTTCAGAAGCCATTAAGAAGACATTATAAAGCACTAGAGCCTTTTCAGTTTAAGCAAAATAAGACTGAAGAGGAGACATGATTGAAGGACTTAAAAATATGAAGGGAACTAATACAGTGGAACGAGACTGCTACTTTATAATGAGTTCAGCAAGGAAATAGGGAACACAGTTGGAAACTTGTTAAGGGTAAATTTTGTACAAACAATATGAAGTTCTTTCTTTACATAGAGAACCACAGACACATGGAACAAGTTACCAAGTAGTATGGCAGACAGTAGGATATTAGGGACTTCTAAAACTGGTCCTGATGTTATTTTAGAAGAATTAAGTAGATAGGACTGATGAGCTTTGTTGGGCTAAATGGTCCGCTCTCATCTACCGTTCTAATGTTCTTCCCATGCTCAAAGTATAATACTGAAACTAATATTGAAAGCTTAAGTAAATTGACAGGAAAAGCATTATACTCCGTATATAAGTAAAACCTAGTCTTATATTATATTAAGCTAACACACTAATCTACACTTACTAACAAGATCATAAAGACTATAGTAATGTTTTTCCACATTTGCAGCCTAAAGTATTTCTCATAGTCAATGAGTAACTCATTTGTGGGACTGAGACAAGGAACAATGTAGCATATTCATCAATAGGCCACATGCTTAAAATTTAGTTCCCTAAGTAAATTTCCAATTTTTCAAATAATTTTGTATAGGTGGTGGGTTAAAAATAATCTAATGTTTTAAGTTCTCACTCTTGTAATACAGCAGTAATTACTGTGGCACTGTTTAAACATTACACTTTTTTTATAGGGAAGCATGGTCTGCAATGATGGGTGTTCAGTTTAAAACATTACAATACAAGTGCAATAATAGGAAAAAAAACATTAATGCACATTGTTGGACTGAAATTGCAATCTTCAATGCTGAGATAACAATAAAAACAGCACAACAAAACCAACTGAAAAAATAATAACAACTGTGAACATTAAAAACAAGTGTGTCCGTCCTTCACAATCTTACGGTTATGTTTGTTATAATATTAAGTTTAATGTCACTGTCTCTGTGCACACTGTTATGGATTCATTAATATAGGCAGACCAAGTATGGTACGCAGGGGCTCAGCATTTAGAATTGCCGAGCCAAGCACAGGACTAGATAGCCAAAGACAACTGGAGGATTGTATAGTCAGCCTAAAGACAGAATAGTATTCTTCTGTCCTCTATCTGCACAAAATCTTCTTTCCTTGTTGGGAGAATGAGAACTGCATGTAGGCATTGTGCTATTCCTGTATTTTTTGAAGGTGGGGTTTGAGTCCTTTTCTGTCCTTGTTTGGAGACCAGAAAGAGAGCCTGCAAATGGAGCAACCAGTATATAAGAATGGACCTACTGCCAATACACTTTGAAGCTGTCGGGCGGAAGATTATGTTATCCGTCCGGAAAATCCTTTCAGCGTGGTGACGAAAGATGGCAGACTGCATAGATCAAGACTCCCACCTCGATAGAGTCTGTCATAAGCTTCCCGTCTGTAACTGCGTAAAATCGTCAGTAAAGAAAGCTAAAGTATATCTTTTTCTCTCATGTGATTTTTGTACCGCCGTAATCACTATGGGAAGGATATCGCCTTTTATATCATATTTCTATATTTTTCGGTTACTTAACATGCCGCAATTTCAAAAGAACACATTTCTAGACGGCTAATGCCTCCTAAGGAAACAAATGTGACTGCCTTTTGCTGTGGCATCCCTGAATTAATTTTGTTTCATTTTTGGAAATTTTATTTGTGGATTTCTTATCATTTACTACTTTTACCGTTTTGATGGTGACGTCATTATGGAATCACTTTGAACAGATTCTTTACCACTATCATTGCCATTTTGTGATACTACGGAGGGCTGAAGCCGTAATGTTTCTGGTCACTGTACCTGCTGCCATTCATGATGTTTGTTTCATCTTTTTTCTGCCTATATAAGATGGGGTGCACTGATATTTACATGCTGTATCTTTTCTGGATAAAAATATTCATGTTAGTGTTACCACCCAAGGCAGTGTCAGGACTTCTTGCTTATTTTCTTTTTGAATATGATTCCAGTTTTTGCACTCCTGTTTTGGCACTCACATTTGTTAACTTTCTGACATTCAAAATCTCCATTGTTTCTTGATCCCCAGTTTATCTTTCCCTATACAGTGCTTTCCAATTATCTTGATATCCTATTTGATCACCTCAGCCTTCCAGGTGTTCACATTAGCAGCTACCACCACTTGAGACCTGTGTGCACAAAGCCAAGTAGACTTTGAACCTGCACCTGTGTGATGCAGAATGGTCTGGAGAGCAGAAAAGAAGTCATCTGGGCCTTCGCCAGACATCAAACAAAAGTAAAGACACCAATAAGCTTCCTTGACTAAAGCCATGATATAGTGTACTCACTTCAGGTGATGGTCACTCCAAGAAGTTTAGATTTAAACACCCCCCTTTAATTTAGTCCAACGCAATCTATGGCAAATTCTTTGGCTTTAATGACAAGAGAGGGATTATTGTATCAGAGCCAATGTGTCAGAATGAAAATCTATTCTTTATAAGCAGTCTCATGTTTATTCATGATCAGGTCAACAACAGTAATGTTATCGGCTCCTCCTGCATCAGTTTCTGCTTGTAAGCTGGCAGTACAACTAATACGAGTTCGGCTGACTGTTCATAGTGAAAGAGGGGTAAGGAGTGGTAGTGTAAATATGATTCATAGCAACCCATTAGGGCAAATGACATGCTGATGATATTTAGGGTAAATATTCCTTATATCTTTGTTTAAGTTCCTATAAACAATACATAATATCTCAGGATATGTTGATTTGTATCATTCAGCACAGTGTCGGTGACACCTTGGGGAGAAATAGACAAATATAACACTCTCTCTGAAGATAAAAGGTTGTATATCTGATAATTAAATATTGCAGTGTTTTATTGTAGAATTTTCTCTGCATAAAAGTACAAAAGGCAGGGATATTATTGCACATGGTTAGGCACTGGTGTGGATCTGGGATGGGAACCTTTGCCACAGCCACATCTTGGGTAGCTATATGCCTGATCTTGAATATTATGAATTGCCGGCCATATTGCAGTGGCCTTACATGGTTGAGGTCACAGTGTGCTACTACAATTTATTGTGTTTCCTGCAGCTTTTGATCAAACAAAAAAAATAAATAAATAAACAGGTGAGAAATTCACTATATTATTTTTTCTGTTTGTGATTGAATAATTTTAAAAATCAAATTAATTTTATTCCTGCATATTTTTTGGGAAAGAACATTCTTAAATTTCCTCCCTGGTAAATAAATAATCATGCCAAAGTACTGTATTTAAAATATTTTTAAAGGAAAAGCAACAGCTTTCATTTTTTTGTGTCAAAGCATAGCACACCTGTTTCTTTAATTCTACATTTGGGGCCTCTTCCGGTCTTCACTTTCACTGGTGCCAATGGATGTGGTGGTGTGTTTGCATCATGAGCAGTTCTGGATCAAAGCGAATAAGTTGACTTCCAGTACCAATACCAGCTTTAACACCTTATTACCAATACCAAGAAACCACCAAAGCAATTACAGCACTGAGTGCTCCAGAAACACCAACCCGGTTATTAGGGATGCTCCAATCAGATTTTTTAACACTGATACAGATGACAAATTTCTTGTTAATTGATAGGCCAATACCGACTCCGATTTTTTTTCTTTATCCATTTAAAAATTTTTTTTTGCATAACCAGGCACATAGAAGCCTTATGTACTATATTAAAGTGTATTTGTATAATTAAACTATAGACCACAGGTGTTAACAAAATGAAATTCTGTAGGCTTATTGCTCAGTGACCATAAAATACTAAAATAAATAATATTTATTTAAATTACATACTTTAATTATGTACAAACATATTTATTCATAATACATATGGCATATAGGAGAAAGGAGAAAGAGGAGAGGTTGGGAGCATGCACTGATATAGCGTGTTGCTGCACCCACCACATGACCTCAGTGCAGCTGTGCAATGGGTGACACCTCTGTAGCATAAAAGAAAATAAAATGCTTCTCATAATTACAAGCTGACTTATTGCTTATTTTTTTCTGTAATGCACCTATCTGAAACAAGGCTTAATTAAAGGAAGTAGTTTTCACCTTTTCACTAACATCAAAAACTATACATACTGTATATATTCTCACACAATCAGTTAATTGATATTGGCAATTAAATGCTGCTTAAATGTAAATTTACATGCACTTATACATTTTAATCATTTTAAATCACTAATTGCACTACATGTTTTTGATGTTAAAATATACATTAACTATAAATATACAGGTATGTCTTTTTCTTCTGTGTATCAAGTAGACATATGTAATCCTTGAGGTGTAATTATAAATATGGATTACCATTTTAATTATGTTGTACTTGTTTCTTACCAAAACGTATGCTGTATGACACACAGCAACAAATAAAAAACACTGTACAAATATTAAACAAAAAGGCTTTTGTCTACTAAAGAGCAATTTCAAATTTGTCTTTATCTTTTCTTTTTCTAATTAAAAGTGTAGGTTTCTACATTTTAAACAAGTAGTGTCTGTTTTAATTTAAAGTACAAAATAAAGGACTGAATTCCTTAAAGTAGCTTTTCTTGCCATTTGTCTAGTTGTACAGGAGGACTTCTCTGATTACTTTTTTTTTTAGTTTATTACTCCACTTTTTTTAATGTAAAGGCTAATATACCAATCACCTCTTGTTCACTGATAAAACAAGCTTTCACTTGCTGGTATTTGTTTACACCGCCGGAAGTTTGCTGTAAAAGAAAAAAAAAAGATGTGCACTGGCTCAACTACTGTAATACCTCATGTAAAGGAGCACTCCAACTAGATAGATAGATAGATAGATAGATAGATAGATAGATAGATAGATAGATAGATAGATACTTTATTAATCCCCAAGGGGAAATTCACATACTCCAGCAGCAGCATATTGATAAAAACAATATTAATTAAAGAGTGATAAAAATGCAGTGCAAGTTTAAAAAATGCAAGGTGGAGAGTGTGAGGCAGGTATAACAGACAATTGACAAGAGCCTGCTCAGCGCCCGTCACTCTGCCACAGATGTCAAACTGTCCAGCTCTGTGCCTACAATAGAGCCTGCCTTCCTCACCAGTTTGTCCAGGCATGAGGTGTCCCTCTTCTTTATGCTGCCTCCCCAGCACACCACCGCATAGAAGAGGGCGCTGCCACAACCGTCTGATCGAACATCTGCAGCATCTTATTGAAGATGTTGAAAGATGCCAGCCTTCTAAAGAAGTAAAACTAAATTACTTTACATCCGGCCTATTGAAATGGTAGCCCAGAAGCAACCTCCAAGTGGCCCAGCCTATGGTCCTCCTAGAAACGCAATGAAAAACCATGAAAAACACATCTGGCGAGCCTTCAGAAATTCCTACATAAATTTCTGCAATAGTACAGACTATGAATGTAACACTGAACATAGCTTAGCAACATTCAAGCCACAATGCAACACATTGTTGTATGTCTAGCAGTGGTGGTAGTAGTCTAAGATACACTAATTTTTTTTTTGTGATGGTATGCGACCCTCGGCTGCAACAGCTGGTCACAGCATTGACTACATTAAATGATTCTATAATCAATTGTATTCCAAGTCTTGGTTGTATCACTTGTTATGGGTTTATGCACTAATAGCTTTGATAGTTCTGACTGTATATCAACAAGTTAGCGAAGACTAGTGTTATCAACAGTTTTCATCTCTTGTTTTGTAACTGAATTGATGAGTATGTTGCAATGCTCAACTAGCATGATTTGGTTTTCTGCTAGTCATTGATGCAGTACTACTTGCAAAGAATTATCATGCCTTCTCCATGTTGTCCGTGTTTCTTAAAGACACAGAACTTAGTTTTTAATAAAGGCAACATAAAGCAATCACAATCACATTTTTATGTAGTAAGATCAGTGAATTTTACATAATACTGGTACAGCGCCATTTTAAAAATATGGGAACACCGTATTTTTTATTACCGGTATAGCATACAACACTACTCTTTAGCATATGGTATCTTAATCATCAGCAACAAATTCTATAAGTTGCAATAGTCTAAGTAATATAAGTGATTTGCCATTTTTTGATTATTGTAAGCTTCAGCTCTAAAACAATGAAGAATTTGTGAATGATTTGCTAAATATGTGGTTGTTAGCTTGGGCTTTATTACTGTTTACTCAGTGTGTATTACAGCCTAAGATGCCAATATTGCCTAGTGACAATTACCCAGTTAAGTACACTTATGTACTGTTTGTTGTTATTGTTTTTTTTAAATCTGTGTAAAATTTTCTGAGAAGCTAAAGGTTAAATATTGGATAATGACAAAAAGGAAAATACATTGTATTTAACAGTAATGATACATTAACATATTAAATTCCAGTATGCTCATTTTGTATCTTTAACAAAACAGAAATAATGTACTATTAATTCCTTTTAATGTCAGTAGCTACTGTATATAAAAAAGATAAACTGACTGAAAACTACAAAGCAAAAACAAGTTCTTTATGATAGGAAATGAAACATAATTTAAGTAGATATTCAAAAATAATCTTATTTATGTGCTGTACTAATTAAATTTTCAACAACAATGATAAAGTCAAATTTAGCAAACAGCACCCAGACCGCATAAAATCTGCACGTACCAAGGGTATCAACAGCAGCCAAAGAGCATAATTGCTAAGTGCTCCCTTTACATTCTCATTATAATTTGAGTAGACTGTTTATTTTAATGATGATGCTTATCTAGTATTTACAAATACAAAATATTGTAAAAACTAAGGCTAGACTATATTTGGTTAAGTGTACCATAGCATTTTAATTTATAAAATTTGTGGTTAATTAGTCTATGTGAGACGATAGAGCTTAAAATATGCTTCTTAATTTGTATTAACACAAGTTAAACAATCTTTTCCTCTGTCAGTTCTGATTCTTGCTCTGCAAAAAGATGGGAGAGAGAATGACCAAAACAGTTATGCAGGAAAACAGAGGTCAGAAAAGGAGCTGCAATGCTTTGCAGAGAATTACATTTTTACTTCTTAATACAGCTACTGCTTTTATTAATAAATGGAGGAACATAATTTGGTTGTTTCAATGTTCCTTTGGAGTTCTGAAATACACTGTGTGTGTCAGTGATGGAAACTGAACTGTCACCCTTGTGGATGGCAGCCTGGTTGTTAATCACTGTGCCACACTGCCTCCCACAGATCTGAATGCTTTATTGTAACCATAGACATAAAATTATAGCACTGCATTGAGCTCAGTCTCCAACATTCTGGAAAAGGAGAGAATGTATATGATGTTGTAATGATTAATGACTTTTTACAACATCAAACAAATTATCTTATACAGCAAAGGAAGAATAATCTAAGGATTACTATTCTCTTCATAGAGAATTAAAATACTTTTGAATAAATAGTATCAAATTAATTGCATAATACATGACACAACTCTTTCATTGTGATCCATGGGATTTGCTAGATGTGGTTAAATTTAGTGTCAAACTCACATTTTTTTAGTTACTCTTGTGTAGATCACAATTTTATACACACACATTCAGAGAATAACAATCCATCTGCTAGAAATTAATCAACAAAAAGAAAGCAAACTGTTGTTACAAATTTTGCATTGCATGTTTAGTTTCAGCTACAAATGTGACCTGTTCTGAGCGTCCACTAAGCCGTAAATGAAAAAAGCTATTAGGCTGGTCCGTTGCCATTTTGAATAAATGTAAGGAATTACTCCATCGAGAATCATGAATCATTTTCTTAATGAAAAAGCTTCTTAAGTAGATAATCTATCAGAAGTATTCTAGGAAAAGCTATAGTCACGATCAATAAAAAAGGCACAAGTTCAAACTACAGCAATCTAACTGTAACACATACTATAATTTATTACTTACTCTTTCTTTTGCAATATGCAATTACCATCACTGTAAAATATAAAACTAGAAGTGCTTAACAAAACTCTGAAATATTAAAGAAAATTGGACAGAAGTGTTTACAGTATAAGGGGATGCCAAATATCCAAAACTAACAAGCAAAGAAGGACACTGTTAGTCAGTCAGTCATTGTCCAACCCGCTATATAACCAAACATAGGGTCACGGGGGTCTGCTGGAGCCAATCCCAGCCAACACAGGGTGCAAGGCAGGAACAAATCCCGGGCAGGGCGCCAGCCCACCGCAGGCCCCACACACACACCAAGCACACACTAGGGACAATTGAGGATTGCCAATGCACCTAACATGCATGTCTTTGGACTGTGGGAGGAAACCGGAGCACCCGGAGGAAACCCATGCAGACACGGGGAGAACATGCAAATTCCATGCAGGGAGGACCCGGGAAGCGAACCCAGGTCTCCTTACTGCGAGGCAGCAGCGCTACCACTGCACCACTGAGAAGGACACTGTAACAACACTTATTCATTTAGCAAAAATATACAACAATTATTTATGTAAATATAGATTTTAAAAGTATGGAGAGTTATTGTTTGGCATGACATTGCTGTGGTTATTGTTGGTACATTCCAAATCCAGAGACTTGGATTCGATTCTGTCTGTTAAATGGTGTGGATTTCCCTCTTGTTTCAAGCAGTAGCTCAGTATAATTTGACGTTTCATATGCGCAGAGACATAATAATCATAGGGGGCTATTTTTTATTTTGCTGTAACATGTGTCACAAGTAGTGCAAACCATAATATTGTTAGTAAAATCAGCATGTCGGACCTTTCTAGCTACACATGCACATACAAACGTCTAAGATCTGCTACTGGTTTCCTCTGTTTGCTTTTATCTTACAGAGGGAAATTGTGATTCATTACTAGTCACTTGGAGCATTGGGTAATTAGGGACCAGATGCACTCTGAGTAGATTACAACTAAATAGATGCTTTTATGTACATAAGATTTAAAAAGAACACAGAGACAGGGGGGCATTAACAAACAAAAGAGCTCAATCACAGTAAAAGCTAGCCAGTACTGAACATCCAGGCAAATATACTCCTCACAATTTATAATTTATACAATATTCATATGGTGCAGATTTTATTATACTCTTGTCTAAGCAAGCACTTTGGTTAAGTTTGTAAAACAAATGTAAAATAAACAGGTAAAAAACTGCTAATAAACCCAAAACATAAACAACACCCCTTCAAAATCAGACAAAGCAATCTTATCATGATGGCAAATTCTAGTAAACACCATTTTCTTTTAGGAAATGGATAGAAATACACCTGTATGGAATTTAACAGTCTCCTTCTTTTTAAATATAACTCAATTTTTTATTAATAGCAAGAGCAGACCTATATCTGTTTGCTGATATTCATTCCCAACCCCTTCAGTATGTCTCATGTGGATCAAATTGAACAATTACATATTTCAAACCCAGGCAAGGGGTATAATTTGTACATGTGACAATAATGAACCTAAAAACCTATAAAAAGAAGCAGAAATGGAAGATAGTTTATTTTTACATATTATATATATACATACATACATATATATATGTAGTATTTTGATTCAAAGACAATTAATTGTTGTGAGGGAAAAACATTGAATGCAATGTGGTTAGACAATGAATACAAAACTGTTAACTTTAAAAAGAATAAAGATACAGTCGAGCTGTGATAAACCATGAACCTTGTGATTAAATATCTAATTTTACATCAGTACCAAAGGGAAATGCAGCTGATTAGATGACTGCTTGCTTAACACTGGATCCGACCAATCAGTTGGAATTTATCTTCCTTAATTATAATGCAGGCAATGTTGTCTTGTGATTCTGTATTATTTCTCTTTAAAAAGAACTTTCTAAAATGTGTGTGCTAGCTGTAGGAGTGTACTGCTTAGATTAACATTACCCTTTTCATATATCACAAGCAAAAGTACACCTCCATAAAGAGGCAACTTTTCCTAAAGCAATTAGCGAATGATTTAATTCTTTTTTGTTGTGAAAACTAGAAGACTAATTCTAATGGAATATCACAGATGAAAAAGTCTGACTTAAAATATGTGTGGAGTTAAATCAAGTGTAAACCCAACTCGGCACTGCAAAAAGCTAATAATGAAATATCAAGAATTAATATATTGTATATGTCAAAAATAAATCTGTCGTGGTGTATATGGGTCTCACCCCTGAGTTTTATATTTTTATATCTTTTGTATTTCATCATTGTCTTTTTCTCTGAATCATTCTACTTTAGTTTGAGTATTGTTACATTTTTTATGCCAGTCAGGGGGAAACAAAAAACTCTCAAAACATGTACTAGAGACACCAACTGCCCATCTCCTAGCCGCCTACTGTTATAATACACATTGTTTTTGTGTTTTTTTCATTCATTTTGTTTGTTTATGGGCTTCAGTTGACAGGACACATGACCCCAATTCATCGCTTCATTTACGTCATCATTATAAATATGGCAGCGGTGCAAACAGAAAGTATACGTTAGTTGAATAAAAAACATTAATCTCTTAGTGTCAGTTACTTTCATTTCAAGGAAGCAAAATACTAGGTTTGTTTCAGCTTTGGTGATTTTCTTTTACCTGTGAAACAAAATTAAAGGAATTTCTTTCATAAAAGATTGAGAAATAAACTGTAAAATAAAAGATGAACTCTTCAGAGCACATTATGAGCTTTTCCAGTCAGAAGGATTAGTCATAATAATAACAGAATGGAAATTTAAAAGGTCATTTACCAGTAAAATTCTATTGAATAACCAGAGCTGAGACATCAAATGTAAGCAGAGTCAATACAAAGAGCTACAATCAAAACCAGGATGTTGAATACTAAATGTTCACTAGTTGAATACTGTATATCTTGGACAAAGCAGTTTGTGTATCGTATCGGGAGGGCAGTCCCCAGCAACTAGGCAAGATTCCACAGAACCCATATTAACCCATGGGGTTTTTTAACATGGTGATGTGGCACAGATTAAAACAAACAGAATGACAAACTGTCTTGAGCAAGGAAATAAAATTCAAACTTGCAAGTGAAAATAAAGTTCGCAGATTGAACTGTGAAAAAAGTAAAAATTTGCATTAACTAAAAAAGTTAACCAAAAGCATAAAAAAAATTATTTAAACTGAAAAAGCAGGCTTCCAAATTCTCAACGAATTTACTTTTCTTTTCATTTAAATGTTTTGTGTTTGTAAATTACCCTTTGTTAATCTTATCTGTTAGTTCAGCTATTTTTTCCCATATCCCTTTAATTATGTAGTTTATAGCTTAACTGTTTTTGATGGTGGATTCTGAGTCCCTCTAATCTGGCAACACACCTCAGGTGCTCTCATCTTTGCAGCATTTGGGGGGTTAGAAAAAGGTTTTTAGTCACTCCTTGTGTGGACTGGCATTACACTCTGCCTGTGTCCTCGCTCCCCTTTCATTTTTTTGTAAGTTTTACAGTCTCTTAACCATTTTGTTTGTTTTTTTGTTAGGTTCTTTGACTTTATTTTATTTTTTACTTTTCAGTTTTGACTTTGCAAGGACCAGACATTTATAAATAAGGGCACAAAAGTTTTATTTCTTTATGTTAAAATGCTAATGCTTTCAGCCGATGGAAGAGAAATGTCTGACTGGATATACCTTTTTAACTGGAGTTATTCCTGGTTCATGCAAAGCTTTAATCAACTACAAATCAAAGAAGACAAATGAATACAAAAAATGTTAACATATGAACTTTAACGTAAGAAAGATCACTCATTGTTATATAGAATTAAAGGTCATAAATTATTTTGTGTTAAGGAAATCACTACTTTTTCAAATGTATAAGTGTAATCCAGGTTAAAACTATGTTTTACTATGCTAAGAAATTCTCAGACTCTGTTTAGTGAAGCTTTACACAGTATGACCTTCAGCTTTTGAAAAATGTCACAAGGTAAGCAGAGTTGAAATTCTCCCTAAAGCAAAATCTGATTTTCAGAAAAAAGGTCCTGCATACCCTAAAAAGCAGTAAAAAAAATCAGCTTAATGAAATCTTCCAACAATAAAAATTCGATTTCATGAACAGTGAACAAACCGTTCCGAAAAATTTCATTAAACTTAAACATATTTTTTTTGTGCTAAGGAACATCTTAGGTAAAGAGGTTTAAACTGTTCCACTAAAAAAAAATGAAAGGAAATTTTTATTCATTATTTCAGTTTTTTGGCACTGCAACAGTAACACATAGACAAGGGCAAATACATCAAATAAATGTGGGACACATCTAAATTGCATACGCAACTACAAGTATACTGAAGATGAAAGAATTTCTTGTAGAAGGATCAAAGTGAAACAGATGAGGGTGAAGTTAATAAAAAGCATACATATTTATGAAGAAAGTGAGTTTTCCAGAAATCTCTCCTAAAACACAATAAAAAATTGAACCTTTTTAATGTGTGCATATATTGTTGGTACTATTCACTTACCTAAAGTATAAATCAAACATTCACAGCTCACTTTTAACTTTTAAATATTTGAACTGTTTATGTGAACTTGAAAATATTGTTCAAAAAATGAAAAATTTTTCAGTTATACTAAAGAATTTAAATTGCAAGGGTGTGCACACAGTACAGTGGTCAAGGGTCTCAACAGGATTCATTTATTTAAAATGTAAAAGAAGTGATTATTCACTTATGCCTGCCAGGTGGAATTTGTGAAGATCAGTGGGCTTTGTACATGTCTAGGAGAATGAGAAATTCAAAAAAACAAGAACAACAACAACTGACGTTTTATTACCGACCTTCTGTGTTATATTGCCCAGGAAAATTTGTAAGATAATGGGCCTCATTATAGTTTAGGCTAGGTAAGAAGCCCGCACTGATACAGTGTTGTCAGTTAATTGGGTTTATCTGAATACTATGTTACTAAGTACTTTACTATATACAGTATTTGTAAGTAGTTTGTTTTTTATTATTTTTAGTCCAGTACTAATATTACTGATAGGCAGAGTGGAATATTGGTTAATTATTTGGTCCTAGGACTTCAAACCCTTATATCCTGCTAATGACACTGTGTGACCTTGGGCAAATCACAAAAGAATTATAATAAAATGTATCTCAAAGGTTGCAAGTCACCTTAAATGAACACGTCAGACAAATAAGAAATAATTATATTATTAGGTCACTGGAGCTGCTGTTATGCACAATTGTCAACAAGTAAAACATTCCTGCTTATCCTGCTTTACGGCTTTTGTTTATGGTCATTGCAAACCACAAATTTATAGGAAAGTGTATTCTTTAGAATTGAAACAGGTAATAAGTAGGCCCTGGTGCCTTATAGTGTCCTCTCTAACAATTACCATCGCCCTTTAGCTTCACTGATCTTTCTCGTTTCATTTCAAACCTGACTAAACATGCCAAACATGATCATGTCTGTTTTTTTCTTATCCAGGACACCGCCCCTTCTTCAGTCATCTGTCCATCCTATTGGGTAGTGCTGCCGTTCATATACCCATTAATCACTTCTGCTGTTTCCTTTGTTTGCATAAAGTCACCTCTAAGCACAGCACAGAGTATGTATGTTAGCATAATATTAATACTGACAAATAAAAAAAACCACAGGTCAGCTAATTTTCTTTTTTCTATAATGTCATCCAACTTTCAATTAAATCAGTCAAAGCACTTTTGAGATTTTGAGAAATTTAGTTTTTCTATTGTAGGGGGCGGTATCCCTAAATTTTGATATACCAAAATGCCCTTTCTTAGCCGATACCTACTCTCCTAGATGTACCATACAACCAAATTTCATCTTTTCAACTAAATGGAAAATAGCGTTTTTGTTGAGTGAATGAGTGAGTCTGTCTATATATACAGGTCAAATCCCGTTATAGTGATAACCGAAATAACAAACGTTTTCAGAATAACAAATACTTTTTGTTGGCCTGAACAAATGTTCATACAACATCATGTTAAATGAATTTCATTTTAATGAAACATAAGTTTCAGTATAACAAATGCTGTTTCAACCAAAAATGGCCACCAAAAATAATAATGGGATGAAAAAAATACTTGCCATGCTTACACTTTCTGCACCACGGGAACCCTGCAACAGGCTGTTTCAAAGAAAGAAACAGTCTGTTGCAAAATTCCAGGTCTCTAGCAGTCTCTGCAAGAGTGTAGGTGCAACATCATATACATAGCAAACTCTTGAGTCAGTGCTCCACCTAGTGTCTGCTTGCGGATACTATACTGTTCGACTTTCATAGTGCTTCTCACAGTTTTTTTTTGAGATGAACAAAAAAAGTGATAAACAGCATCAGTTTATGGTGAATCAAATATTAACAATCCTGGAAAAAGTTGATTCAGAATGAAGAAAAATAATGTGGTAACAACATTCTGAATCATGCCTTTATCTTCATTTAATATCTCGTTTTCAATTTGTATTTTTATACCTGTATTTCTATTTAAAAAAAGTTACATCTAATGTTTTGTTTTCATTCTGTGTTCATACCTGGATTTCTATTAAAAAAAAAATCTAACGTCTCATTTTTAAATAAAATATTTTTTGCACGTTAAAAATTGTTTTTTTATACAGGTATTTTCAAGCTTGGGTCACAGAGTTGCATGAGAAACAGGAAGGTAAATCCAGGTTTTCAAGGAAAATACAGGTACTTTATTACTGTATAGAGAAGGCAGATACAGTCTCAGGACTTCTTTAAAAATAGGAGCTGTTGCTTCAACCAATTACTTTGCCCTTGGTTTACTTTTTACCAGACGCAGAAGAACAGCTATGGAGATGTTCTTCCTCCGCTGCCGTTAGTGATGGCAAATCCCAGTGACCCCTGTCACAATAGTATACATATTTACCCCATATTCATTATAACAAAATTTCCATTTTAAAGAACTAGTTTTATGATCCCATGTGTTTCGTTACAACGGTATTCCACCTGTGTATATATAGATATTGAGTTGGTTTAATTTAAAATAATATTCTGAAATAGCATAGTAATATAAAAACTATCAAAATAATGGAAGAAATAGACAATGAACGCATGACACAAAATCTGTCTTTGTGCAGACATTGTGCAATTGTTGGTTGGATCAGAACAAAACTAATACTTGCACACTAATACGTGTAGCTTCGCAATCTTCCACTACCTAAAGTATTGATCTCTGCCTAACATATAAAGCATTTCAGGGCCGCACAGGCTTTATACCACTTCTACTCTTGGATATCTGCTGCTATGCAGACCCAAACAACTGGCAAGTGACCGGACTTTTGTTTGAGTGCTAGTTTTCATCTAGTATAGGAACTAGCTGTACTACTACACTTTACTGCTTAACTCTGTATTTTGTTTTCTACTGCTGTAAAATATGTACTGTATAATCAGTCACCACTTCATCAAGGCCCTAATAATGCTAGAGCTGAGGGACTGCCCTCATTTCTATTTAAAAAACACTCTGATGCCTCAGTTCTCAGCAGAAGCATTATGTATCCCCACTTTGTTATTCAATCCCCATTTTTGGATTCCTCTTGTGGCAAGTGTTCATTTAAGATCTTTTTAATTATTTGCCTTTTCTGGCTCTGGTTTTTGGTTATATTATTATATTATGGAGTGGGTTTTGTCGTGGTGAAAAAGGAGCTGAGCCGCAAGGCGAAGCTCTCAATTTACCAGTCGATCTATGTTCCTACCCTCACCTATGGTCATGAGCTATGGGTAGGGACCGAAAGAACGAGATCGCGAATACAAACGGCTGAAATGAGTTTCCTCCGCAGGGTGTCTGGGCTTTCCCTTAAAGATAGGGTGAGAAGCTCAGTCATCCGGGAGGGGCTCAGAGTAGAGCCGCTGCTCCTCCGCATCGAGAGGAGTCAGATGAGGTGGCTCGGGCATCTGATCAGGATGCCTCCTGGACACCTCCCTGGTGAGGTGTTCCGGGCACGTCTAACCGGGAGGAGGCCCCGGGGAAGACCCAGGACATGTTGGAGGGACTATGTCTCTCGACTGGCCTGGGAACGCCTTGGGATTCTCCCGGAAGAGCTAGAAGAAGTGGCCGGGGAGAGGGAAGTCTGGGCATCTCTGCTCAAGCTGCTGCCCCCGCGACCCGACCTCGGATAAGCGGGAGACAATGGATGGATGGATGGATGGTTTTATTTACTTTCTTGTTTGCAAACCATTCCATTACGCACTATACTCTTTTTATTAACAAAACTAATAATTATAAGAGCCCTGTTTGTTTAATTTGGTTCAGGGGTTCTAACCTCTCCTTATTTCTTTATTGTAAGGGATTCAGGCTTAGGACTATGCAGGGCACATTTTGGATAAAAGCTTGTTTAGTGAGCTTACTGAGCCAGACAAATCATAACAACAGCTGATATCATTAAATTAATGCTGTATAACGGTCACTTGAATGTAACTCAACAGTAACTATTAAAATAAAAATAGATTCTATATTAGCTTCAGAAACCTTGAAAGCTTGGGTCTTTTATTAAGCTTAGAGTGATTTTGGATGGTGTGTAACCAAAATATCAGTTAAAAAAAAAAAAAGGTAACAGACCACACATAGGTAAAAGGACTTCACAGGAATGCATCCGGGTAGAAAAGCGTTGCATCTACATGCACCTCTACAATGAAAAAAGATGAATGTCAATTGCACTATAAAACTAAAAAAGAAACCTAATTAATGGTTTTACAGCTTAATCAAGTATACTTCAGTTGTTGAGCCTTTAGCACTGCATTTCTAATTTCTGTTGTATTCTTCAGCAAGGAAGTAATTGCTTAATGTCACACAAGGCTTAAACGTCACTTGCAAAATGTTCCACAACTGACACAAAGTTTTTGCAATCTTTTCCACTAATGTGCAGAACAGATTAAACATTGTATGTTTTTTATTTTTTAACATACAATTATATTTCACCTATTTCTGTTGGTGATCTGACTTTTAATTGTTCCTGGATGCCCAGTTTCACTTATTTACAACAGCAGTTCTCCCGCAAATGCAATGGAGGGAGAATGATTTAAAACAAGAAGCTAAAGCTGGTCTGAATAAAATTATTTACACTGCCGTTGGTTCTCTCTCTTTCTTTAAATTACTTAATGGCTTTCCAGTGTTTCATTATAATGAATAAAGATCAGACAAAGACACGCAGTAGCATATTCAGATCAGAAACCTCCTACCCTACCCATCATGACAGCAGAGACAGAAAAAAATGTAATATCAAGTAATTACTCAGAGATATTTAATATCCACAAAGTTTGCAATAATTCAGTTAATTGAGGATTGCAGTGATAAATGACTATATGACTAAGATTACTAACTGTTCCTGGTAATTAGAATTCATTTTTTTTACTTTAAGTAAAATAGGACACCTCTTCCCCATTGTGTTGTAGAAGGTTAGCAAAACAGGAGACCTCACTAGCTGTATAGTGTAGATTATCAAAGTAGATTGTTCATTAACTAGTAGTGTCCCAACGTTACCCCAAATACAGCCTTTGAGGGATTAAGGAGTAAGGTAAACCCAAGACTGTCTGAAAAAAACCAAAGATTTTATTGCAATAAGCCCTCTAAGACCTACTGAGCATCAAGTAATCTGAACAAATAAATATTTATTTAAATCTTTCGAATACAATCCATTGAATTTCTGATGCAAATGGGTGAGGATTTGTGTGACAGCAATTGATGTTAATAAAAGGACAAGTGTCTGCGTGTGGGTCCTGGGTATGACGTTAAGCTACATCTGTCCTGCAAACAGTCCTGCAGGGAAAACCTGGGGGTTGGTGGAAGGAATGACAGACAGGACTCCTTTCTGCTCTCAATGGGAGTAGCTCTTCTGCAGCCGCCCATAGGAAGGCTGCTCGCATTATGAATGGGATGGGAGAAAGCCCTCTGGACCCTCATCCCCGGAAGAGTCAAAACCATCGGTGGGCCAATGTGGTTAGGCCTGTTGGGGATCGGAATTGATGTGATGCTGAGGCGTCATCTGTTGCACAGCAGCACTCGGGTCCCAATTTGAGGCTGCTAATCTGGGTAGGCACATAGAATGTCTTGTCCCTCCAGCATGATATTCATCCTTTGCCGTCACTGGAGAATCATAAACTCCACATCTCAGTAGTGGCTCACTCTGAGGTGCGCAGCCCTGGACTGGCCAAATCTTTAAAGGTGGATACATCTTTTATTGGACTGGTCACTCTGATGGCTGTCATCCAATATCACTCCTTTCAACAAGCAAATTATGAGACTCAGATTAAGGCAGCTTCGCTTGGTGGTTAATGGGGGCTGGCGAGTTGACACTCCTCTGGTCACGAGTTCAGTGTGACCATCGCCACTGACAGGGCTGGCTATAAGGACTGTGTCGGTCCCCATGGGTCTGGCGACCGTGGTGAAAGTGATCCTAATATGATGTGGGAGACCTTCTGTGACAAGACCCTCAAGGGTGCTGAGGGTTGTGTTGGTGTTGCCAGTGTTTTCTGAAGGAGGTGTTTCATCTCGCAGGGCATCATGGACATCATCAAGAGGAGTCGCAGCACACAGCTTGATGGCAACTCTGGTCTGTACTGGGAGCTAAGAAGTACGGCTGTGAGAGCTCTGAGGGCAGATAAGGAGGCGTTTATTTGAGAAATATGTCAGCAAGTGAAGCACTGTCTATGGTCTAGCGACCCACGTCCTGCTTACAAAGGAATCAAAGCATTACGCACATCTGAACCTGTTCCTTGGAGAGTCACAGGGAGGATGGGTGATAGAACGGTCCTTACAGATGGCGCTTCAATTGTGACCCACTGGCTACTTTGAGCAGCTGTTTAAAGCTGATCCTCTGGCTAGGACGTTGGACATATCTGGGTCCATGGTTCTTAAGGCTGATCCTCCAATTAGCTTTGAACCACCCAGTCTTACTGAGATTGCACAGGTGGTGGACCAGCTGAAAGTAGGGAAGGCTGCAGGGATCTGTAATGTCTGGGGTGAAGTTATCCATTCTTGTGGTAAGGCTGTCCTCCTTGCATTGCAAGCAATCTTTGCATCCATTTGGGAGACAGGCATCATCTCAATTGATTAGAAAATGGCACGTGTCTTCCCTATCTGGAAAGGAAATGGTGATCGCCTGGAAGGTGGCAACTACAGGGGAACAACACTGCTCTCTGTGCTAGGTAAGGTCCTTGTTAGGGTCATCCTCAATAGGATCCATGATCACTTGCTCACCTACTAGCGACCGGAGCAGTCTGGTTTTAAGAAATCTACCATCGACTGTATCCTGGGTTCTCATGGAGCACAAACACGAGTATCGGCAGAGTTTCTTTGCATCCTTTGCCGATGTTTGTAAAGCTTTTGACTCAGTTGATCAAGCTGCCCTATGGGACATCCTGAGACTTCGTGTGATCCCCCAAAGTTGATGGATGTCACGGCTGTTCTGTAAATTGGTACTATGAATGCTGTGTAGAGTGGAGGTAGAACCTGAGTACTTGCTCCTACTTTGCTCAATGCTTGCATGGACCGGTGCTGGGCAGGGTTGTGGAGTCCAGTGGCTGTGGGATATCTGTTGGTAAAGAAAGATTCACTGATCCTGACTTTGCAGAGTCAATGGAGGCTCTGATTGGGGCTCTTGCAAGACTGAGCAAGGAGTCTGAGTGTCTGGGCTTGTGAGTGTCCTGGATAAAAAGCAAGATCCAGGCTCTTAATGACCTCTTGGGCACTGCCATCAGCAGTGTGTCAAAGAGAGAATGTCATGAGATTGCTGGAAAGGGGCGTGTGGTGCTCCCGATATCCTTGCAAAAGGACGAAGGTCCAAGTCTTTAGAGCCCCGGTGCTTCCTGTTTTTACAAGACATGGATGCTATCCACTGACCTGAGACAAAGACTGGACTCCTTCGGTACTGTGTCTCTTCGAAGAATCCTTGGGTACCGATGGTTTGACTTTGTGTCGAAAAACTGGTTGCTCACGGAGTCCCGAATGAAACACATTACCTGCATTGTGTGGGAGTGTCAGTTACGGCATTATGGCCATGTGGCATGATTCCCCAAAGGTGATCTGTCTTACCAGATCCTCATTGTTGAGGGCCTGAATGGCTGGACCAGGCCAAACAGATGCCCATGTAATACCTGGCTGTGGCAGATAGATTGTCATTTCTGGTTTGGGAGGGAGACTGGACCGTGTGTATGCCTGGGGGGTTGCCAACCAGGATCCCAAACTGTTTCATTGTGTGGTGGGTGTGACAACACACTATACCAGTGCATGGTCCCAAGTTTGACCTGTCTATGTATCTGTTTGTCTAGGCAAAACATGTTGAAGAGGGGTAAAAGAAAAGGATAATAAAAATACCAAATAAAGATCTAAAAACAAAAAACTGGTCTTATTGCTGTATTCTGTTGTCCGATGTTATACGCCAGCAACAGCAGCATGATATTGGATTTCTCACACTCACTTGGGCCATATGAATAAGGTTATAGCTGAAATGCTAATGACTGATAACTCTGCGTGGTGGGCAACTGATGAGTGAAAATAACAGTAGATCAACACAAACATTTGGGAAACCAAAGCCCTGACATAGTTAGACAAAATTTGCTCAACCACGCCAATGTGGTAGCGACCACTGCCACATTTCCCAAGCAAAACACTTCGACTTTAACAGTTATCAATTATTATTATACCGTATGAAATTGACAAGCATTGTTTTGAATAAAAAACAGGAGGTCTACGTTGATTACTTAGATTTCAACCCATCTTAGATGGGTAGAACAGATAGTGGCAAACTTTAGATCAAAGTTATCTTGGTCCGTTTCCACTTACTAAAACAAAGGAATTGCAGTTTATATTATTTACACGAACATAATATTCTGTCCTGGAATATAATAGTAATCAATGAAGATATACTGGGTGCAAACCCAAATTCACAAAATGGAGTGAATAAGCAAACTTAATTAATACTGCCAAAGCCTTTTAGTGTATCCAAACATAATAAAACCTCAGGATGCTTGGTTGATGCTGAAATACAGAATATGTTACATTGGTCATGTAGAAAGGTAAACATAAATCTGTATCTTTAAAAGTCCTATTCTGTTCTTGTGAAATAACTAAATATGATCCTTATGATGGTCATTCCATAACGTTTTGATTATTCTTGAAAAAACAAAAATTAATTTCTGGCATAATTTTTGTAGGAAATTTTCCTTTTTAGCTTTGATGAAGATACCATTTAATTACTTAATTTAACAAGGACTGCTTTACTCACTGCTAGATAGCCATCTGGGACTGAAGCTTTTTCACTTTATACGAATGTAACAGTATCCAAAATTTTAGAAAATGTTAAAGGTTTGCTCTGCATATTTATATATAATATAAAGAGAAGAAGATGGTGTATTTGTTTTGCTTAAAAATACTGTATATTTAGAGCCTCATTTTTATTATATCTCAGTGTATATCTGGGCTTTGTGGTTTGCTCTGAGGCTAGGGATTTGCACTGGTAATCGGAAGGTTGCTGGTTCAAATCCTGTAAATGTCAGAAGTGACTCTACTCCGTTGGGCCCTTGGACAAGGTCCTTAACCAGCAGTTGCTCTGTCCTGGGTATGACGTTAATCTGCATCCAGCCCTGCAAGTAGGCCCTCCAACCTGCAGGGAAAAACCTGGGGGTTGGTGGCAGAATTGGCACTCCGGCCACTATAAAAAAAACTCACACTGGTTCCATTCCATCTGAAGTAGTGTGGTGCTGAGGTTTCACCTGTTGCACGGCTGCACTCGGGTCCTAATCTGGGATCCTCAGTTGGTTTGTCATGTGGTGGGTGCGGCAATGCGCTGTATCAGCACATGCTCCTAACCTCTCTCTCTCTCAGTGTGCATGATATCTGTTAAATAAGTTACTTATTTGTCTATATATAACAACTTAGATTCTCATGCACTGTCAACTTCTGCGCTAGACAGACAGGCAGGCAGACAGACAGACAGATTCATTTGCTCAGGGAAATTCAGGAATGTGAGCATTTCAAATTTTCTGCATATTCATAATATGAGTTGACCCATTTATTTTATGGGAAATAAACCAAACTCTGCAAAGCTAGTCATTTTTGTTGAACTTATATTCTGGAAGTAATCTTACTACTTGTCAGGTTTAGTAATATGATATGATCATTCTGTTGCCCTTCTTTATCCAGAAACAGGCTGGTTTCAACAAAATTATGATTTTTCACAGGATAAACCCTAAAAGTCTCTCAACACTGAAGCATAACACCCTTATGTCCATGGATTGATTCTAATCACTTTACTACATGAAATCCTAAATACTACAGGATCAACCCTTATTGTCTTACATACAACCGTAATGTCTACAGAAATTCAATCTGTTCTGGTTTACTGTATTTTAATTCATTCTGTATACTTTACATCTTCTGATATACCCTTTATAAATACAGGAGAAAGAAAACCAACCAACCAACCAACCATTTTCCAACCCGCTGAATCCGAACACAGGGTCACGGGGGTCTGCTGGAGCCAATCCCAGCCAACACAGGGCACAAGGCAGGAACCAATCCCAGGCAGGGTGCCAACCCACCACAGGACACACACAAACACACCCACACACCAAGCACATGCTAGGGCCAATTTAGAATCGCCAATCCACCTAACCTGCATGTCTTTGGACTGTGGGAGGAAACCGGAGCGCCCGGAGGAAACCCACGCAGACACGGGGAGAACATGCAAACTCCACGCAGGGAGGACCCGGGAAGCGAACCTGGGTCTCCTAACTGCGAGGCAGAAAGAAAACCATATTCTCATAAAAATAAAATATTAATATTAAAATAATTACACTTTTGACCAACTCTACATGATGCACTATGTACACATACTCCAGGCAAACACTTTTACTGTACCAAGATTTTCTTGTATTGTACCAAGATTTATATTTTTGTAAGGACCACTTGTTATAATTCCACCTCAGACAGCGCGAGTCCAAAACAAATAAACCTTCAAAAGGTTTAATTTGCATATAAATGCAACATCATTATAGCTTACATTTTAGTTTGTTCTTGACATGAAATCATTTTAAGATTACTACATTATCAAGAAAAATTAAATGTAAAATATTTTAACAAGGTTTTATTTCTTAAAAAGAAATTAATACACTCCAGCTTCCAAAAGTTTGGAATCACACAGAAATTTTCATGTTTTTGATATAAATTAATATATAATGCTGCAAATGGCTATTACTGCTTGGAATGACAGATTTATAATTATTCACATATGACTATAAAGCTTAATTTTCAGCAGTCATTACTCAAGTGTCCCAATTCTAAAATCTCTTAGCTCATTCAAATTAATCATGTTAAAATGCTAATTGGTTATTAGAGAAATCCAAAGCATCTTCATGTCCAAAACCACACTTATTTTAAAACATATTAACAAATGTGTTTATAACTCATATTTGTATGAAAAATAAGCATCGATATAAAAATTAGCCTTGTAAAACAATGGGCCACATTTATTGTGGAAAGGGTCAATTGGATGTTTTAGAAGTACTATGTAAGTAACTGAGCACTTTTCTGTATACAATATTTGCTTTTTTTTTTTTTTTTTACACTGGAGCTTATTATACTTAAAAACAGCATGCCATTTTCTGTGCTTGCTTAATCCTGAGCAGAATAGTGGAGACATGGAGCCTAAACCAGCAGGCATAGGGCACAAAGGAGGAATAATTCCTGGACAGGGCACCAGTCTAGCACAGTTTGAACACGCACACACACATGCATGTGCACATACACTTTGGACTGTGGGAAACTCATGCAAACACTAGGAGAGCATGCAAACTCCACTCAGGGAGGACCTGAAATGTGAATCCTGGTCTCCTTATTGTGAAGCACCAGTGCTAAAACTGCACCACTATGCTGTCCACTTTTGAACATTCTATGTGCAATTGCACATGATTAAAACATTCCTGCCATAGATCAGTTCTTGCTTTTTGTAGTGAGTTGTTGTTTGTTCATGGTCACTGAAAAACTTAATTTTACAGTAAAACTGTATTCTTTTGAATTCAAACAGGCAATTAGTAAGAATGATAAGAATTTTGGGTATAAATATAATTTCACCCTGTAGCACAGTCTTTCTCAAAGTGGGCGATAATGCCCCCTTGTGGGCGCTGGAGTCATCCAGGGGGGCGTTAAAGGGCCCAGAGAAAATTGGGGGGTGCTGAAGCGGTTTAGGGGGGCGATGGCTGATTTGTGTTTTTTTTTCTAATATTTTAAAATTTAAACTAAAATCAAACCTACCTACTATACTACATCGATTATTTCATTCTTATTCCTGTCCTGTTTGATTGTATAAATATAAATAATTTATCATGGCTTTTGTAGGTAGCCCATGAGCAATCAAGTTTTAACAAGTTTTTATTAAACAACGCGATTTGTGCAATCCTGTATCAAGCGGCTGGATCATCGATACTTGTTCTAACTGATTCCGGTCGTTTTTATCGAAAATAAAAAATATAGAAAATAAAAAATATCGAATTAAAAAATGTCGAAATTTTTGTATAAATAAAAAATTAATCTTAGCCCTAGCCTTAACCCCATAGCCAATTTTTTATTTATACTAAAATTTCGACATTTTTTAATTCGATATTTTTTGTTTTCGATAAAAATGACTGTTACTGTTCTAACTTGCTCAGTACGAATTCCGTCGAATGAGGTAAACGAGTTTGTGCATGTTTGTCTTATTCCTGTCGGTGCGTGCTGTATTTTAATCCTATATAAGAGCGTGTAATACTTCTTTTATTCTCATTAGCGTTTTCGCGCGCAATCGTTAGAAAGTTTTTTAAGCTCGATACTTTACTCACATATTTGTAAAGCCAAAACCATGTAGGATGCAAAAAAGAAGAGACGGCAATACAGTGCGGAATATATTAAATACGGATTTGTTGGAAATCCCACAAATCCATCTTCGCCTATGTGCCTTCTTTGTCAAAAAACATTTTCGAATGAAGTGATGAAGCCTTCTAGGCTACAAGATCATTTGAATAAAATGCATCCAGATAAAGAAAAAAAAATGTGGCCTATTTTCAAGACCTGGAAAAGCAGTACATAGCTCAGCCAACTGTATCAAAACTTTTTTCACCGGCTTCTAAGCAAGAGGATGACAGACCTCGTACAATATCTCTTTGTTAATTGCTCAAACAGGCAAACCACACACTATTGGAGAAGAGTTAATTTTACCGGCAATAAAAGAAGTAATAACTACTGTGCTCCATAAACCAGCGGCAGATATTATTCGAAAAATTCCTTTGAGCAATTGTTCTGTGCAAAGACGAATTGATGAAATGGCTGAAAATATTGAAGACTCATTGTGCAATCATCTGAAGACTAGTCAATTCTCAATTCAGTTGGATGAGTCCACTTTACCAACTAATGAAGCACTATTTTTGTCATACGTGAGGTTTATTAAAGATGAGAAATTTTTGTGATTTTTAAGATGTGGTAAAGTTAAAAATTTTGTGGGGCGCTAGAAAATAATTGATTCTCAAAGTGGGCGGTAGACAAAACAAGTTTGAGAACCTCTGCTGTAGCAGATCTTGTAAAAGTGGAAGCTTCAGTCAGATTTGACTGTAATGCTTTGATTTGCAATTGTGTACTTTACAAAGTTTTGGAGGAACAGGCAGTTTTCTGTTTGTGCTATGCAAAAAGGAGTAATGGTACATTGTAGTCTGGCCTCAAAGGGGACACCTCAGTTCACCACAATATTGCATGTATTTTACCACCAAGTTGCCCCACATCCCTCCCAAACCCCCAAATACGAAATACTGCATATACCCAAAGAGGCCACTTCCTAAACATATCTTCTATGAGTTTTGCCTAACTTTTCTTTGACTGCTTCACATCTCATTTTCCATGCAGCTCACCATCTCATCTCTTTTTCCTGTGCAGGGCAGCAGCCCTTTTTCACTCTCCACCAGCTCTAATTCGTCAGCCTGTACAATAGCACTGTGCTGTTCTGCTTGCAGTACTCATTTGTATAAAACTGCATACTCCATTTCCCCATACAATTACAGCCAAGGCTAAAACTGATGCTCCGTCTAAGAATACCCCATTTGTTACAGGTTTATTACAGACAAATATCAATAAATAATTTTTTTTCTATAATGTCACTAAATTTCAATCAAATCCATCAATGTATTTTTGAGATTTTGGGGTTTTTAGTTTTTTGTTAAACCCTTAAATATTGAAATGTAATTTCTTAGTGAATAACCTACTGGCCTGGATGTACTATACCATCCTAGCAAATTTCAGCTTTAACTAAATGGGGAAATAGTAATTTTGTTGAAGAGTGAGTGAGTCAGTCAAATTTGCACTATATATAAATATTGTATGTGTGGATATATATATATATATATATATATATATATATATATATATATATATATATATATATATATATATATATATATATATTGATATATACACACACACACACACAGACACACATGCACACACACAAATAGAGTATATAAACATGCACAAATATTTTGAAACTTCCTTGGTTCAATTCAGCGACATAATGGGACAATGTCTTTACCAGTGGGATTGGGTACATAGCAAGAACCAGGCTTAGACAAGGCACCAGTCTATCACAGGTCCCACCAATACATACCTACATTCGTGCTCATATTGGAGACTTAAAACTGCCCCTTATTAACTTAAAATGCAAGACTTTAGAAATATCTAAAGAAAACAGAACTACCTGAAGGAAAATCTTTGGGTCTGAGCCTGAATCTGAAAGATGTATTATATTATTCTGATATTTGCTTAGCTCCTGTGTGCTAAAATACTGTATATGACTTATAAGTTTCTAGTATTTGTGGTTTATACTGTATGCTTCTTGTTTCAAAACCAGGTCAACAAAAATGGAGAAAAATGCAAAAACAGGTGCTGTGCTATCGCTAAATTTCAAACTGTTTAGGACAATAGGCCTTAAAAGATTCATTCTTGTTAACTCAACATATACAAGGGCCCAGGACCAGTCCTCTTCATACATCACAGTCAAGAGATGGGCTGCAGATGGACTCTTGAAGGTGACTCAAGGTCTGGCTGACCTTTTAGCACCATGGATTAAATTCTAATGGAGAATCAAATAGTAATGGTTTGTAAAATAGACGACACTATGGCGATAGGTTATTGGTTAGTTAAATTCACTCTTCATAATCTAATAAACATGAACAAAGTCTGTGCATGTCTGGTGTGAAAATGACCCCAACCGAGTTTTTTAAGAAGGACTTCAAATGAATGAGTTCAGACTGAGAGATTTAAGAAATGTTGCATGAATAGAGATGAAACTCAGGCACTAAAAATTAATGCAACAAGCAAACAAGGAAGGCCATGTGCGCAATTTTTTTATATTTTAAGTACTCTATATATCAATATTGATTCTACACCACAAAAGACTCCCAGAACCAGTCAATAATATGCTGAAGTGTTGTAATTATGCCTTCCCTTAAGCTTTATCTAAGTAAGGTAAGGAGCATGTGGTGTGACTAAATTGAACAGACTTACTTGAGCCATTTGTTTAATTAATAGCTACAGTAACTGAGGTCATCTCAACTGTTAAGTTCAGAGTTATTTCATTTTCTTTTTCTCTTCTCAATTCTGCTGAAAAAAGAAGCAAATACCAATGAATGCCTGCTTGCCTGCTCACTTTGAAAATGAAACATAATAAACAGAAAGCTGTGTATGTATATATAAGAATAATAACAAATCAGGCTTTAACTTGTATGCAAATGCATTTATTCAGACCATTCAGTGAGCAGATGTTTTTGCATGCTTTGTCAACTAGAAAGATCAATGTAAAGTGTACTTTTCTCTCAACTGAATAGTTACTGTATCCAATAAATTCATCTCTAGATCCTTTAGGTTGACAGAACATTTTCCAATTTTTGCAAATGACTAGGACAAACAAGTTTTGCAGCAGAAAAACACTCTAGAAAAAAAAAGTTCTTTAATGTTGTGTGCACTGATTCATTGCAGCAACCTACAAAATGAATGCTAAACATTTAATGGAGCTTACATAAGTAACAGACCTTTTCACCATACAGTACCTTGCAAAAGTATTCAGTTTCTCTCTCTGATTCTCTTTGAGAGTCATCACCAATGCCTGGATTTGAAAAGATATGTAAACAAATTCCTCCAACAAGTATTTATATTGACAACCTAAGTGTTCTAATGGTTTATTTTTAAAGCCAAAGTAAATACTTTGTCAAAAGTATATATATAAAATATAAGGCAGATTTATACTTCTGCCTACAGTGTAGCTACAGCATAGCCTAAAGTGGACCTCCTGTAATTGTCACACTGATGTGGACCCTTCACAGACCCCTACGAGTCTGATTGGACAGGTTGGTATATATGTATAGAGTATTATACTCTATGCAGATCATTCATTTTAATTGCATTCTACAAACACAGCCAACTAGCATTCAGGCATATGCCTGTAGTGCAATGCAACACAGAAGTATAAACTGCTTTCAGCGATGTAAGCTCAACGCAGAAGCATATATCAGCTTTAAGTATTTAAAATCCCACATATCAACAGTGCATCCGGAAAGTATTCACAGCGCATCATTTTTTCCACATTTTGTTATGTTACAGCCTTATTCCAAAATGGATTAAATTCATTTTTTCCCTCAGAATTCTACACACAACACCCCATAATGACAACGTGAAAAAAGTTTGAGGTTTTTGCAAATTTATTAAAAATGAAAAAACTGAGAAATCACATGTACTTATAAGTATTCAGAGCCTTTGCTCAATACTTTGTCGATGCACCTTTGGCAGCAATTACAGCCTCAAGTCTTTTTGAATATGATGCCACAAGCTTGGCACACCAATCCTTGGCCAGTTTCACCCATTCCTCTTTGTAGCACCTCTCAAGCTCCATCAGATAGGATGGGAAGCGTCGGTGCACAGCCATTTTAAGATCTCTCCAGAGATGAATCCGATTGAACAAGTCTGGGACATTCACAGAGTTGTCCTGAAGCCACTCCTTTGATATCTTGGCTGTGTGCTTAGGGTCGTTGTCCTGCTGAAAGATGAACCAATGCCCCAGTCTGAGGTCAAGAGCGCTCTGGAGCAGGTTTTCATCCAGGATGTCTCTGTACATTGCTGCAGTCATCTTTCCCTTTATCCTGACTAGTCTCCCAGTTCCTGCCGCTGAAAATCATCCCCACAGCATGATGCTGCCACCACCATACTTCACTGTAGGGATGATATTGGCCTGGTGATGAGCGGTGCCTAGTTTCCTCCAAACGTGACGCCTGGCATTCACAACAAAGAGTTCAATTTTTGTCTCATCAGACCAGAGAATTTTCTTTCTCATGGTCTGAGAGTCCTTCAGGTGCCTTTTGGCAAACTCCAGGTGGGCTGCCATGTGCCTTTTACTAAGGAGTGGCTTCCATCTGGCCACTGTACCATACAGGCCTGATTGGTGGATTGCTGCAGAGATGGTTGTCCTTCTGGAAGGTTCTCCTTTCTCCACAGAGGACCTCTGGAGCTCTGACAGAGTGACCATTGCGTTCTTGGTCACCTCCCTGACTAAGGCCCTTCCCCCCCCAATCACTCAGTTTAGATGGCCGGCCAGCTCTAGGAAGAGTCCTGATGGTTTTGAACTTCTTCCACTTACAGATGAATAAGGCCACTGTGCTCATTGGGACCTTCAAAGCAGCAGAAATTTTTCTGTAACCTTCCCTCAGATTTGTGCCTTGAGACAATTCTGTCTCGGAGGTCTACAGACAATTCCTTTGACTTCATGCTTGGTTTTTGCTCTGACATGAACTGTCAACTGTGGGACCTTATATAGACAGGTGTGTGACTTTCCAAATCATGTCCAATCAACTGAATTTACCACAGGTGGACTCCAATTAAGCTGCAGAAACATCTCAAGGATGATCAGGGGAAACAGGATGCACCTGACCTCAATTTTGAGCTTCATGGCAAAGGCTGTGAATACTTATGTACATGTGCTTTCTCAATTATTTTATTTTTAATAAACTTGCATAAACCTCAAGTAAACTTTTTCATGTTGTCATTATGGGGTGTTGTGTGTAGAATTCTGAGGAAAAAAATGAATTTAATCCATTTTAGAATAAGGCTGTAACATAACAAAATGTGGAAAAAGTGATGCGCTGTGAATACTTTCCGGATGCACTGAATATCTAGACATTTTGCTGCAATAACAGCCTTAATTAAATATTTTGGGGGTAAGTCTGACACAACTTTGCACTCTGCTCAAAAGCAATTTTCTTCCATTCTTCTTGGTAGATTTTCAGCAGATCCTTCAGGTTGGTTGGTTTAAAGAGTGCCACAGATTCTCAATGTGGTTCAGGTCAGGAGTTTTACTGCCAATGAAAAAGACATCTAAAATGCTGGGAACCATGGATACAGTGATCCCTTGCTATGTCGCGCTTCGACTTTTGCGGCTTCACATGTAAGCATATTTAAATATATATCACGGATTTTTTGCTGGTTCGCAGATTTCTGTGGACAATGGGTCTTTTAATTTATGATACATGCTTCCTCAATTAGTTTGCCCAATTGATTTCATACAACGGACGCATGCTATTGGCAGATGGCCGAGAAGCTACCCAACCAGAGCACGTATTACGTATTAAATAAAACTCCTCAATGATATATGATATGCTTCCCACGCGATGCTTCGCATACTTGAAAGCCCGAACGGCACGTATTGATTTTTGATTGTTTGCTTTTCTCTGTCTCTCTCACTCTCTCTGACATTCTCTGCTCCTGACGGAGGGGCTGTTCATAGAGGGGCTGTTCACACACTGGTCTAGAGGATATGGACGCTCCTCTAAAAAATGCTGAAAGACTACCTTCACATTGCTCCCTTCCTTGCAGCTGCTTTGTCCGGCGGTGCTTCGCATACTTAAAAGCCCGAACAGCCCTATTGATTTTTGATTGTTTGCTTTTCTCTCTCTCTGTCTCTCTCTGACATTCTCTGCTCCTGACTCGCACTCCTTTGAAGAGGAAGAAATGTTTGCTTCATTTAACTGTGAGATGGAACTGTCATCTCTGTCTTATCATGGAGCACAGTTTAAACTTTTGACTAAAGGGTGTTATTTCATGTCTAGAGGGCTCTAATAATGTTAAAAAACATATTTAGAAGGCCGTAAACAGGATTTCTATGCTCTAACTGCGAAAATATTCGATTTATAAATAAACAATCCTACTTCGCGGAAATTCATTTATCACGGTAGAGTCTGGAACGGATTAACCGTGATAAACGAGGGTTTACTGTATATGGATGGAAATCTTCTATTGTCATATTAGATTCTTCAACACAAACTTTACACTGACCAAGTTGGCTGAGGTATCCAGGACTGTGACAGGGATGCTACTGACTAGAGTTTTATTTTCCTCTTCTTCATTGTCAACTGACCACAGTTCAACAATTAATTAATGGACAGATATTGTTAGGTTCCATTTATGTTAATTAGTTTCAAACTCATCTGTTTAAGGAAATTTGTCTCATGTGAAATCACTATGTAATTATTTTCAAAGTTTGTATTTCCACTTTACTAGAGAACTTGTCACAGCACTGAACTAAATTGATTGTTGTCTTGTTGGAAGGAAAACCTTCTCTCAAGCCTCAGTTTCTCAGGCTATTGGAACAGCTTCTTTTTCTATATTTCCTTGTATTTGGTTCCAACCACTCTTCCTCCAGTCTTAACAAGATTTCCATTCTCTGCAGATGAAAAGTGTCCATAAAGCATTTAAGTTGCCACCACCATACTTCACTGTTGAGATGGTGTTTCTTGAGGCCGAGGCAGTGTTGGGTATGAATCCATACATAATACTTTCAATTTTGTCCAAAACTTTCTACATTTGTTTCCTCTGACAATAAAACAGTTTCCCACAACCTAGCTGAGTCCCACTAATACATTGTGGCATTGTCCTGAATAATGGATCTTTCTTGCCACCCTCCCAATTAGGCTATCATTGTGGAGAGCTCTTGATAATGTGAAATCCAGCTATATGCCCCAGTTTCGGCACTGATTTCAGTAGTTCCTTCAAAGTGATGACTGGCTTCTTTGTTGCTTCCCTTACCAGTCTACATTTTGCTTGAGCACCGAGTGTTGATGGACAGCCTTCTTTACACAGCAGCTGGATGTTATGATAAGTTCACTTATTAATGACAGAAATACTAACTGGGGCATCTAAGCACTTTGATTTGTGTATCCCTTTTCCACCTTAAACGTTTGTATCACTTTGCTTCTTGTATAAACTTCTGTGGCCTGCTCTTTATTCTCCATTATTGCAGTAAGTTTACAGCCTGGCTAATGACTGCTACATAGATTTTTATATCCAGAAAATGTGACTTTTATTCAGTTAGGTCCACATTAGAATTGAGGCAATTGTACCTTGTTTGGGAACACTTTGCTACTTTAAGCCTTTGGAGCTTTAATGGTTTGAATACCCTCCAAGCAGCATTTTTTTTCCAGAATTTATTTTCTTGAAATATACTTTTGACAAATTATTTACATAAGCATTAACACTAAACTGTTAGAAAGCTTAACAAAAATACTTACTTGAGAAATTTCTGTATCATTACAAATATAGAGAATGGAAATGGCTTTCAAGGGGACTGAATACTCCCACAAGACACTGGTATGTTTATTTACAACACTTCCTAAAAATAACTTGTTTTTCTACAACTTTGTTACACACAACTAGTGGAAAATTTTACTAAAACATAAAAAATAAACCTGATTTAAACATTTAGCATTATTGTATTACGTTAATTATGTCTCATATGGCTTGTTGTTTTTATATTGAACCTGAGGAGACAGGGACCCACTGACACAGCAGATGGAGGACTGCCCCAAGGCCTTTATAAACCATTAAACACTGTAATAATTCACTTCAACATCGTTAAAAACATGTAGCAGCATTTATGAATTACTATTAGAAGTATTTGAATTTCATAGGTTTTTGACCCCTTTTTGTTTTTTAGAGTAAGCTTGTAGATTGTGGACTGGTTTTCATTAGCTTTGAGTTACATTTTTATGCAAACCTTTTAGAAGTTATTTTGTACTCTGCTCTTGTTTTAAGTACAGTGGAACCTCGGTTTGCGAGCATAGTTCGTTCCGGAAACGTGCTCGTAGTCCAAAGCACTCGTATATCAAAGTGAATTTCCCCATAAGAAATAATGGAAACTCAGATGATTTGTTCCACAACCCAAAACTATTCATACAAAAATGATTAATACAAAATATAAAGTAAAAATACATAAAACAAATTAACCTGCACTTTACCTTTGAAAAGAATCATGGCTGGTGTGAGTGAGTTTCTAAACTCTTGTGGGATTGCACCCAACGGGACGACACACAGAAGAGCGTCCCAAAGCAATCGCAGTCTCCCAGCGCTGTAGCAGTTCGCCATAAAAGCGAATCCGAAAAGATCGCGGACATGCTATAAGCGCCTGCCGTCGATGGGTGATACAAGGAACAAGGAACATTATAAATGTGCAGGGCCCTGCCTGACTGCTGTGTCTGTGTATAAATAACCGCGATGTTGCTGTTTCAAGCTGAATAAAGCTGGTGCTGCTAAAGTACTGAGACTCAGCTTCGTGTTTTAGGGTGCAAGACGGGGTCTCGCACGTCACAGCACACACATGTGCGCGAGCGAGCGAGCACACAAACACACACACACGAGCGCGCGCGTGCACACACACATATACACACACACACATGCGCGCGCACACACAGTCACAATGCTAATGCTGTAGTAAACAGTATACGCTCGTACGGATGTTGACTATATGAGTGAGGCACGCCAACTCAGACAGAGAATAGGAGACAATTGCCCACAATCCCGCAGCAAGAGAGAGAGAAGAACCATCAGCTCAGTTGTGATCACATGATCACAAGTTATACATACTACTTGTACTGCGAGACCTCGCTCATTTATCAAGTCAAAATTTATTAAAAATTTTTGCTTGTCTTGCAAAACACTTGTAAACCAAGTTACTCGCAAACCGAGGTTCCACTGTATTTCCTTTTGTGTTTAGAAGATTTACTTATGAACGCTTTGAAATCACTTACAAGGAAGCCCTCACATATGACATACCATTCCTCACATCTTGATGTCCAGTTATGCAAGTCGTTTCTCTCTCTAAACCTGAGAATCCCTAATTTTTAGTCCATTTTTGGACCATATTTTGCATAGGAAATTACACCCTTATGATAAAGAGTAAATAGGTGTCTATGGCAAAAATGGATGTGAAGTTATGCATGATACATCAAGCAACCCCAAGGACTTAGCTCCTCATGGAATGCAAAGGGTCTCAGTCACTCCTTTTCACAAAACTTAGAAAAAATGGGGATTAGTTATACAGTACACCCCCAAAATTGGCGGGGGTTATGTTCCTAGAGCACCTGCGAATTGTGAAAAACGCAAATTTTGGATGTGGTTAAAAAAAAATGCCAATTTTTATAGTTTAAACCCTAAATATGCCCCCAAAACACTTTAATTTAATTTTAAACTCAGCTTAATACATTACCTAAAAAAAAGAATGTAAAGGTAAACCTGTATACTGTACTGCTATGTCTCCCGCAGTGCTAGAATGTAAAATGCTGATGTTACCACTATATTTACTGTAATTCATGCAAGCACGTTTTCATTGCCAGAAGCCTTAGAAGGTGCAGGGCATTTCGGCAGCATCTTGGGGCTTTAACCCTTAAACTGCCACATACTTGGGGGTTATTGCATCCCTGGATGCCAAATACTTTTTTGCTGCACTTTAAGTAAACATCACAATTCACAAAGAAAAAGTGAAATTTTAATGGAACACATTTTTTTCATGCAAAGAGCATCACAATTACTGCAACACTAATCATTACACACTGCAAATGGACTGTAAAAACTATTTAAAAAACTACTGGAACAATATGTACAAGGTGCAACTGACGCCATGGATGAAATTCAGTAAATCACCGAGCCAAATGCACTTGAACTGGCTGCACTCAAGCACACAGAGGTAAGCGCCGATGCTTGCAGGCTAGTCTAGTGCAGCGGCTCAATTCCAGGGACATTGAGGTTGCTATGCTGCAGGGTGTCATGCTTGGGTCACAGAATTGCACAGAAACACAGGAGATTGTAGAGACAGGAAATGTAGTTAAGCACTTCAAACAAACGTGCCTCTTTCAGAAGTAAAGTAGTTAAAGAAGTTTAAAGAAGTTCAGTATGCAGTTAGTTCTCGATTAAAGAATAGACAAATATCATAGGGGAACACAATGAGAGCGGGACCCCCAACAGGAGCAGAGGATGTCTGGGGGAGGAAAGAGAAACAAAGCAATCAGCCAAAAATGACAGGTGCTGTTCATGCTTTTATATACAGTATATCATATCACGAAACAGAGCAGCCGCAAGTAAGCCCAGCAAGTAACGGAGCAATGTGAAAGTAGTCTATCAACATTTTTTAAGAGGGGTTTTTTGAGGAGCGTCCGTGTCTTCTAGGGGTGCGTTCAGCCCCACTGCTCACAAGGGGCTGGCAGTGGTCATGAGCTGGCTGCTCAATGAATGTACGGCACTGACTGATCAGCTCCTGCGTGCTCACAAATGGCACTGGGAAACGACTATAGCTGGTTGCAGTGGTTTACGGGTTAAGAGGAACAAAACGGAAAACACAAGAACACTCAGCTGGAGATGCATCACAGTCAATCAGCGGCAAGGAGAAATGAAAAACGCTGTAGCGGTCCGGTGCCGCTAAGATTCACACCGTCAAGAAGACAGTGATTTATTTATTTTTATGGTGGAGATTCCAGGGACGCACCCAGCCTTGGCCCGACCCACATGCACTCACAAACAGAGACAAAAAGAAAGCAAACCGGTAATCAAACAGCAAATAAAGAATGCAATGAAAACAAATGAAATAAATTAAAACAATGATACCACCCCTATTCCCCTTACAGCGATTACACATTAAATACAACAAAGCACAAACAAAACACACACAGTAAATCATGAAAAACGTTCATGAAAAACAGCAATGGATGAAATGAAATGATGAAAATAGATAGTCCAGAGATCTGCATGTTGAATGGGAATATAAAGATAGTCCAACTGCTAGTTCCTGAAATGGTGAAAACGGGCGGACAGGCCCAGGATCACTCCTTTCTTTGCAGGATGGCCATGAATCCACCTACAGTCCTCATGTACATAGGCAGACGACAGACAATCCAGGCGCCAACCACAAAATGATCCAGGACAAAACGAATAAGTACAGGTAACCGAACAGAAGGCAGACAGACAGGAACTTGTAACACAAATTACAAAAACTTTTTTTTTGCTTTTGGTCACCGGCCCCCTTTTTAAAAGCCGCACTGACATCCTTTGACCCCAACAGCCCCAGCACCCTCAGCAGAAGACCAATCAGAGCCACTGCAGGGACTGCTGGGAGTTGCAGTTTCAAATTCTAGTGGCTTCCTGTTCTCTCTACAGTACAGTATTGCCACAAAAAAGCCAAAAAATAGAGGATGATATTTGCGGGTCCCACTAACAATTATTAGATAGGTTCTAAGGATAAATCCGCGAATGACTGAGGCCACGAACTGTGAACTGCGACTTTGCGGGGGTCTACTGTATAGGCATTTGGGGCATTTTTTATGCTATTTTGAGGTTGCTGATCATAAATATATTTTAAACTCTTTACTGGTGGTCTTCACCCTCTAAAAGCCACTCCCAGAAGGTTAAAAATGACGAATTTCAAACATAAATGTGGGATAACATTTTAGACTATTTCAAGGTCAGTGATAACAAATATGATGTTATTTTTTGATTTTTCAATCATTTACTAGGGATGTAGCCCTCTATGGACCTCTGTCAGAGGATGAAAATTTTCTATTACGGTAGAGAATATTTCAGCTTTAAAAATTTAATTTTAAACACACATTATAACATTTCAAATATTTGGATGCAACTATTCTGGTTTATTATGTACTTCTTTATCATGAAGTAAATCATAAGGGTGGCTTATGCTAATTCAGACTATTGTAAATTGTTTTTCACTTATAAAGGAACTTGTTTTTTTTTTACTGGGTAGCAGATGTTTTCACAGTTTCCCTCTCTCATTTCTTGGTTCTTTACATCTAAACTTTTTACTCCTCTATGGGCCCACGCAGGCAGAAATGGCTGCTTCTTGAGTTTTCAGCAAGGCTTATTTTTAATCAGTGGACCTCTTTTGAAGCCTGGGGTTAGGATTTGGAGAAAAAGCCTCGTATTTTGAGTTTTCTGAGCTGGTAGAAGAGAACATCATTTGACTGATACAGCGGACACACTATAGCACACAACTTTCTAATTGTCTATATTACTTAATATGGCAATATATCATTCAACCTGCCTTTAAATTTAGCATTTGGTTATAATTGACTCATACATATTTTACCCAATCAGACCTCCAAAGTTAACATCCCCTAGCAGGTTAGGACAATGTAGATACAGTGCTGTGAAAAAATATTTGCCCCTTCCTGATATCCTTTATTTTTCACAACTACAGCAGTTGTAATTGCACATGGGCTTTAAATGTTAAAATTTGCAATAGGGAGCAAAATGTTACACATTTTACCTTTTGCAAGAAAAACATGGCCAAGTAAGCATTATTTATAATTATATTAGATATTACCACCTGTAAATTCAATTTTTAAAATTTGAAAATAATTATAAGATAAAATAATACAATATAATCTTGTAAATGTACTATTTTTGGAAAGTACTGTATCTACCAGAAAAGCATCATACCTTACTGTGAAGTCATAAGAACATGAAGCAAGAACACTTCTTTGAAAAGGGGAAAACTGTAAAACAAAAAACAAAAAAAAAATATAAGAAGATGTCCATTAAGCTTACAATCTATGAAGGGTACAATTTCAAGTGATTTGACTGAATTTTTAATCTAATTTTCTTTCGGTTCTGAAACAGGTAACACTCCGTGCTATTTAAAGAAACCTTACTGCCTCCAGAGAAACAAATAATGGTAATATTTTGAAGTACTTTTCCCATAATGTCACAAAAGTGATGTACACCATATTATTTTTTTAAACTGGAAAGATCAATTAAAAAATAAATTCACCTTGTCACTTCAAACTTGTACAAGTCATAAATGTTATCACATCAAATCTTTACGATGCATATATATGAAAAAATCAATTACCAATAATGGTTTGAAAATGATCTATTAAAGTATTATTGTACTGAATAAAAAATATCAAAATTTACCATCTCAAACGTTAGTCACAGTGTGATAAACCTAGAAGCAAAGAATTATTTATAGAGGCACACATTAGTTTGGACAATTAACATATTTTCCTAAGGCATTTTATCAGGATGTACAACTAGTAAACCAATGTCCTTACGGCACTTTTTAATATCAAGAACAACAAAGAAAACTGCATTTTAAGATTCCTTGTCAAGACTGTTTCCATTTTCTGGAACTAATACTTTACCACAGTAAATTTCAATGATTTTACACAAATGATGTAAATAAAATGTCAACCATTCTGACTCAGGTTCTGATCATTCCAATCACTGAGTTCTATAGCATGCTCTCCTTTTCTTTTATCTCCAAATTAGGTCTTTTCTTAAATCTAACTATGTTAGTTTGTCATCTTCTGTCATCTTTTATTATCTTAAAAAATGCCTAATCTGTATTATGTGCAGACCTGTAAAAAGTCAAGATGATTTGGAAGTGCAATCATCTTTCCTTAACTCTTTTTGATTAGGACATGACTATGAATATTACTTCTGTATCTAAGAACATAGCTAACTGAAATTTATACACTGCTTGCATTTAGCTCCCCACAGATACTTTGCTATGGGTTTCTTTGATGATTTTTCATGTTCTTGTTCCTCCTGTAACTCCTTTGATACTTTCCTGCACATTTTCTGGGATTTCCTCAAGGCCACGGTCTTCTGGCACACTGTCTCAACGTTTCTATTTATCTGTTCTTCCCTACAGAGTCCCCTTCTCTCCTAACACTTTCCTTATCTTGAAGTACTAAAGTGTCTCTCATCATTCCTTCCAGCTTGTGATATTCTCTCTGGGTACAACTGCTGCAAAATTGACTTCAGCCTGTTGCTGGAAATCTCACCCTGTATGTTATTCTTTAATGTCTTTTATTACATTGTTAGAATTATCTGTGGAGCAGGTCAATGTAAAAAGATTTTCAGGTGTTTCCAGCTCCTGTATTTGACATTGCCTGTCCACAAGCATCTGTTTTGATGTAGTTGCAGAGCCTCTTTGTCACCAGATTTGAATGCTCTCTTCTTCTCATTCAAGTGACCTTTTAGCTCCTTAAGACTACGTCACAGTACACAATTTTTCCAATGATTTTTAGTTTCAGATTTCATTTAAATAGTCTTTTTAAGTTGGAAGTAGCTGCAGCATGCTACACTCAAGTAGCTGAAAACAAACTCATCCATTCAGTCCAACCAGTCTGCCATTCACTCACACTTATGTCATCAGGGCAGACTATACGTGCATGACAGCTGACACCCAATGAGTGCCCTCTTTAAAGTACAATGCATTTGATGCAGGAATGAGGAATAAAGAATGCTGGTATTTTGGACTTCACAAACAAAACAGAGACTCCTCCCTCTGATGTCTTGTGTTTCATGTACCACAATAAAAAAGGAAAAAAGTGGCAGAGATTGAAGCCGAACTTGCTGTATCTGTAAACCCATCTTATGGACAACAGCTCCATAAGGCAGCATGATATTGGCTGTCAAAAAAAAGAAAACTAGCTTCTTTGAAAATGTGAAACTGTGCTGGAATATTAACATGTAGTTATTTAACTTGACATACCCTGCAATTTCTAGTTGCATAATCGGATATTCTCCAGTGAGGACCCAGCAAGTACAGTTTCACATCCCATTCCAACTAAGAATCGTTTATTGTGGCATCGGCTTTAGTAATCCAGGACTTGTTGATTGTAAAGCTGCACAGTATTTTTGAGGACACAATAAGGTCAGCATGAAAGTTTACTTATAGCCAAAGCCAATGGTTTTGATTTAGGTGCCAAATAATAAAATATATACAATATTAATCTTTAAAACTCTTACCCTTCTAACCTGCATGTATGTGTGCCTAATTCTTTTCCTTCTCTTGTGCAGTACATCCTTGCCTCATGCTTTTGTGTCCTTCTTGATGATTTGGGTAACTGAATGTCATTATAACATTCACACTATGTATAATCTTTAACAACCAGTATTTTACTCAGGCTCTGAGTCTGTGTCACTGACCATTAGAATGGCAGTGTATGAGGGCCATCCAGTATAATTTGGTCTTCTTTTACTCATGTTTGGAATGAGCCAGCATTTGACGCAGGGCTCATGATCAAACTGCTCAAGTGACTGACCTTCTGTGTTGATCCTGACAAAATCCTCCAAGATTGAGACATTGAGTGAATTTCACACTTTTTATTTTATTCTGCTCTGTGCTGAAAAGACACATTCACACCGAGTAGCTGAAACAGGCAGAACAAGTGTGATTTCAACAAGATGTAGAATATTGAGGAAAAACTGAGTTTAAGCTCAATTCTACCAGTCCAGAGTTCATTTTGTAAATAGAAGAACATTTCAACAACAAAGGCTCGGCTGTGGAAATGTGTGTCCTCTCCAGTGGATGGAATGGAGAGGCACATTAAATATGAAATTTATATACAAGTCTTTTAAAATACATTTTCAACAATTTTAGCTATACAGTGTTCATTTTGTGAGCAGCTTACAGGGGCAAGGTGGATGGGATGGAGGGCCACAGTAGATATGAACGTGCTACAGAAGACTGCCTGATAGATACTGTGCACCATTTTAACTACCCAGTGTTCATTTTGCAAGGGGCCACAGCAGATTACCACTGAATGCTTTCTGTATGTTTATTAAAAACATTTGATCAGTTTTAATCTGCCATGATCAACTGTGCATGTAATATACAAGAAAAAGAGATTTATAGGATAATGATACAATCTATTTAATTAAATATTTATGGACCTAACTGTATATTATATATACAGTGCATCCGGAAAGTATTCAGAGCACATCACTTTTTCCACATTTTGTTATGTTACAGCCTTATTCAAAATGGATTAAATTCATTTTTTTCCTCAGAATTCTACACACAACACCCCATAATGACAACGTGAAAAAAGTTTACTTGAGGTTTTTGCTAATTTATTAAAAATAAAAAAAACTGAGAAATCACATGTACATAAGTATTCACAGACTTTGCTCAATACTTTGTCGATGCACCTTTGGCAGCAATTACAGCCTCATGTCTTTTTGAATATGATGCCACAAGCTTGGCACACCTATCCTTGGCCAGTTTCGCCCATTGCAGCACCTCTCAAGCTCCATTAGGTTGGATGGGAAGCGTCGGTGCACAGCCATTTTAAGATCTCTCCAGAGATGTTCAATCGGATTCAAGTCTGGGCTCTGGCTGGGCCACTCAAGGACATTCACAGAGTTGTCCTGAAGCCACAACTTTGATATCTTGGCTGTGTGCTTAGGGTCGTTGTCCTGCTGAAAGATGAACCGTCGCCCCAGTCTCAGGTCAAGAGCGCTCTGGAGCAGGTTTTCATTCAGGATGTCTCTGTACATTGCTGCAATCATCTTTCCCTTTATCCTGACTCTTCTCCCAGTTCCTGCTACTGAAAAACATCTCCACAGCATGATACTGCCACCACCATGCTTCACTGTAGGGATGGTATTGGCCTGGTGACGAGCGGTGCCTGGTTTTCTCCAAGCGTGATGCCTGGCATTCACACCAAAGAGTTCAATCTTTGTCTCATCAGACCAGAGAATTTTCTTTCTCAGTCCTTCAGGTGCCTTTTGGCAAACTCCAGGCGGGCTGCCATGTGCCTTTTACTAAGGAGTGCATTCCGTCTGGCCACTCTACCATGCAGGCCTGATTGGTGGATTGCTGCAGAGATGGTTGTCCTTCTGGAAGGTTCTCCTCTCTCCACAGAGGACCTCTGGAGCTCTGACAGAGTGACCATCAGGTTCTTGGTTACCTCTTTGACTTGCACCGTAAATGGAAAAGGAGAAACGAGCGAATGTTTCCCGGTATTGTGAAGTTCTGGTGAACGAGTAGCCGCAGCTCCAACAGTGGAGGCGACGCAAAGGGCTGATCCCTAGACGCCGGCTGGTGAGTGCCGTGGGTCCTAGTGCACTACCGCCGGCACCAGCATCAGCTTGAGGTGGATCCACATGGGTGCAGACGGCGAGGGGTCTCTTCCTTTCCCATAGGGAGACTCAAGCCATCAGGGCACCCCAGAAGAAAGGGGAGGGCCCGAGGAATGAAGCCGGGTCATCCCACAGAGTGAGACGTGAGCCCGTGAGCTCACGTACGGAGACGGGCAGGCCTCTGCAGGTCCAGAGGGAAGCCCCAAAGTCGGCAATGACATATGGAGTGCGAGTGGTCCCCTCAAAAGGGGCATGGAACCTGCGACGACCACCAGTAGGACCCGCTTCGTTGGGAACCTGCCCTCGCGGGAAGGGCCACTCCGCCCGACGAGTCTTTGCTGGCGATGGGGCAGTGTCGCAGGAGGCTGGGGGGACGCCTGGAAGGACCGGGAGGTGGCATGTTCGTCCTCCGGGCCACGAGGGGGCAACCGCCCTGGACCAGAAGAGGGCCACGGAAGGGGAGCAGGGAGGTTCAAGCCCGTTGGGGCCCGTACCCACCGCCAGGGGGCGCCCCAAGCCTCATGAAGCCCGGGAGACATTTACTTCCGCCACACTAATGGAGTGCTTCCGGGTGCTCTCCTGACGCTTCAGCCACACCAGGAAGTGACGTCAGGCAGAGAACCTGGAGCTCATCTGGGTGAGAATAAAAGGGGCCGCCTCCCTCCAATCAGTGAGCTGGAGTCGGGAGCAGGAGCAGGACGAAGCTCCTGTGGAGAGAGGAAAGGCGGCCCACAGACAGTGAGAGAAAGGCCTGGAATATGATTGGTGCAAGGAGCATAGTGTGCTGTGTGGGACAGTTGTGTGTTGGAGAAGAAAATAAACGACAGTTTTATAAAGATGCGATGTTTGTCTGATGGTGTCCGGGCTAGTCTCACTATATATATATACACACACACACACACACACACACACACACACACACACACATTAGACTGATCCCAGCCAGGATGAAGATTATAGGGCATTCCAGCCAGATTATGTCTCCATTCCAGTCCTGGCAAGATTGTATCCTCCATCCCAGCCAGTATGCCTGTCTTTCCTCTTGGGTACTTGCATTACATATTTGGAAGTAAAAGGTTTTGACTTTAAATAAAACAAATGACAGATCTGAAATTTGTATTTAAAACATACTTCCTTAGTGTTACATTTTTTCTTGAAAAAAAAAATGCAAAAAGCTTTTTTTGGCAAAGTCAGAAGTGTAGAAAATATAATAATGATACAAATAATAATTAATAATAATAAAAAAATAATGCTAATACCATATATACTGTGAAAATGTGTCGTTTGTGTGGTATACCTTGAAAAACGGTGAAATACACAATCTAATGCCACAGTCAGGACAATAGTAGTGTGATTCCTTGAAGATTTTCTTTCTAGACTGAAGAGCTTTTGAACAGCACACTACACATGTGCGACTGACACGAGCATCACACTCAGATTCATCAGAACCACTTTTGATTTCACGGTCTGTTTCAGTTTCACTGCCTGAAGACAGATTCACTTTGTCATCACTGCTCGTATCACTATCAAGAGCGTGCAACACCTGGGCTCCATTATGAGGCTAGAAGAAAACACATCTGCACTGTTGCCTACTGTACATCATTTCCCAATCAACGCTTGGCGCTAATGCTGTGGGCACTTTTACAGCCCAAGTGACGCTCGGGTCTAATGCTTACACGAGACATGTCTATACAGTTGCCCGAGTGACGCTCAGGGCTAACGCTTTCAGCACTGTTGTTATAGCCCGAGTGAGGCTCTGCTGTCAGGATCCATTTCATGTGACTGTCTCACTATTGAAATGTTCTAGATACTGGACAGCAGTGCACAATGCAAATAAGTACATTAATTGAGTTAAAAACACCTTGAATCTTTAACAGATTTCAAAACTGTGATTATAGTAATATCACCGTATATGGAAGCAATACAAATTGAAAAAATGAATGGATACATGGATACCTAGTCTTTCAAATGGATTTTAGATCACATAACACTGTAGAATGACATAATTGCATGTTTAACATTTTGATTCACTACTAAACCACATAGCAGTGTGTACTACATAAAACTTCATAGCATGATGCCTAGTTAAACATATAAATGGAATAATTTCATTATATAATCGCAAAGTCATGCTAGTTAGCTTGACTAGCAATTCCAAACTGGCCCTGTGAATGTTTATACCCAGTGACAGACTGGCATCCTGTCCAGAGCAGTTTCCTGACTGGAGCCCAGTTCTGCTGAGATGGGATGATGTGGTGTGGATAATGTTAAAATCAAATGTATATGACTTTATTAAACTAAGCTAATATTTATGGATTACCAAAAGCTCACTCTGATTCTATACAAGACAAGGCCCTTCTGAAATCTGAAGTTTCTGTTTTTTACCATTAGATGAACAGATGATAATTTTACTTATAACCTATGAATATTTGTTTATTGCAACAAAAAAATAATCAAAACACCTGCTAAAGTTTTTGACAGAATAATTTGTCTTGAGCTTGCTTCATTTTTCATTGAGTACTTTAATCTAAAACTATAAAGCATCAGACAGGAATGCAAATGCTCAGGTAGTATGTCTAAAATACAAACACATTCAAAACCATTTTGTGTTGTTTCCTTTACTATTTAAATTCTTAAAATAAATGTCAAATGTCCAGGCTGTAAATTTTATTTGTCATTAAACAGCTGATTGAGCAAAAACAAAACAAAAAATGGCACAGTCTTACGAGAAGAAGCAGTGAAATAAAACATAATCAGTATGACTCATTTTTTCCATCTGTCTGTGCAGAAAAGAACAACAGTGGTATGTAACTCTTTAGAATGATGCTCACTACTGTATTATGAAGCTCAACTAAGTCATTAAATAACATGACGGTGTAGCTGAACTGCTCTAACACCACATAAACACTCCAGTGACTGTTAATCCCGTCATCTCTCTTTTACCAGTTTATCTGCTTGATCATCACAGCTTACTGTAGGGCGCACCCCAGAAGAGACACAGACAAGGTTCCTGCAGGATGCTTAAAGGTAGCCTGTGCCTACTGCAAGTGTTCATAATGATGATAAAAACAGGCAACTGGTCCAAAATCTTTATTCTATCAGAATTTGTAGATGTTTACAACCATAGCAAACTGACTTGTGGTACAGGATGCCCTTGGCCTTCATCAAAAGATGCACTGTATGAAGGAAGTTACAAATGAGAATGGCATTTAAAAAGACAAAACATATTATTTTAAATTATATATCTTTCAAAAATCATTTCATTACGTGCATTAATGTTTTTGTTTCTTTTCTTTTTTGCACCATGTTAGACTGTTTAAGAAAATAATGTGGTGTCACTAGGCTTTGGAAACTACAGATTATTTTCTCCAGATGTATAGATTAGAATTCTATGCAGTACTCTGATTTAACATCTGAAAAACATTCCTTTACATATAAATAAACAGAGTTGTCCAGGAATAAACCTCCTATATGAAAAATATGCTGTGACTTTAGATGATTATTTTAAGCAAGAGTGCGGCTGTGAATAAAAGAGGACAAATGGTTACCTTCAACAAGACCCTGTGGGGACATTACTCAGAGTAAAGAAATGGGAGAAAGGAAAACATGCACACACACAGAATACATTAGGTAATAAGGATCTCCACCAGTCTGATATAATAGAAGATGATCTGTCACAAACAGCAGTGTAAAATGCTCAACTCCTCATCATGCTATGCAAATCACTACAGTTTTTCCATTTTCTGTGTGGGAAAGCAAATCTTCTTAAATCATAGCAAAAATGTTAAATTAAATAACTGTTTCATCTGGACCCCCTTCTTGTGGGCTGAGAATAATTAATTTTTTAAATACCACGCAACATAATGTATTTTTAGATGCTTTACCATGTAGTACATCATATTTAATTATATTCATGAAAACTAGGCCCTGTCGTCTATTCAATGAAAAAGAAATACTATGGGAAGAGACAAACAGGAGGATTATCACAGCCATAAAATGAGATGTACATCTTAATTTCAAGGTTAGCTGCTTATACATTTGGATCCTCTTGGTGCCACTGATAACATTGTCTGCTCACCTCTGGCTGTGGTGTTTTGCATTCTGCACTAATACGGTAGCAGTGTACTTGGTTACACTAAAATACTGTAATATTTTATATAAGTATGTGTGCCTTACTAGACCGTTTTTAATCGATTCCAGAGATATTACAAGCGAAGTCATTATCTTTACATTTATTTTGTTTTTTTTATTATAATCACATTGTAGCAAGGCTAAGTTTGTGCCACTGGGAATGTAACAACCTTATCAGTTTTGAAAATTGTATTAATTGAAGATAAAATGGCAAGGTCAATGCCCATTTTTAAACCTTATTTCACTGATGGTTTACTGTAAGAGTAAAATGTACTTGAAACTGTTTGTCTGTTTAACTAGGACATCCTGACATCTGTACTAGCCCATTTAATTTAGAAAATGAGATGATATATAACATTTACCTTTATATTTTGTTCTCTGATAACAGTTTACATACGACTCTTAATATGTTTAACAATTTTGTGACTTTACGTAATATTTAAAACAGATGTGGATTTTTGGACTTAACATCTGTATGCAGTTTGGTGTGTCTGAAATGCTTTGTAGTCATTATATGTAAATTAACCTGGCTGATTAAAGGAACCTATCCTGTTAGATTTCTACAGTCTGCCATGCTGAATTAACTGGAGCATGGGGTGTAAATAAAGGACATCCATGCTTGAATATCATTTACAATGATGACTCAAAATTGTTCTTCACTAAGTATTTCCCGCAACAGTTACAGGCAGCAAATCAATAAATCCATCATAAGTTATTGTTCTAAAATGTATGTATGACTGCTCAGGTGTTCCATCAAAAATCATCAATGAAAAGGAGCAGGGCAGGCAGTGTGAACCTTTAAAAATTCAGTAAATCCATCTTGGTAAGAGAAAGGCCAGCATGTTTATACCAGAAGAATCCTTTTCAGAAAATTAGAGCCCTGACTCAACATTCAGTAGTCAAAAAAGGCAAGTAAAAATCTTTGAAAACGTAGCAATAGTTTTCAAAAGATACTACACGCAGTCAGTGAAATTATTCTGACATTTTACATGTCACTGTGAGAATTTCTTGGGCCACTCTTCAGTTAATTTTCAGTGCTCTGTATGAGGTTATTCACAAATTATTATTTACAACCCAATTCCAAAAAAGTTGGGACACTGTAAAATGTAAATAAAAACAGAATGCAATGATTTGCAAATCTCATAAACCCATATTTTATTCACAATAAAACATAGAAAACATATCAAATGTTTGAATTGAGATATCGCACCATTTTAAGAAAAGAATAAGGTCAAGAGTTAAAAAACAAGGCACATGGGGGACCAGCTCCTACAGGAGCAGATATTGATGGAAAAGTAGGTCTATCATCGGAAGACTTTACTAACAATATATTTAAGAAAGTCATCACAATTACTGTTAGAAGAGACCAATATATTAGGTGGAACTGGAGAAATAATGCTGGATACTATATCAAACAGAACCTTAGGGTTGTGTGTGTTATTTGATATTAAATTAACCAAGCAGGAAGATCTGGGTGCTCTCAGCATGTTGTTTTCAACAGAAAGCAGATCTTTAAGATGGAGTCAATGCACCTCCAAATTTGTGGCCTTCCATAACCGCTAAACTTGTTGGCAACTACGTCTAAAACTATGGATATTATCATTTATCCAAGGTGTAGTATTAACAGCAATCCTGTGTTCTCAGAATTAAAGGGGCAACCTTATTCAGTATAGCAGTACAACGAACATTAAAAGACTAAACGATGATCTCAACATTATCACTTACAACAGCAGTATTATAAAACATACCAGAGAACTGTGCAACCACTGTTTCATTAATAATTCGTACTTTCCTTTCCAGTTTACGCTGAACAAGGCCGGGATTAAATGACAGAATAAATAAATTCAACTTATGATCAGTGAATGTAAGATCCTTAGGTACAATGCACTCAACAGTTACACTGTGGGAAAAAAACAAGGTCAAAAACACGTCCTTCTGTATGAGTAGAACTTGAAACATGCTGTGTAAAATTTAAAGCCTGAGTGATGCTCATAAATTCAGAAGCTGCATTGCACGAAAGATCGTCAACATGAAGATTAAAATCCCCAACCAAAATTAGTTTGTCAAGTTTTATAATAGAGGTTAGAAAAAAATAATAAAAATAATAAAAAAGAGCTGGCAGGGAGGTTGGTAAATCAAAATACAGTACATAATATTGTGCAGACCAAGTTTCATCACCTGCAGTTCAAAAGAGGTATACAGTATGTACCAACACTAACCAGCCAACAGGTGAACTTGGACCTGTAAACCACCACAAGACCTCCACCACGACCAGATAACCACAGTGTGCTGATATAGAGCAGTCCATTGGACAGAGTTCATTTAGATGGATAAAAACCATGTCCTGCTGCCTGGTCTCATTCACTAACATAAAATCCAAATTTTCACTGCAAAACAACTCCTTAAGAATAAAAGTCTTGTTTGAAACTGAACGCACGTTGAATAAGGCCATCAAAACTGGGAGATTGGCAACTGCCGGCCATGCATCCGGCTCTCCTGCAACAGAGCAGTGTTTCTCCCTTGATGAGCAGTACGTCGACTTGACCAGAGCCATGAGCAGACAACTGGCATGGCAAGGAGAGCTGGTAGAATAGGTCTCAGGCACAGTGATCTCACACAAAGCAAAGTAAAGATGGCCTCATTGGATCTAACATCCTATTGAAAAGTCAATCATAAGAACAAATGGTATAGTATTAATGTTTTCCCATTAAATAAAAAAAGCAAGACAGAACTTGGTAAAAACGAAATTCAAAAAATCCTTATCGATAAACAGAAATTAATTTCCATAGCATTTCACCCCATTCAAGGATCTTTTATTGTCATTCCAACATCCATGTGCAGAAAAAAAAAATTGGTACTCAGGTCCCAGTAATTAAACAGTGCCCACAATAATCCCATTATAAGAAAAAAAAAAAGTAGCCCCTTAATCCTATAGACTTTGTGATAAACGAAATAACATTAATGCATAACACACTCCAGTAACATGTGTGAAATGAACTTAGAACTTACAGTCTATAAATAAATCTAGTGGGACATTGTGTAGTTCCATTATGTTTTGTTTTGAAATTTGTTTAACACATTAACGAAAACTAAAATGAAATATGTCATCAATGAAAAAAAATAATCATTTTGTTAACTAATACTAAAATAAAAATAAAAATCTTAAAACTAGAACTACATAAAAAAAAAATAAATAATGAAAACGAAAGTAGTTCTGGTCATTTTAATTTTCACCAAACAAGTCTTCGTCCTTAATTTGCATGCGAGTGTGCAGTCAGCAAGCAGCATTGATTTATGCACATGTGCAAGTACCCCTCATAGCTGGCATCTGAATCTGAGGATTTTATTGGTCATTTCATCCATCAGCTAGCATTCCCTTTTAGAAATAAGAGTGAATTCTAAAACTTCATCACTTGTCAATGACTTTTGCTGTGGATTTCATTTGCCATAATTGACCGTTACTTACAGATGTCCAGCTGAAAGGAAGTGACAGACATCTTGCACGAAATGTCAATGAAAAGGCACTCAAATTAAAACATACCACACTTTACTTTGGAAGATATACTGTAGTTTGAAAGGTAGTGCCATGGAGGATTTGTCAAGCTTAAATTTCCACTCCCGCATTTCAAATTTATTAGTATTTCAACTGGAAAAATTTTTTATCTATGTAATGTACCAAATCTTCTCTACTGAAATAAACTCCAGCAATCGATTTGTGTGCAGTAAACTCTTTTTGTCTAACACTGATGTGCTTAAACACACTCTTCTTGAGTATATTTTAAATGACTGCTATAAGATTGATTTTAAATTCTGTATCTTTACTGACTTGAACTTTGTATCGTTAAGGTCATTCTCTTAGAACCTTAAACCGATTCTTACAAATACTTTTTATAATTTATTAGACCTCAGGTAATTGGGATCTGAATAGATTAACAGCCTAAGAAAGGCAAACACTTATTGATTATTCTTGTAATCATTGTTAATTCGACGTGAAGTTGGGCCTTTAAGTTTGGGATGCGCACTGAACAAAAAAGACGGAGCAGAATTGGAGACAGAACAGCAAGGTGCGCAGAGAAGGAGAATAACTCAAAGAAATTGGCAATATCCCTGAGGACCGAACACCAATCTGAAGCAACTCTGCACCCAGACTTGAAAAGACTCATCTTCCATCACCTTTATTTTCTGCACAAGTATTTTAAGGAAGATACTTTTTCAAATACATTTCCTAACCTTTTAAGACATTTTTCAAATATATTTTCTACTTTGTTACAATTGGTTTAACTGTTGCTTTTGATAATTTTGCTTTATAATGATATTCATTTTATACTGTTTGATTTAGTGAAGGTGTTGTTATGAGCACCTGGGGCCTCATGTATAAACGGTGCGTACGCACAGAAATGTTGCGTACGAACCTTTCCACGCTCAAATCGCGATGTATAAAACCTAAACTTGGCGTAAAGCCACGCACATTTCCACGGTAACTCATACCTTGGCGTACGCAATTTCTCCGCTCGGTTTTGCAGACTGGCGGCACCCAGCGTCAAAGCAGTGCTACTGTTCCTGTGTGATCACCCTTTCTTTCTTAGACCCACATTCCTGACGCGGCTTTATAAATACACTGAAATTAACTGCATATTGTTTATTAGTGTAATGCATCTGATCGTAATTAACCTGTAGCAATATAATGGGCCAGGGAATAGCCATAGTATTCCAAATACCATAACTGCTTTAGCGTTGTTACGCTCACTGCATCTTGTTCTTCTTTTTGCTGCTCCCGTTAAGGGTTGCCACTGCGGATCATCTTTTTCCATATTACTCTCACTGCACCACTCAGAGTATTTATATAACTGTATCTGAGTGTGAATCACAGAGGCAGATGATCGGAAAGAGAATTATCGGTATACAGTTTCAAGTACACACTACCTCAACCACGGCAAAAAGCGTCAAAGCCTTTCCTGTACGGACCTCGCGTTTCAGAAACAGTTTCATCCCAAGAACTATAAACGCACTCAATCAGTCCATCAAGTGCTCCTTGTAGAACTGTTTGTACTTATAAGTACAATCACCTCACTGTAAACTTACACTACAGTTATAATATTGCACAACCTGCGCTACTTTATAAAGCGCGTATGATGACAATATCATTTTTAAGATGAAATGCAGCAAAATATGTTGCTTATAGTATACAGATAAAACTTTAACTTCATTTAAATAATCTGTATTGTTAATAATTAAACATGTGAGGACACGGTGCCGCAGCGTATAGCTAGTTCAAGGATAGCTCCTGCCTTGCGCTGTATTCTTGCTGGTGCTGACGCGACACTGGAAGGATTGATGAATAGAATAATGAAACATGTACTACGAAGATATTTCAATGTTCCTTAAAAGTTTTGAAGAATCGGCGTTCTAAGCTTACAAATGGCTTAACGTCTATTACAGAGCTGATTGTGTGGCGACTGGAGAAAGAAAAGTATGGACAGGAATTGGAGGTTACTACGTTTGAAAGAGACAGTACTTCTGTAATAAATTATTTCATCGAAGGTCGCACATGGTGCAGCAAGCCTCTTGCGTGAGATATGAACAATCACTGCGCCACCGTGTTCCCATGTTTAATAACATGCTTTCATTCCTATCTCATGAAAATGATATCACGTATACATCTCAGTATTTTAATTATTCAGAGAGCTGTAATATCTCGAATGTAATGCATTCTGTGTCCTGTCGGAGAAAGAGAAAGAATGGAAGCACGTAGTGATTCACACACATAGAGCACATAGAAGATCAAACACAGAACAAAGCATTTAACATGCTACTTGAGAAACTAGTAAAAAAAACGATTTTAAGATGAAGTTTATGATGTTCTACTTTAATGGCAAAATAAACTATGTGATTAAAGTGGAAATTTCGAGATTAAAGTTGACATTTCGTGCTTTTTCCCCACTGTGTGCCTATGTTTTTTGTTTGTACCCTAATACGCTTTCATATGACACTCAGACGGTGGGCTACGACTTGCCTTTTCACGGCGACTTTGATATATGATTTCTTTTTTATTTCGGGCACTGTGCGACTTTGTGAATTTGATCTTTCGAGTTTTTCCGACACTCTGTCACTCGATCAACTTTCTTTTGTTGATTATACCACTGTTTAAACCAACAAATAGTACGTTTTTCCTTTGCCTCCACTTGGTATTCGCTGAAATTCTTATATTTTCCCCTGTGCTTTTCCCATTGTCTTTTCACAGAAGGCTATTTATATTGATTTGCATATTCAAAGAGGCGTAATTCTGGGAGGAGTTGGGGCGGGACAGAAGGCGCGTGCACGTGCGTTACTTTTCACGCTGATCGGGATTTATGTAGTGGAAGAACGTGAAAGTATGCGTGCGCACAGATTCCTGCCTCTGGATTTTTCTGTGCGTACGCACAATCCCGCTTTTGTGCTTACGCCATGTTATAGTGTGAGTTCTACGCACGCCGTTATACATGAGGCCCCTGGTGTGGGTGATTGCCATATTCCCACTGGAGTTAGCAGCTGAGCAGTGACATCTTCAATAGAAAGCAGTGCAGTGAGAGGGCACCTGCTTTAGTGATTGGCCAAGGTGTAGCTCAGGTCTGAAGATAAACATTTGGTCTGCTTGTGCAGATCTATTAAGTGCCTTTGCCTGAATCAGCTGTCCACATGGGGCACTGTAAAGTAGTTACACCAATCATATAAGCAGTTAACAGTAACTACAGTGTAGGCAAACCAAAATAATAAACATAGGAATCTCCATTAATATATATTCAAGTTAAAGTGATAAGAACACCTGGTGTGGGTGACGGACATAATCCCACGGGGGTTAGCACCTGAGGGGGGACATCTCCAATAATAAAAGCGGCATGGTGAGCGGGCACCTGCTTCGGTGACTGGCACAGGTATAGCTTAACTGTCTGGTCTGCTTATGCTGAGGTAGTAAGTCTAGTTATTTAGAGCAGCTGTCCACGTATAGATAAGGCTGTACATGTGAGATGCTATAAAGCAGCTATATTAAGGGAAAATTATAGAATACACAGGTTTAATATGAATGACATAGAATTTGACAACTACTGTACTTCCATTTTTCCCCATTTATCTGGGGAATTCTGATGGTACTCTGAGGAAACTCCAATGGCAGCTCTGCTCTCTCTCTCTCTCTCCAAAATGACTGAAAACCTCTGAAACCCACTCTGTGAAACAAAAAAGCTATAATTTGTTCTTCCTTGGGGAGCTGGAGCCAACAAACTAATCTTTTTGTGAACCAGAGAGCTGAGATCCAATTTGTCAAGCTAAACAATGACCCAGTATGAAGACTGAGAAATAGCTATCACTTCAAGAATGGAACTTCAGCATCTAAACTCCTGTGCCAGAAAGAGTAATGCTTTTAAAACTGAGAAAAGCAGAACACACCTGAACAAGGACCAAACAGTTTGGGATCCTGGTTTGCAACCCCCCAGGCAGACACACGGTCCAGTCCCATCCCCCAGAAATGGCCATCTATCTGACGCAGCCAGCTGTTATGTGGGCATCCCCTTGGCCTGGCCCAGCTGCTTGGGTCATCAACAATGAGGATCCTGTGAGCTGGATCACCCTCGGGGAATAGTGCCACATGGCTGTAGTGCCGTAACTGACGCACCCTCATAATGCAGGTAATGTAACTCATTTGAGACTCTGTGAGCAATCGCTCATTCGACACAAAGTAAAACCAGCGGTACCCAAGGATTCTCTGAAGGAGTCCAGTCTTCATCTCAGGGCATTGGATAGCGTCTATGTCTTGCAACCATATAGTTAAACAGGAAGCACCAAGACTCTAAAAACGTGGTCTTTTGACGTTTTGTAAAGACATTGAAAGCGCTACACACCTCTTTCCAGTGACCTGATAACCTATCGTCCCCATGCTCTCTCAATCCGTCTACTGACTTCATAGGAAGAGTCACCAGAGGCATGAATATCGCTGCTGAGCTAAGTAAACCTCTTGGCAAGGTCAACACTCTTTCCACAGATAGACACACTGCTAATGGCATGGATCTTGGTTTTTACCCAGGACACTTGCAAGCCCAGATACTCAGACTCCTTACTCAGTCTCGCGACAGCCCCAATTAGAGCCTTCATTGACTCTGCAAACATCACAGCATCGTCGGCAAAGTCAATGAGTCTTTCTAAGGATATTATAGTTTACAAAAACTAAAATCAAAACTGAAACTACTGATAAAAAACTAAAAATAAATGAAACTATTAACGTAGCTGGAAAGACTAATGGAAATAAAACAATAATTTACTAAAAATATTTTTAGTTTTCGCCACAACCAGACTTACACAAGGGCTAACCTGGGATGTAGAGTTCCCAAAATTAATCAAAATATATTAATAAGAATTTCACATTTGATTTTTGTATAAATATTCCTGTCGTTAGTCTTTAACCCTTGTAACTTTTAACTCTAAAACAGAAAGTCATCCACCATGAGCCACCTGAATATATTCATCCAGTGATTAGCGGTTGATGAAGGAGAACGGGTGTTCACAGAGCATTTGCAGTGACAGAGCAAGCTGAATAACGGTGTGTAAAGCATGTCAAATAGAAAGGGTGCTGTGTGATAATAGTGACAGTTATTCAGGAGCTGATAGTGACAATATGATAGATTCTGGTTCAAGTGTCAGTGAAGAATGCAAAGGTGATGATTTTGCTTTGAATGTGCTCAGTAGGTTTCAAAGCTACCGCTCACTGGATCCAGAGAGCTCAAGAGTGAAATATTAGATACAGATAATCCCTTACAGAATTTCATTCTGTCCATAAATGACAGCATGTTAGCTGTAATTCTGACTGAGCCCAAGGTACATTATGTACACAGCAACTAATACAGCAGCACACAAAAAGCCAAATTCCAGGCTGTATATGAGTCTAACTTCCATTGTGATGAGCTGCCTCATTTCTTTGAGCTTCTTGTATATCAAGATGTAATTCAAATGCCTGAAGTCGGAATGTTGTGGTCAACAAAACCTTTACTGTATGAATAGAAAAATCACAAGTGAATAATGTTTCAGTTTATTTCTTAGGTGCCTGTGCTTTGTTGACAATAATTTACCTGCCACTTTGCACAGGAAAAATCCTTCTTGAAACTAAAATGGCACTGATCAAGGGACTGAGAAGGTAAACATACAAGATCAGCTTAATGTGGCTGACCAATCACTTTTGATTTAAAAAAGTTGTTTAACAACAAAGCAATACAAACATTGTAAATTTCCTGAGTTGGCAATGTCTCTACTTAACTACAGGTAGGTAGGTGAAGAGAGTCTGCCAACTAGTGTAAAACTAAACATACTAATGTGTTTTTGTATGTATTTATTTATTAATTTATCTTTTTTTAATTTACATTCACAGCTCAAAACACCTGATATAGTGAAAGTAATCTGGTGGCAGAATTATGTTTTAAAATATTTGTCCCCCTCTTTTCAATCTCTCTCTCAAAACAGACAGTTGAAATATCATATTCTTTTTGTTTTTAACATCAGCCATATCATTCGTATTGCATACCAGGGATTTTTCCAGCCTTGCATCCAAAACTACTGGGATAGGCTCCAGGATTCCAGCGATCCTGCTCTGAATAAGCGGGTTTAGAAAGTGTATATAGTGTTCCTAATCTCAGATGCCGTCTCTGTTGTTTTGTGGTTGTCCATACTCTCATTACCTACTCTAACTCTGCTCATTAAGGGTTTACTGTTCTTATGCATGGCCTATTCAAGTCTCACTGCCTCTAACCTTCACACTACATACTTTTTTCTTTGTTTCCCTCCATACACCTAGGTGGGGTCTGCACACTGATTCAAGCCTAAGAGCCTGGTTTTTCCTAAGATCCCATGTGTCTATTTTCTGATTTTTTACATCTTTTCAGGCCTGCAGGTTGCAAATTTCTGTCTATAAATTTTATGTGCCTGAGATGGAATCAAGAGATCAATATGGCTGGTAGAAAATAACAAAGCCCAGTATGGGAGATTTCTGAATGCAATATTGAAGGCATTCATTTTAAGCATATTGTCTTGGAGCAGGATATGCTGTATTCTGTAGATATTTAGAGTAAAAAACCCTCAAACCTTAAAATTCACCTACATTTCATCACAAATTGGCCCATTCTGGGCAAGAACAGGAAAAGATGAAAATTGCCAACAGTCAACACACGTTTGTTCAGCACTAATGACAAATATTTGAAAAATTGTATAAAAATATTCATTTTCAGCATCTGGTTTTGATTATGCTTGTTTTTATCAGACAAAAACAAAACCAGATAGTAAAACACGAAGTGTAGTACGCTTCCACTAAAATTAAACTTATATTATATCCAAACCCGTTAAGTGTACAGTTCTGTCTGATTGTGACACAAAACTAAACTCCATAGTAGCTCTTTAACCATACCATAATTACTAAAACTGAAACTAATAGATATAAAAATAAAACATATGTCTTTGTGAAATATCATAAAAAGCAATTTTGGTGAAGATTTTTTACCAGAATATTCACAGATGTACAGTAAACTTTTTTTGTTTTGACTTAATACTCTGTAATCAACAGAGACCTCACAGTATTTAGGTCACTGAACCATTAGGATCTACTGATCATAATAAAATATAGTTCTGTGAAAATGTAATTGTTTCCTTTCTGATTTCCTCTGATTTGCAAATTTATGATGCCAAATTTTTTCAAGTCTTCAGCCAAATTGTAAGATTATATAAAACATGTCTGAGTAATGAAATAACACCTTTTTGTTTATGTCATTTATTGAATGAGCAAAGCTAACCAATACCAACTACCACTGTGTGAAAAAAAAATTGTTCCCTTACACTTAATAATTGGATATGTCAGAAATTGACTGCCATGGCTGAATATTGATACTGTGATCTACACTAGACTTATAAAGCACAATTGCTCTATAACCTAAGTTGTGATTCATATTTCGTTTCAGGCTTTTTGGTTATATTCACTGCTACGTAGGCTGACCATATTTTCATGGTTCCAAAACTTGATACAACTTATTGAGTGTGCTAGACGCAAATTAAATTGAAGACAGGTTTGGGGGTTACTCCTTGGGGTTTTGTGTGTTTTGTAGAAATGAAGAGCTAAATTGAAGATTTAGTTATGCCCTGTTGTGATCCGTGCACCTTGATAAAATAAACATACTGCATATTTCTGTGTGTGAGTCAACAGGACAAACGGGATATTTTTGTGTCAAATTCTGGGACATCTGTGATGCAATGATTAAAATGGGACATGATCCATAAAAATTGTCTGTCCCAGAAAAAAATGGATATCTGGTCAGCCTACCTCTAAGTAAATATCCACCCATACACACCTTTTTTTTATCCTGCCTACAATTTGTACTCATGACATTTTTTGGAGTCAACCAGATTTCTGTTACTGCTTTAACTTCTTATTTACATGTAGCTAGATACTGGATAATTCAGTGCAACATTTTATTTTATTTTTAATACAACTACATGTTTTTATTTTCAAAATTGAGTGTTATTTTTTCAATTTACAGTATATAAATGCCCAATGACACATTCCAGCCTTTAAACTTGGCCTTTTCTAAATATTCTATAATACCTTGAATTACATTTTATAATTCAATGCAGGATAGTTACCTCCTTTGGTTCAGTGGCCTTGAACATAAATGAGAAAAGAGAGAGGAGACATTCAGTTCATTAAACCTGTTGGATTAGCTAGTAGCGAAAATGTTCAGATAGGTCATCTGCATAATTTAGAATGTGTCAAGGTTTCTGCATGATTTGGAAATTGATTCAGATTCCTGTGATTCTTGGTGAGAAGAAGTGCTTCCATGTTTCTACCTTAATTAATTTACATCCATTTATATTTCACTGGTGTAGGTGTTGGCATGGTTTACTATTTTCCTCAAAAAATGTTGTTGGATCAATTTTCTTGATGTCTCCGAGAATTCTGAGAACCTGGCTTAGATAGCAGTGCACCCTTTCTGCTCAAGGTTTAATTCCCTGACCTCTCAGAGTAAGACATGCCCTGCATTCCCTAGATAAAACAAACAGCTGGTAGCTGTTTTACATCCCACTATTTCTTTTATTTACCACTAAAAAAACAACACAGCCCAAAAATAGAGTAAAGAAAATTTGATTCCAAGTGTATAGTATTAATTAAATGTTTATCCATCTATTCATCTGTTTCTGAAATTAATTATTACTATTCTGAGCCAGTGACAGTAAAAGCTCATCCTTTTGCCATCAGCAAATACATGAACCAACCTTGGACAAGGCGCCTGAGCATGTCCACCCACAAATTTATACTGACTTAGATCTGGCAAATGTATAGTCACCAACAGACTTAATACTTCTTTTGAATTTCTATGTGTAAATTAAGTGCAAGGTATTTTCCACTTTACTTTATTCAAACCAACCATCTGCAAACACAATCAAAAACTTGATTAGTCAAATCCACAATTGTTATTTAAAAATAATAATATTTATTATTTATACTAGGGTTCAGACTTAATAATTTCATAAATTGATAAATAGATACAGACTGAGCTTTCATCAGGAAAATAGCTAAACCTAAAGGTGCAACTTTTGTATTCTATAATATATCTTACCTTCACTCTTCTGATGGCATATGAATGTCCTTTCAGATCGGCAACAGGTTCCTGGATGTTTCTCAAGTCCCAGACCCGCAAGTTGCAATCTACTGCTCCAGTGACAACAATATTCTTTAAGTGACAAAGACAATAATTAACTTCAGTTTTAAATAATACAAATATTATTTTTGATTTTTTTAAAGCAACTTTAAAAATCAATATACAAATATGTTCATATAAAGAAAAAGCATGTTTAAGTATGTTAATGAATCTACATAACATTAGCCTTTAAACTAAAGCTTTAAAACACCTATTCACTACTAATTTTAAAAACTGAAATTCTCACTAGGCCTGCTTATTTGGGGAAAATATCTTATTGTGTTTTTTCTAACAGATACTGTGATTGCAATTTGATTTACAATATAATTTTTTAAAGCCAAGCTTTATTTCAAAATTCACTTTGTAATAGATTTAAAACAATGAATCATTAAAATATTACTTTATTTACTTTATTTATTTAATATAGTATTACTTTTTTAATTGGCATTGAACATAGAACAATCAAACATAAAACAATTATTATAAAAGCTGTGACTTGTGGCTCAGGAGCAGCATCTAAATATTGCGCAATCTGTAATAAATAGAACATTTTTTTACTGATATCCAGCTTTTGGCCTATAAATCGACAAACCACTGAATACTTTTCAAAAAGGTAATCACTAAATATAATAATAGAAATAGAAAATTAATTTTACACAAAATGTCTAGATATTGCACACTGAAAAAATTATTTGCAGATGACCAGCATTTAAATGTTTACCTTTTTTCCCCACAAAGGCTGCCACTATATGATACAGTGCAGTACAACTAAAATCTTAAAATTACTCCAAACAACAGAAGTCTTACATAATACTTGCTTCCCTTACATCTTTACTTCTTCTCAACACTCATTGTGGTCTTGACAGATTTTTTGTCAAGAACACCAGAATGTCAGCCTTTGCTGGTTTCAGACATGAATGCTAACATGTGGCTCCATTACACCCCAACCTCCCACAGCACAAGAACTAGACAGTCTCTCTGATGCCAAACTCTTGGCTGTTATGCACAGGAATTTGCGAGCCAGTTCGCTCCGCATCGTAAAGTTAACATTGTGCACTACAGCTGTCAAATTAACCAAAAATAGGTTTCGATTATATTTGAAATTAGGTAAACGATGCTGGGAGTTAGTACTTGCTTCAAGAACAAACACTAACTTAAGAAAATCCCGGCACAATTGGGCAACTGTTGTATAAAAATAACAGTCATCAAAATCCCATGCTGCTGCTGCCCTATAAAAGGGTAGCATCAGCACCGCGTCTTGTTTTCCTTCTGCTGATGACGGCTGAATGCATAAGTTTAAAACGTACTGCTTGTTTGTCGCGGAAGCACATTCTTATTCCTCACACCAGTCGCCCAACTCGTGTCTTGTACTCTCACAAAAATGCTTTCCTCAGTGCTCCTCCACAGCTCTGCTTCCCACTCCTCACAGCTGTCCATGCAACAGCAAGACGCGTCACAATACACCAGCAGGGCACTACAAACGGGACCTAGGCGACATTGTCATAAGCGCTTCATGCTTTGAAGTCTCAAGTAAAAAACATGGGAAAAATTGTAATAATTATATGGCGAGGCGTAGTGTCAGCTCGTGTGTTTTGTAAGAATGTAGGCCCCTTTTCTTGGCTGTTTTTATGGCTCGCTGTCCTGACATGGATCATGACAAATATGGCCATTTAGTCAGCAAGACTGCGATAGTGTGAGAATAGTGAACGAACTTCGAAGTAAAGCAGCAAGCAGATCGATGGAGGACTTGTGTTATTATTTTAGAAACGCCCACTGCCATTGCACCTGTTCTAATTTTAAATAAAGCGAATCCTATTGCACTTTTTTAATAAAGCACTGATTTCAAAATAAATGAACTGCAGAAATACTGACGCGCTAATCAATTAAACACAAGTGTAAAGAGATGATTTGGAATCGAGAGGTCGGTGCCACTGAGCTCAGCTCACATCACCAGTGCAGACTGCTCGCTCAGACGCTACACGGCCGATTTAACCGACATTTTAGCCGAGGGTCTCCAAATTATAAAAATTAGTCAAGAATGCATTAAAGGCTTTAGAACATTAATCAAATGCAACAGACTATATTAATAACATCAGAATAGTGTATCACAAAGCCATACAGCAGGTACAGAATGTGTTAAAAAAGCAAATGAGACAACGCAGCGGTGGCTGTGCGACACGTGCGTATACGCAGCTAAGCACAGAAAGAGATTAAAGTAAAAACTTGCCCCGTATGGAGCTCCCTCGCTACGACTTAGATAGGAGTGTCCCTGGCCAGGGCATCTACGAACTTGGCACGTTTGTCAACCCGACTCTGTTCGGCGCCTTCGCTCTTAACATTTGATAGCAGAATTCTGCAGCCAATATGAGGATCTTCCGGGGAAATACCACAGTCATGTAATTAAGAAAAGGTGACAATGTATAGCATTTTGCAGTATCTACAATGTATTTTTTTAATTAATAAGCTACACTCTGTAATTATTAACGGTCCACATTGGTGACATTTGACGTACACAGAATCTCCTGCCGAAGGTAATGCTGAGTTACCGTCCGTGCCGAGTCACAGTATATGATATGCGATCATACTAGCTAGAAGAGCACCTGGCAATCAAAAATCATCTATTCGGTTTGTTGTGAATCAACAATAACGTGTACAGTGCATACATTTTATTAAAAAGAGTATTTTTCCTCAATAAAAATATTAATGGATGGCACGGCCCCCTTGTGGATCAGGAGCACAGCAGTGGTGCAGTACAAAAAATGTTTTGAAGGGGTCTAGCTGTACGTTATATTAATGAATAAAATAAGCTAACCATTCAAAATTACGAAAAGGCCGATCATGAAAGTGAAATGTAAAAACAAACCCGCAAAATACTGCAGCTTTGCATATTGCGTCTGGAGTAACACAAAGCCAAAATAAACAACCGTTCCTTTATAACCAAATGTCAGCTTTTGCCTTTGAATAAGATCTTTTCTAAACAAATACTAAATACATTCGTATTGAAACGTTTGATCTGAAAGCCCTATGCTTATTCTAAATCATTGCCTTTGCGATTTGCTAATCGCATTGTTTCAAATACAGAGATCGATTTGAAATCAATTAGTTGTTCAACCCTAATTGTCACCTTTAATTAGCTGGGTTCATTTCTGCTTTCTGCTTATGCATTCTGTGTTCTTTTTTAGTTTTACTAAAATAAGGTGACCATCCGTCCTCGTTTTCCGGGGACAGTCCCCTTTTTCGGACAACTGTCCCCACTCAGAAACATGTCCCCGTTTTAAGATTTGTCCACATTTCCAGTCCTTGCACGATCTTGCGTTAAGTTTTGCATGTTTGTGTACGCTAGCACGTCGTAATGAAACTGCATTTTCACAACCAGGCATGAATTCTTCTTGAGACGTATGTAGTCTACGCTCCACTAGCCACCTCCCCACCAACCCCATTTCCCCGGATTGGCCCAAAAAATTCTGGTCACCTTAACTAAAACAGCATTCAAACGTTTGAACCACCCAGAAATTTTAATGTTTTTGATGTCATTTGATTTTTTTTTTTAATTCAAGGTACCATTAAACTGTTTGAAAATCATAGCCAAGACAATGCTAATGTTTCAAGTGGCTATTTACTGCTTGAAATGACTGATTTATATTTTATTTGTTACACTGAATTTCTACATTGCTTTATTAAAGCAACTGTATGGAACATGAACTGTACACAAAAATAGAGTTATGTGGGTATTTTAGTGTTTTACTGCAGTAATTACAGAACTGACAAGTCTCATTCTTTATGACAGTATCAAGTCAAAACTTAATGGGATACTTTCCTATCAATTTTAAGTGACATGAAACCATTGGAATCTAAAAATTTTCTATGACAAAAGGTCACTTCTACAAGTCCAATATGTTCAAATGATTTCATACAGTAACTATGTAAACCTAATGCTGTTTGAGAGTTTATTATTTAATGCACTGTTTCATATATAATATCTAGAAGAGTAAGTTTTTATATAGTACCTGATCATATTTGCACCAGTCACAAGTTAGAATCTCAGCACAATGTGCTGGAATAATGAGCCTTGCACTTCCTGTCTTCATGTCCCAAATTCTTAATGTGTTATCCCCTATAAAAAAAAAAAAAGTTAACACTGAATGTTTTTGTTGTAGGTCACTTTATTTATATGGCACTAAAAGTATTCATTTTAGTTTTACATTTTATTTTCTTATATTTATAAAAAATAAAACACCTAATAATTAACCACAAGTTAGGTAAAGCACCTATTTAGCTTACCAACCTTGAGATTCACAATCACAATAACTGAACCAACATCATTTTAAGAAACTAGATTAATTAACTAATATATTCAGGTTTCCACATTGGAATACTGTTTTTATTTTTCTCAAGTTTGTGCACGTTCCTCTTGCAGACTTGCTAAAGTATGCAATAACTGAAATAAGTGAGTAGAAAAAAAATCACCATGGACCCCACACATCCAGGCAAAAAGCCTGTTTCAAAAACTCCCTTCTGGCAAACGAACATGCTCATCACAATTACATTTTTTTTTCAGTAGTGGTCAAGTAACTAGCAACAAATACCCAGAAATTACATCTGTCTTAACCTAACTTGCTGTTTAGAGTTGTGGCAGCTATTGTTAATGTTGTGTGTCTATGTATAAAGGTAAAGGTCACTGTTTACTAACAAGTAAGTTTGTACATCTGTATGTTTGCACATTTGTTGGTCTGTATTTTAAAGTCATTTTGCCGATCTGTCACATTAAACTCCTGTATACCAAAGGTATATTTGGTGAATAAAGTAATTCTGATTCTGACAAAAAAAGAGAAAGGGTACAAAATGTTACCAGACTGCATGATTCTACCTACTCCCAGCCAAGCAATCCTGAACATTACAAATGTTGAAAAGTGCAAGACATATCACACATTTTAACTTCTGAACAGCAGTTTGATAAAGGTTGGTTTTCAAATGAAGCATCATCACCATCACATCCTGCTCTGCAAGAGTTACTGTTTGCACAGTATTCTAGTCTTACAAGTGTTTTAATGCTACTGTATTTTAATGATTCTATGCTAGAATGGTGAATACAACATTGTGCCCTGCCCTAGTTTTATCTGCAGAAAGCAATTTCTCCAATGTAAACTTGTATTATATAAGACAAATACTTGGCACATACAGTATGTATATAGACATACATGTAGAGAGATATCAAGGATAGTCTTTTTTAATATAGGGGCAGTATAGTGTCTTAGTGGTTAGCACTAGTGGCTTACAGCTCCCGAGTCTTGGATTTGCATTCTTACCAGAACACTGTCAGTGTGTTTATATGTTCTCCTTATGTCTGAAAGTCTTTCCTCCCACATCTCAATAATGTACACTACATGTCGGAATGTATGTAAATTGGCCGTGTATAGGCTTGTGTGGGTGTGCCCTACAATAGTTTAGTAGTCCATCCAAGATTGGTTCTTGCCTCACACTTGATGGGTCCGGGACAGGCTATATGACTTACATATATACATACATATAGATATATTTACATAGACACACACATATACTAGTCCAATGGTATAAGAAAGACTCTGAGAACAAATGTTTAGCCTTATCAGACACATTTTTAATTTGGAATCTGCTACTTATTAGCCTCTCACTGTGAATTACACTAACAATATGTGTATGGAACTCCTGCATTACAGTGACAATCTTCCAGGGGAACCTGAATGTTGGACCATGTTCCAAAGCTTGACATGGCTGGTGGAGTCAACAAGCTCTTGGAGATCCAAAGTTTAATGGAATGGAATGTATAACTGTATTTGGCTTTAAAATATGGGAACACTCTGGTCCCTTTAACTACAAGAGGCAAGCCTTCACTCGTGATATGAAAATGTAGTTAGCAACTTCAGTTGGCACCAACACAAATATAATGCCACAGTTGCCCTTAAACACAAAATAATAAGAATTTGCTTTTCACATCTTCATTTAGAAACTCGGTATTGTTATAGATAAAATCAGCCAAACAAAATGATTTAACGTATTGTGGCTTAGGTGTTGTACCAAACATCTAAACATTTAGGGAGGCTTTTTCTAGAGCAGTCAAGCAGAAACAGAGGTGGCTGATGGTTTACTCAACGAGCAGTTTATTGATGACTCTGAAAAATGTTTGCTTTATTTTAAGACTATTAAGATAACTAAAATTAATTAAGTTTTGTATGTAACTTGAAAGTGTAAAACCAAATAAAAATGTAAAACTTAAGAATGCAAATTACCCAAACTTGGAGTAAAGGAGAAGTAAATTCTCTATCAGTGACCCCTCATGTGGTTCTGAATTATGTTTTCCTCAGACTGCTTTAGTATTGTACTGTCATATTAATGTCCAATAAAAACTTAGTAGTCAGCTGTGAGCCTGCAAACAGCAATGAATTGTTTAGGTGCATTTGTGTACCATAGTCATAAAAGTTCAAATATAGATATGGAGCAAGGGGTAAATAGGGCACTTCTTTGTAAAATATATTCAACGATATTAGTAATTTTGCTTGTGATATAGGTCTATGCATTTAAAATTATCTAAAGCCAAATGCCTCTGCCAAACGTATTATGCAACAAGGGTGTTCATGAGGTAGGGTTGATTTACATACAGTATGATATTACCCCTCCTCGAATCGCCACTTTATCATGGTGGAGGGGTTTGTGTGTCCCAGTGATCCTAGGAGCTCTGTTGTCCGGGGCTTTATGTCCCTGGTAGGGCCACCCAAGGTAAACTGGTCCTTGATGAGGGATGAGACAAACAGCAGTTCAACAAAACCTCCTATGAAGAACAAAAAATTTGGACAGCATTTTCCCTCGACCAGATGCGGGTCACCGGGGCCCCCCTCTGGAGCCAGGCCTGGAGCTGTGGCTCGATGGCGAGCGTCTGGTGGCCGGGCCTGCACCCATGGGGATCGGCTGGGCACAGCCTGAAGAGGCAACGTGGGTCTCTCTTCCCATGGGCTCACCACCTATGGGAGGGGCCAAGGAGGATGGGCGCAGTGTGAGTTGGGTGGTGGCCGAACGGCGGGGACCTTGGTGGTCCGATCCTCGGCTACAGAAGCTGGCTCTTGGGACGTGGAATGTCACCTCTCTGAAGGGGAAGAAGCCTGTGCGCGAGGTCAAGAGGTTCCGGCTAGATATAGTCAGGCTCACCTCGACACACAGCTTGGACTCTGGAACCAATCTCCTTGAGAGGGGCTGGACTCTCTACCACTCTGGAGTTGCCCTGGGTGAGAGGCGCCGAGCGGGTGTGGGCATACTTATTGCCCCCCGACTTGGAGCCTGTTCATTGGGGTTTACCCCGTTGGACGAGAGGGTAGCCTCCCTCCGCATTCAGGTGGGGGGGCGGGTCCTAACTGTTGTTTGTGCGTATGCGCCGAACAGCAGTTTGGAATACCCACCCTTTTTGGAGTCCCTGGAGGAGGTGCTAGAGGGCATGCCTTCTGGGGACTCCCTCGTACTGCTGGGGGACTTCCATGCTCATGTGGGCAATGACAGTGAGACCTGGAAGGGCGTGATTGGGAGGAATGGCCCCCCCGATCTGAACCCGAGCAGTGTTTTGTTGTTGGACTTGTGTGCTCGTCACGGATTGTCCATAATGAACACCATGTTCAAGCATAAGGGTGTTCATGTGTGCACTAGGCACCAGGATACCCTAGGCCTCAGTTCGATGATCGACTTTGTGGTCGCGTTGTCAGACTTGCGGCCACATGTCTTCGACACTCAGATGAACAGAGGGGCGGAGCTATCAACTGATCATCACCCGGTGATGAGTTGGCTTCGATTGTGGGGGAGGATGCCGGTCAGGCCTGGTAGGCCCAAATGTGTTGTGAGGGTCTGCTGGGACCGTCTGGCAGAGTCCCCTGTCAGAAGTAACTTCAACTCCCACCTCCGGCAGAACTTCAACCACGTCCCGAGGGAGGTGGGTGACATTGAGTCCGAATAGGTCATGTTCCGTGCCTCTATTGTTGAGACGGCTGACCGGAGCTGTGGCCGTAAGGTGGTTGGTGCCTGTCGTGGCAACAATCCCCGAACCCGTTGGTGGACACCGGCAATGAGGGATGCCGTCAAGCTGAAGAAGGAGTCCTACAGGACCCTTTTGTCCTGTGGGACTCTGGAGGCAGCTAATAGGTACCGGCAGGCCAAGCGGAATGCGGCTTCGGTGGTTGCTGAGGCAAAAACTCGGGCGCGGGAGGAGTTTGGGGAGGCCATGGAGAACGACTTTTGGACGGCTTCGAGGAGATTCTGGTCCACCATCCGGCGTCTCAGGAGGGGGAAGCAGTGCAGTGTCAACACTGTATATGGTGGGGATGGTGTGCTGCTAACCTTGACTCGGATGTTGTGGGTCGGTGGGGGGAGTACTTCGAAGACCTCCTCAATCTCACTAACATGCCTTCCAATGAGGAAACAGAGCCTGGGGACTCGGAGGTGGGCTCTCCCATCTCTGGAACTGAGGTCACCGAGGTGGTCAAAAAACTCTTTGGTGGCAGGGCCCCGGGAAAGGATGAGATACGCCTGAAGTTCCTCAAGGTTCTGGACGTTGTAGGACTGTCTTAGTTGACACGTCTCTGCAACATCGCATGGACATCGGGGACAGTGCCTCTGGATTGGCAGACCGGGGTGGTGGTCCCCCTCTTTAAGAAGGGGGACCAGAGGGTGTGTTCCAACTACAGAGGGATCACACTCCTCAGCCTCCCTGGAAAAGTCTATTCTGGGGTCCTGGAGAGGAGAGTCCGTCGGATAGTCAAACTTCGGATTCAGGAGGAACAGTGTGGTTTTCGTCCTGGTTGTGGAACAGTGGACCAGCTCTACACCCTTAGCAGGGTCCTGGAGGGTGCATGGGAGTGTGCCCAACCAGTCTACATGTGTTTTGTGGACTTGGAAAAGGCGTTCGACCGTGTCCCTCAGGGAATCCTGTGGGGGATGCTCCGGGGTATGGGGTACCGGACTCCCCGATAAGGGCTGTTCGGTCCCTGTACAACCGGTGTCAGAGCTTGGTCCGCATTACCGGCAGTAAGTCAAACCCATTTCCAGTGAGAGTTGGACTCCGTCAGGGCTGCCCTTTGTCACCGATTCTGTTCATAACTTTTATTGACAGAATTTCTAGGAGCAGCCAGGGCGTGAGGGGGTCCGGTTTGGTGGACTCAGGATTGGGTCACTGCTTTTTGCAGATGATGTTGTCCTGTTTGCTTCATCAGGCCGTGATCTTCAGCTCTCTCTGGATCGGTTCGCAGCTGAGTGTGAAGTGGCCTTGATGGGAATCAGCACCTCCAAATCCGAGACCACGGTCCTCAGCCGGAAAAGGGTGGAGGATGAGATCCTGCCCCAAGTGGAGCAGTTCAAGTATCTCGGGGTCTTGTTCACGAGTGAGGGAAGAATGGAGCGTGAGATCGACAGGCAGATCGGTGCTGCGCCCGCAGTGATGCGGGCTCTGCATTGGTCTGTCGTAGTGAAAAAGGAGCTGAGCTGTAAGGCCAAGCTCTCAATTTATCAGCCGATCTATGTTCCTACCCTCAGCTATGGTCATGAGCTATGGGTAGTGACTGAAAAAACGAGATCGCGAATACAAGTGGCTGAAATGAGTTTCCTCCACAGGGTGTCTGGGCTTTCCCTTAAAGACAGGGTGAGAAGCTCAGTCATCCAGGAGGGGCTCAGAGTAGAGCCGCTGCTCCTTCGCATTGAGAGGAGTCAGATGAGGTGGCTCGGGCATCTGATCAGGATGCCTCCTGGTGAGGTGTTCCGGGCACATCTAACCGGGAGGAGGCCCTGGGGAAAACCCAGGACACGCTGGAGGGACTATGTCTCCCAGCTGGCCTGGGAACGCCTCAGGATTTCCCTGGAAGCGCTAGAAGAAGTGGGCGGGGAGAGGGAAGTCTGGGCATCTCTGCTCAAGCGGCTGCCCCCGCGACCCGATCTCAGATAAGCGGAAGAGGATGGACATGGACATGGATGGACATGGACATGATATTATCCACATATTTAACTTATTTCAAATTTTCACCACATAACCGGAGACTATCCCAGCAGCATGACATGCAAGGGAGGACACAATAATGGGTATGACATAAATTAGTCACCAAGCAAATTCAGATACTTGCTGAGATTGAGCTAATACAGTATGTAGTCACCAACTAAACTGACTGCAGCCTTTATGAAATTTGAAAACCAAGAAGGCTCAGCTCCAGTCTTTCCGATAGAAGTCTAATTTTGTTCATCAACAGCAGTAATGTTCTCCACAAAAGAGAAACATTCTTTCAAAGTTTATTATCTTCTATACTGTTTACATGCAGAGTAAAAAAATAAATGTATAGCACAAGACAGCAAATGACAATTTCAGGACAATGAGGCCCCCATATGCAGCATTTTCATACTGAATGTGCATCATTTTTACAATTGGCAAATAACAACACTAACATCCAGTATAATGCAAATTAATTCATAGCATAGTATGTTTTATGCAATAATTTCTTATCATCACTTTTCTAAATAGTGATATTTTAGGCCAATAACATGGCTGAAAATGACTACTATATAATACTAAACCTATTACAAAGATGTATCTAGACAATACATGCTTACAATATTTACAGTTTAATTTAACAATACATTTGGAGCCAAGATAAATGCATTTTATCAGTAAAATATACATTGAAAGAATTCAACTGTACATAACAAAAAGAAAATAAAACCTTTTATTTCCTTTCACTACCTAAGCCAATCCACACTATATATTATGAACCAAGTCAGTAAACCCAAGCTATGGTAGTTTTTTTATTCATATTTGAATACTTCAGTATCCTATATCAACCTGGAATTGAAATTTGATTATTGCTAACTTGCTACTGGCATATAAGCACTACTGCAAGAATCAATCTGCCTTGTACTATTTTTTAATGTAGACTTCTTGTAACTGTTACAGCCTTACTACCGATGATCTAAATGGCTACTCAAAAAATCTAAATCTAAATCTAAAAGAACCTTTAGACAGTTGCATATCTATTTCCTTGTGAGGATCACTAACCAGAATTGGAAGAGTAGATTTACATGGAAGTAACTTATGACACCATGCATTCTCAGGTCTCAAAAGACTTTAAATATTTGTAATACTCTTCAATATATAAAAAAGTGTATGCTTTCTAGGAAAATACATTATTCAGACTTCCACATGGCAAGAGAATAAATAATCACAAAATCCCAGAAAAATGCCACAGGAGAAGTGGGCATATGGTGGCACAGTATTTAGTACTACCATTTCACAGCTCTGTCAGATTAAGTTTGAATTACAGCCTAGTGACTGTCTGGTGGTGTGGCTCTTACACATTCTGTGTCACTGTGCCTTTTCTCCAGATTCTTCAACTTTGCACCCATTTGTCAAAGATGTGTTTTAGGGTTACCCTGAATCACTTAATTGGTTTAATGTACTGTATATATATATAAACGTGCCTTGCGAAAAGCTCTTGTCCTAACCAAGGTTAGTTCCTGACTGCTGTCTATACTGTTTGGATATGCTTTGAATCCTAATAAGCTTGACCAGGAATAAGTGGGTTTAGAAATGACCAGAAAGAAAAAAAAAATAACGTCAAACATATAAGTACATTACTTACCAATAATACACAAACAAACAATTGTTTCAATTATTTTTAAAAAACATATAAACATAGCTGTTAAACATTTTTTACATTCAATTTCAGTCTGTTTTACCAGAATCAAATTTTAAAAATGGCAATACAGTAATCCCTCCTCCATTGCGGGGGTTGCGTTCCAGAGCCACCCGCGAAATAAGAAAATCCGCGAAGTAGAAACCATATGTTTATATGGTTATTTTTATATTGTCATGCTTGGGTCACAGATTTGCGTAGAAACACAGGAGGTTGTAGAGAGACAGGAACGTTATTCAAACACTGCAAACAAACATTTGTCTCTTTTTCAAAAGTTTAAACTGTGCTCCATGACAAGACAGAGATGACAGTTCTGTCTCACAATTAAAAGAATGCAAACATATCTTCCTCTTCAAAGGAGTCCGCGTCAGGAGCACAGACTGACAGAAACAGAGAGGAAAGCAAACAAATCAATAGGGCTGTTTGGCTTTTAAGTATGCGAAGCACCGCTGGTACAAAGCTGTTGAAGGCGGCAGCTCACACCCCCTCCGTCAGGAGCAGACAAAGAGAGAGAGAGAGAGAGAGACAGAGAAAAACAAGCAGTCAAAAATCAATACGTGCCCTTTGAGCTTTTAAGTATGCGAAGCACCGTGCAGCATGTCGCTTCACGAAGCAGCTGCACACAGAAGGTAGCAACGTGAAGATAATCTTTCAGCATTTTTAGACGAGCGTCCGTATCGTCTAGGTGTGCGAACAGCCCCCCTGCTCACACCCCCTACGTCAGGATCAGAGAAAGTCAGCGCAAGGGTGAGAGAAAAGTAAGTTGGGTAGTTTGTCAGCCATCTGCCAATAGCATCCCTTGTATGAAATCAACTGGGCAAACCAACTGAGGAAGCATGTACCAGAAATTAAAAGACCCATTGTCCTCATAAATCCGCGAACCAGCAAAAAATCTGCGATATATATTTAAATATGCTTACATATAAAATCCGCGATGGAGTGAAGCCGCGAAAGGCGAAGCGCGATATAGCGAGGGATCACTGTATTTAATCTCAACATTATATCATGAAAAGTTAAATCTTCACATCAACATAAAAGTATTCTAGAATTCAACATAGTATTGTGGTTGAGGTCTGGGCATACAGACTTCCACTTGCCTTATCTTAATGACCATGAGCACCACTGAGTCACAGTGTGCAGGTTTTTTCTTTCTTTTCAGTTTAATTGTCCCCTAGTCTTTGCTGAAATATATGTATTATGGTTTAGTTAAATTATTAAGGTTAATAAATGTAACTGTAAAAAATCATATATATAGTATTTTACCTGCATGTTATATTCACCTGTTTGTTTTATAGTTTGCTTTAATCATATTATTAATATCTATTTGTTAATGAGTTTAGAATTAACATTCTAAATGGAGTAACACTAAAATAAAGACTGAATACTGAAGCAATCTTTACAAAGCTTGGAAATGCTTTACAAACAACACAATGCCTCTTTGGCATTTACTTCAAACACAAATCTCTTGTTTGACAGATCTAGTCCCATAAGACCACTAACATTAAAATAAATTAAACTTGAAACATAATGAACTTTTTGACATGCTGTCAACCTGATTTTTAACTGTGCATTCATGTGTACAATGCTGCTGACCCACCTATAATTATAGACAAATACTAGACAGTATTCAAAGCAAGTGGATCATTACTGCTCTCTTGACAAAACGTTTTTATTATTTATGACATTTCTTTAATCACATTTTCCACTCAATTGCTCTTTCTTTTTGAGCCAGATATTTATCAGCCTTTTGACTAACACGTCAGGTCTCATATTAGTTTTTGCACATCTTATCTGAGGATAAACTCCTGTTGACATCACACAACGGAGTGTTGCAACTTTTCCTGACCATTAGCAGCCAAGGGCTCTTTCAATAGCTTTCCATGATGACAGATAACAGAGATAGCACTAGCCTAGGAAAACAGGTCCAACAAATACATAATTTGAAATTAAGTTGTTTAACGTCAGACCCTGTGTGAGCAGCAGATAAGCAAACAAGAGCAGTTTACCATTCTGTAGCTGTTCATTGTGCTCCGAGATGGAAATGTGATTACTGTGTACATATTTTCTGTATAAACATCCATCCTCAAAGTTATGGTCTGATGTACCTGTTAGTTATCACGTATTTAGAAATAAGGTAGAAAATAGAAACTGATGCATATCGTTTAAAGTAACCTTAAAAGTCAATCTGGGACCTTGTAAAATGAACACAAAGAATACCCCCATCATTTTGGCTAATATGACTTTGAATATGCTGCAATTAATGTATTGAACCAGAAAGTAAGGGTTCATTAAAAATGCACCAATACATAATCTAAAAGTGATGTCTACTTAAATGTAACACACTTTTAAGATCCATAACCATGTTTACTTTGTATTTTAACAATTTTTACAATTAAAATAAATTTCCTGTTGTTAAATAATCGTTCATTAAGAGTTTAAACTTATTATTATTACCACTTATGTGATTAATGTAAATTTACCTTGGGTCATTTAATTGCCTTGCAGAAATTCCAGGCTTAATACACTTATTTTCAGAAAAGTTGTTAATTTACATAGTCATGCAACAGCAGTATCTAAACTACATTCTTATTCTATGTTAACTAATGTTGTCTTATTTTAATTTCTTACTTTGTCTTTTATTTTTCTTTTCTTCATTATGTAAAGCACTTTGAACTACTTTTTTGTATGAAAATGTGCTATATAAATAAATGTTGTTGTTGTTGTTACATGTAAGATTGTTTGACACTCAGAAACAGAACAGCTAAAATGAATCATGCAAGCTTAGTCTGGTAGCATTTCAAGGGTAATAGCGACAAAGCCTGCTAAGTGTGCAATAATGTGCTGAAATACAAAGGCAGTGTATCTACAAAACAGTACCACATAAAAAAGAAATGCCATCTGCAATGCTGGACTCCAGCCTCCTACAACATTGGCAGCATTAGCAAGGAAAACCTGTAATGACTGACACTCATAGGAAATCTCATACTGAGCATGTACAAGTATACAATATGACATGTTCTAATTGAAACAGTTAAAAGAAAAAGGGGTGCCGTATTCCATCTAGAGGCACTGTCACCAGTTGAATAAAAAAACAGTTTATCAAGAAAGTAGCAGGAGCTAGAAAATAAATTAAAAAACAACCAGTTATCACCTGCAAGTTTCCACTTTTGACTTTTACACTGTGCTAACAACCAAGAGATATATCACAAAAATATCACAAAAACATGAATCATGATGACTGACTGTCATGAGATACAGGTCTATAGGGGTGCATGTTTTAAAACAAAAATAATTAAACAAATAAATAAAAACAGTGCAACTCAGGCCCTATGGGTTCATGCATGGCTAAGGAGCAGGGCAGACAAGAGGTGTTTGGTGCGGCGCAGTGGTTGTTTAATTGGTCAGCTGTTTCACATTGGCACTCTGCTGACTGCAATTAGGATGCCATGCCAACAGGTAGATAAAAGAGTCTGAGCAGGACAGGAGGAGGATTGAAAGAGAATGGAATAGAAACAAATCAAAGAAAGTGAAGGCGATTTGATTGCTGAGTTGGGGAGAAGGTAAATGAAGGAAGACAAGTTGGGCGACTCGTCCTGCTGAACAGTTTATAAGGAGTAGTGCGGTGGGTTGATGGTGCTCCAGGAGGTGCTCAGAGCTGAAAAGGCAGAGCTGTCGTGAGCAAGAGATGAGGTGGATAAGTCTATGGTGTCATGGATAATGGACTATCTGTCCAGCAGACCACACTTTGTGAAGCTCAAGAACTCTGTCTCTGATGTGGATGCACTGGAGCACCACAAGGGACAGCCCCCTCTCCTTTTCTGTTCCTCCTGTACACCACAAACTATAAATATAATACCAGGTCATGTTACTTGCAGAAATTCTCGGATGATGCTGCAGTAACAGGATGCATTGGGTTTTTGTGAGATAAGAGTTTTTTGATTTTTTGGTGCAAACTTAAATCAGCAAAACCAAGGAATTGCTTATTGAGTTTTTCCACACCAGGGACTCTATGTCCAGTCAATGCTATTAAAATTTTGGGGTCCACATCAGTAACAAGCTGGATTGGTCTGGTAACACAAAGGAACTATATAAAAAGGGCAAAGTAGATTCTTTAACGTGAGTAATGACATCCTTTAGAAGAGAAAGAAAAAAGTGAGACAAATAATGATGGCCATTATGAACAATGCTCTCTGTGACACATTATAATTAGGGGCTTTTAGCCAATGGATTATGCAACAGAAGTGTGTTGACATACTACTGGGGGTCCTTCATCCTAACACCAATAATGACTTTACAATGTCTCCCAGTGATTGATCTCATATCACCAGCAAAGTCATGTATTTTTTTCTAATGTTTTGTAATTCTGGTCTGTATTTCAGGTAAAATGTTGTAGTTTCTTATAATATTTGTGAGCTTCTGTAAAGGCTAAATGTCCCCTTGGGACCAAAAATCTATTTAGTAATAAGCTTTGATTGAATTAAGGAATTTTGGTAGGCACCTAAGTAAAATGTTGCATGAAACTTTAACAAAGAACCATACAACTTTAAAGTACAAATAATTAACCTATAAATATAAATTTATAACACAAAAAGTAATTCATATACAAGCAACACATGTAATTCTTCTCTATAATTAAAATTTACTCAAAATCACTCTAGCTGAGCATGTCCAATGATCTGAGGATCAACTTTGCTGGTATGTGTGCAGCCCAATGTTAAAACAAAAAGCACTAACTCATGAGAGAAAGGAGAAGCAATGAGAACATGCAGAGGTTAACACTAGTGACAAGAAGTGGTTGATAATTTGAGGATCTCTCTATGCAATTGCTAAGCTTCTTATAACACAGAAAAGTAGAAAATGAGTTTATCTCATTTTTCTACATACTACAAGAGAGTAATAACCAAACAAGTAAGCTTCAAATTAACTGGTAGCGTTTGTTAACTTTTTATAGGAAGATGACAATGTAATTAATCTTATTAATTACTGTATGTCATTTTACAGTAAAGAAGCAGTAACTAAAAACCTATAATCTGCATGGTTAGTCTCTTATGATCTTACATTTTATAGCTTCATTTCTATCTTTTCCATACAGAAGTCTAGTTAAATTCATAAACATGAATGTATCAGTAGCTGTAGCCTTTCCACATATGTTATAACTAGATATATGGCCACATACATTTCACTGTGCTTCATACTGACATTCTCATAGAGCTAAACATTCCAAGAAATTTTGCTGCATAAAATTATTATTATTATTACTATTTCACAACTTTATTGTACTTAAGACAACAATGGAGAAGAAAGTCAGAAATATTTAATCACCCATACAAATAGTTCTATGGGAAAGTGTGAATAGGATAACAACATTGAAATTTGGAGTTATTGTACCAGAACTGTGTGGTATGGTGGAAGAGTGTAGAGTTCAGCTGTCACACCAGTCTATGCATCAAGGTTTATTTCTCATCCTGGCCGCTGTTTCTGTGGAGTCTGTCCTTGGCTAATTGCTATCAGTTAAACTTTGATCTTTCTTATAATCTGTAACAAATAAATAGGCAAACAAAGGCAAAGCATATGCTTTATCATGCAAAATGTTAATATACAGTAAAACTGTTGCAAGTTTACTGTATTATATTTTTTAAACTAATGTTGAAATTGGAAAATCTAGCAATTTCATACATTTAATTACAAGATAAATGCATGAGGAATAATTTGTTCTTAACTTCTATATCATATGCTGTAAAAATGTAAACAGACATATTTTAAGTACTTCCTTTTTTCTCATATTTCAATTAACACATCCAATGAGTAAATTTCAAGTGCCTCCTTTTACTATGACAAATATTTAACGAGTGCAATAACTAAAATGAAAAATAAATATTTCAAGTTAACTACATTTGTAAACATTTAACAACTTTAAAGTACTTCCTTTTCCCTTCACAGCCATGAATATTAATGAAAGTGCAACAAGAATGAAGAAAAGAATTACAGCAGAGATTACAGGCAGGTAAGGACTAATCAAATTAAGAGAGGAAAATAACTGGAAAATAAAGTAACATTTATGCTTTTGAACACAAGAAGCACACAGTCAATTACTTCCTCACTCTTTTAGGATTATAAAAAATGCAGCAGCTGATCTAAACAGTCAGTCTGGAAAGTGCATTTTAGTTAAAATGATAGCACATGTCAACTAGTTGCTGACTTATTGTGAATGACAGATCACATTTCTTAAATAAATGTGGCAATATATTTTTTGGTTACATACAGTACACTGGCACAGATGCAGAGGCAGCTTTTTTGCTCCTGGCGACATTTGCCTGCACTGCACTTTTTGGACACTGTGATTGTTGGAGTAGAAACACTTTTACACTTTAGCATCATTAACTTCTTGTTTATGTTCTCTTTCATCCTAGTCTATCATCGGTTATGACTATCGATGTCCCAGGAAAAGGAAGATGTGCACAGTTGCAAGTATCCTTGGCATCACAGAACCAAGTAGCAAATCAACAGCAATCTCCCAAAAGCCAGATCATAAATTTTCATTAATGCAATAAAGTATGAGGGCCGCAAATGGCAACTCCAAAATTTACACACTTGTATAAACAAGTTAGTTTCATTTGTAACATCAAGTACTAAAGCTTTGTTCTTCACCTTGCATTTCCTCCAACCAAGCCCACCACTGTTTATTTTTAACATCTATAGTGCTTGTGTCTTTACCATCCAATTTTAATTCCATTTCAAATGGAGATTTTCAATCCTGCACTGTATGTTCATGGTGTCTCAAATACCACTGGCATTTATAAGGATGCCATTACACAGATTATTTAAAATGTGTCCAAAACATAAATGCTTGTTGATTTTTCATATGGCTGTTGCTTCTTTAATAAAGCAGCAAAACAACCAGTGAATATTTTTAGGACTCTAAAATGGAAATACAACAGAAAATCAGCAATTTGTTATAAAACATTAATAACTGCACAATGCCAAGAGTAAAAAAATATGAAGAGATAAGAAATAAAACATCACAGGATTGGTTGGCCTGCAATAATTACTCTAAGAAAACAATGGTAAATCATTTGGGAAGTTATAAAGAATCCTAAGAATGTATCAAAAGAATTACAGAGTCTCTCACCTCAGCCAAGGTTTGTGTTTATGACTCCACAACCAGAATGGCACTGGGAAAAAATGTGCTTCACTGGATAGTAGCAAGGTGGAAACCATTGCTATCCAAGAATAACATAAATGCTTGTCTCTCAACTGCCCGGAAGCCCCCAGGAGATTTTCAAGCTTTTTTGGGGGAGTCAAAGTCATAGTTTTAAAACCAACACAGATACTTTGGTAGGACAGTTTAACAATGCTTATGAATTAAAGCAGTTCCATAAAAAGACTGGGCTAAAATCCCCCCACTGTAATGTGAAAGATTGAGATTGAATCTTGCGGTTGCAGTAACTTAATCTAAAGATAGTGCAACCTGTTATTAACACTAGAATCCCTGAAGCCTGTGGAAAAAACTCATAATCCCGGCCCACCTTAAATTCCTTCGCACCTCTCCATCAGCGTCTTTTCTGTTGTAAATGCGTCAATCAGCAGAAGCAGCAAGCCGCCTGCTGTCAAGAGACGGACCCCCAAAAGACGGACCTCAACTCAGGCAAAAAGTTCTCCCAGCTCAAGCCAAGGCTGCTTATCTGCCTGTGAGATCTGGAGTTGTACAGGGTAAATAATACAGTACATAATTATTTGGAATACAGTAGACCCCCCACAAAGTCGCGGTTCAGAGTTCATGGCCTCAGTCATTCGCGAATTTTTCCTTATAACCTATCTAATAATTGTTAGCGGAAACTGCAAATATCCTCCGCAATTTTTATGGCTTTTATCGTGGCAATACTGCACTGTAGGGAGAACAGGAAGCAACTGTAGAGGAAAACGCGGCTTGGGATGGTGAAAATAGCCAATAGAATTTGAAACTGCAACTCCCAGCAGTACCTGCAGTGGCTCTGATTGGTCTTCTGCTGAGGGTGCTGGGGCTGTTGGGGTCAAACGATGTCAGCACGGCTTTTAAAAAGGGGGCCGGTGACCAAAAGCAAAAAAAAGTTTTTGGAATTTGTGTTACAAGTTCCTGTCTGTCTGCCTTCTGTTGGGTTACCTATACTTATTAATTTTGTCCTGGATCATTTTGTGGTTGGCATCTGGATTGTCTGCCATCTGCCTGTGTACATGAGGACTGTAAGTGGATTCATGGCCATCCTGCAAAGAAAGGAGTGCTCCTGAACCCGTCCACCCATCTTCACCATTTCATGAACTAGCGGTAGGACTATCTTTACATTCCCATTCAACATGCAGATCTCTGGACTATCTATTTTCATCATTACATTTCATCCGTTGCCGTTTTTCATGATTTACTGTGTGTGTTTTGCTTGTGCTTTGTACAATAATGATCAATCTTCTCAAATGTACATATTGTAAAATGCCAAATGAAGATTAGATAGTCTTTTGGCTTCAGAATCTGTAGTGGTTCACTTTCTCCTGCATTCCTTTGGCTAGAGGTTTTCTCCCCACTCTCCTCCATGGCCTTTTTACTTCCCACTATAACCATTAGAGACTTCACTGAGTGAACTTAGCCATGCTTTGAGGCTATTTAATTTCTATTACTTTGTATTGTGAATGTCGGTGTTCTGTTCAGGAGTCTTGAATATTTCAAAAAAGGGGAGTGAGCTCACCAAAGTGCTCCACAAAGCAGGCCAGGGGCACCACCACCCTGCACAGACAAGGCTCACCCAGAGATAGCTGGTCCCGATTCCTACCTGCAGAATGAGGAGCTGACTTTAAAAGTTTAATACACAACAAAAGCTCCACAAATATACCAAAAATGCCCTAAATGGGAGAGTGTGACTTCTGGCTTGTGAACAAAAGGGCGATGTTGAATCTTTATGAATGAAGAAACATATTCACAAAATAGAAAAAAATGTTGTATAACAAAATGCTCAAAAACAAAAAAAGGGATTTTCCAAGAATGGTGATCCAATGTGAACTAGTCCCAATACACAAACCAAAAGACAATCAAAAAAAATAGTAATATTAACAAGACTCCTTACAAACTCACCCTATATTTTATGTACTTATTGTCTTTGCCCTACAATGCCATGTTTGACGCCTACTTCCAGCATTACTCTGTTGGATGGAAATGTAGCTTAACATGAAAGCAAAAATGATTACAAACACACTACACTACAGGTCTACAACCAAATTAAATGTCTTTGTAGTTCTGACATAAATATGTCTTGTGAAATACTGCAGAACTAAATATGTGAATGTCTTCTGCAAGGAATTAGCAAACCTTCCTAGGCTGGAAACTAACTGGTGTCTGTTTCTGGTGATACAGAAAAGTGGGAGGAGTACTTCACTGCAGAGCACCAACTAATGACGTCCTCTACAGATTACATTTAGACAAGAGCCTGACCACTTCTCTGTGACTGGTCTTGTTCTTTCTTAGTGCAGACTGTATTGCTAAAGAGATTATTTTAGCACTTTGTTGAAGAAGAGCTCACTCCACAGGTGGCAATACACTGTGAAATTAACAGTTTGCAAAGACGTATGAGGGCAAATATTGTACTACTTGCACTTTTGTACACAGAAAGTAATTTTGCATAGAGTGAAGACTGATTAAGTTTAACTGAGACCTTTCACTATATGCTTTAATTACTTCACTGTCACTCAGCTTCTCAAACATCTCTGCTGTGAGGTAGGGGTCTTCTAAAGTTGACCTTTGTTTCTGTCTCTGAATACAAAATTCAGTAGTGCAAGTTTTCTCAACACCTTGTAAGGTTTTGAGAAGTCACAATCAAAATGAAAAGATGATAGAAACGCGTGGTGGAGCAGTGGTTCCCATGACAGAAGCTTCAGATAAAAAGCAAAAAACAAATCTGGACATGATGACAATCTGCTTTAGGGCACAATGAAAAACAGAACAGAGTAGAAAACAGAATTGAATAGAATAGAACAGAACAGAACAGAGTATAGAACACTAATGGTTATAGATTGGTGCCCAGTAGCCCACTTCACAGGGAACTTATCCTATGACACCCAGCCAATCTGTGATTACAGAGGGGCACTGTTTGTTTTTGTGTACTGCCAATTTGAGACAGAAGGCCTTGTGGTCTAATGAGAATGAAGTGGAGCTTTACAATGTGAATATGAAGCCGTGTGTGTGGTAAAAAGTAAACATTGTGCACCATCCAGGTCACATCATTCCCTGCTGTAAAGTATAAGCAGTGGACTGACAATCATATCAGGATTATTTGAAAGGAAAGGAATAATATGCAATACAAATAATTCATGCATCCCTCTGCCAGAAAACTGAAACTAGAGAAGAAGTTTGTGTTTCAGAGGAGCAATGGATCAAAGCACAATGCCAGAACAACTGTGTACTGGCTCAAAAAAAGAAAGACAGACACAGTTATAAAACCCTTGTAAGTGTAGCTCTTTCCTTATGAGAAGTTGAAAAGAATGCCTTGGTGTCAGTGAGTACAGTTTCCTACACCAGGAACTTGGAAACAGACAGAACAGGCCCAAAGCCACAACAGAATCTGATGATATGTTCCGGAGAGTCAACAGCTTGCGGGATAGGTGTCTCAATAGGACAAAAGCTTCATGCACAGTTTAAGATTTGTGCAGCATTCATTTCTCCAACTGTTTTTACTTTTTTTTTTTTTTTGTTCTATGCTTTAATTTCAGAGTACATTCAGACTGGTGATGGTTCCCTGCCTAGGCAAGCCTCTTTTCTTATTTTTCAACTTTAGCAGTGTCTCTCTTACTACCATTGCAGTAAGTTTCTAAACCTTTATAAAAACATGTTTTCACTTTATCATTATGAGTTACTGAGTGCAGATTGATGGTCAAAAATGATAAATGTAACCATTTAAACCAATTAAATCTACAACACAATAAAGTGTGTTAAAAATAAAGGAGTTTGAATGTTTTCATAATCCACTGTATCACCTATATTTTAAAGAGTATTGTTTTCCTCTATAATTCTGAAAATAAATGGAAAAAAAGTATTTCCCAGGCTTTCCCCAGTTAAGACAAACATGGTATAAAGGGTAACACAAACAAGAGTAAAATATGTGGCGGAGTTAAAACTACAATAAAAGTAATCTTTACTGTCATGCTAAAATGTACTATATGAGTCAAATACTCTGTATGAGAAATGTAAAGCAAAAATGCTACATTACTACATATACAATTAAAAGTAAAATAATAACTTGCCAGTGAAAGGGTAAGAAATGTCACACCTAAAAACAGGAAAATATTTTTGAACTTGGTCTAGGTCCAGGTTAAGTCTGCCTGGATCAGGTTCAATCTTGTCCTTACCAAACTGTATTCTATCACCAAATATAAAGAAGAAGTTCTGCACAAAGACAAAAATATTGCACATGGAATGGAAAAAGCTGACAATGTCATTAAATAGATACACCTTGTTTTCTGCTCTTTGGGGAATGTCAGTGGCTAAAAGGGAAGATTTGCGTGAAATAACGTGATTTTTATGGTTTTGATAGTTGGCTTTGGACTTTAAATATCTGGGTATATTGAAAGCCAAGCTACTGTTTAAAGATCTGGGACAAAAGGGCAATAAAGAAAAAAAAACACAAAACATTAAAATTGTCAAAGATGAAAAGGCATGTCTACACTTATTAAGTCTGGCTGCCAGTATATTGATCAATATACTTAGTTTACTTCCATTTTGAACATTTTTGTTACCTTCATTTTTGATGACATGATAAAACTTGTGAGGGATAAAGAACCACAGGATTTATTTTGTATATGCAGTTTATTGCAATAGGCATATATGCTGTTAAGTTAGTTAATTTGTGGCTAGTGTCATCCGAGAGTTCCTCAAGTGTCCATTTTTAAACAATAAATGATAAAAAAAATAAAAATAAAAACTTCAGTCGCCAATATAAAATATTTAAGCATCACCAGGGAATTAAAGCCTATCTACTTATCAGCATGTGCCCAGAGGAACACACAGGTGGGATCATAAAAAGAGAGTACACAACATAGACCTTAGACTTTGACAAGGTCAAAAATCCAACTTTTTATCCACTGAATGATCAAGAGGTATACAAAAGAAGAATCTTGGTAATCTGGACAGCAAATGAAGAGTGTACTAAGTTAAATAACATGAGCAAATTGTAAGGCAGCTTACCAGATGCAGATGCAAAACAACCTGGAACATGAGGAGACCAAACAGTGCTGTAAATTACACCTTCATGACCTTGAAAAGTGCATATGGATCTGTTTATTGCAGGGTCCCACTGAAAACAAGATTAACTGATGTCAATGTCAATAATTTACTCAATTAGAGGCAGAAAACTGAGATGCTTTAAAAATCAACTTCTCCAAAAGAGGAGCAGCAGTAACCCTGCTCTTGAAAAAGAGCACAGCAAAAAGAAACACACACCTTTAAAAACTAAATATGGGTTTATTTTGCAAATAATATTCAACCCTCTGCCTTTTCAAAATACACAATCCTAAGATTTGAGTAGTTTATCATTTAAAAGAGTGCCTTTGACTATGTATGACTAAATTAAAGTCAGAAAACAAGCAAGCTGATTAAAACAGGTTTATTGTGTTTATGCAGCTGTAACTCATTATAGTAACATAAAGAATACCACGCTTTCCAGCATTTTCATCTCTACAGGTCAACACAATATAAACATTAAACATCATTTTAATATTTCAATGTGGAATTCAACTAAAAGCTCGCTGAACCAATAAATTAACAGATGTATCTGTGCTTGGGCACACATTTACTGAAACAACTTGGTGTCACAAAATAAGTAATTTTTGTTGAAGAGTTTTAGAAATAATTTACATTTGATATGATTTCATGAAGGAGATGTAACTTTCAGATCTCAAATAATCCATTACTTAGTTCACATTTATCAAAAACATAACATTTATTGAAAATGTTATGTAAAATGTACAGTAGAAGTACCAAGCAAATTTAAGTGGGTGCTTTCAACTTAATGGAACAAGTATAATTCACCATTATTACAGTATAGCTTAGAAAATGCAAAATACAAAGAATAAAGAAATTTTCATTGCTGTCAACCTTGCAACAATACCTCTAATAAGTGTTACTTGTTGCATACTCTTCTTATGAAGGCATAATTCAATTCTTCACAATTCTATTTGGCATAAGGTCTGCATCAATTGAATGCACAGCAATAAAAATATATTACGCTTTAAGCAATACCCTTCAATATGCAGCATTTTTTATTTGTTTTTAATATTAAAAATGTTCAAGGTACCTAATAATTTGTTTAACATATAAGGTTAATAAACTAGCTCTTTGATTGTTTACATTCAATATAAAGGATTCTGCTTTACGCCAGCTTTCCCTAGTCTCCACATGCCTCTGAATTTTCAAGTTGGAATCTAAAAGTTGCGAGCACATGCTCAAGCTAAAACAATCAACATCATTGTCACCTGCATTTCCCATTAGGGGCAACAGAAGGACCAATATTGTAATATTGAAATTATAATGAGTGATTGGGACACCAAGGCTGTCTGATAGGCATTCAAAGATTTTTGTCCAGAATGATGTTAATTTAGTGCACGCCCAAAAGATATGGCCCAGTGATGCTGGAGCTCGACTGCAACATTCACAGGTTGAATCTTGCCCTAGATGCACTTTGGACAATTTTAAACAAGATAAATGTGCTCATTAAAAGATTTTAAGTTGAATGATTGAATGCTTTGCACATATGGAGCTAGAGCAGGGATGGGTAAAGTCAGTCCTGGAGGGCCGCAGTGGCTGTAGGTTTTTGTTTCAACCCCAATTGCTTGATTAGAAAACAATTGTTGGCAATAATTTTATTTCATAGCTTGTTAGTGCTTTAACTCTGCCATGTCAGGTCATTCTCATATCCTAGATGTTTTTTTTCCTTTCTATGGCTATCATCCAAATGATTTGAAGTCTAAAACCGGATGAGTTATTCTCAGTCCTTAACTTTTTTTTCTCTTCACTTTCCTTCTAAGTACTTAATTAAACCAAATAGTGCATGATAAATATACACAGGTGTGGAGTCTAAAACCGGATGAGTTATTCTCAGTCCTTAACTTTTTTTTCTCTTCACTTTCCTTCTAAGTACTTAATTAAACCAAATAGTGCATGATAAATATACACAGGTGTAAATGGAAACAAGTTATATGGAGAACTGCTGGTTTCTTTTGTCATTTGCATCTTATTGCTAAATAAGGAGCAATTAAAAACCAAGACTACAGCTGTTTAAGACTAAAATAAACAATAAGCGTTCAAAATCTTAATGAGTGAGGCCACTAAAATGAAGCAGAAGTGTCACTTGAGCAATAAGTGCTTCTTATTAAGAAATCCTGCAACGACTGTGGCAATCCAAGAATGACTTTGCCCACCCCTGAGCTACAGTGTATTCTATGCATGGCTGCCTTCCACTTCTTTTCTGAATCTTTCTTTTCTGGAAAAGATCCTTTCCCCACCATACACTAGGATCTTTGAAAGGAAGTGACTTTAATATGTTCTTATATATTGTTGGGGTGCTCTCTGAGTTTTCAAGACTGATCAGTATTTCTTTGGTAATAGAAATGGATGGGAAGTGTGGAAAATTAGCTAGGTTCCTTTTAGCAAAGTTAGTGATTTGAAAGTAGTGGAAAAATAGTGTTGATGGGATGTTAAATTTGAAGTGTAATTGTTCATGCAAAAATATTATCTATATACAATTATCTAAATGTTTTAATCTCTTGACATTTTCCAAAGATTAAAAACTGTTTAGGCCTGAGAGTATACAAAAGGGTGACTGTCATGTATAGGTGCAAAAGATAAAGCTTCTCAGCCTTATAGTGCTCCCTGCATTGGTTCCATATTCTGAGTGATTGATGGGCAATTGGATTATATATTGCCAATAATTTGTATTTACTGGTCCTCAAAGCAGTGCATATAAAGATGTACAGCAATTTTTAGTTGCTATCGCAGACCTGGCATGTTTTCATTTATCAATTTCTGTTAATATCCAGGTCTTTATGGCCTACACATTTGCCACCCAGTAATACAATTGAAACTTAGGTAGTGCCATGCCACCTTCTGCTTTAGGTTTTTGCAGAGTCACCCAAATAAGGTTATAATTAAGTCTAGTTTCTTAAAGAACGATTTGTTAATGTATATGGGGAAGCTCTGAAATAGAAAAAGAAGCTTGGTAAGGATGATTATTGTGACAGTATTGATTCTCCCCACTAGTCTCATATGGGGGACACTATTTTCTTATGACTTACAACACTGATGTGAAGAAACATATTAAACATGTCTATATGTTAATACATCAAGAACCAGAAACCAAGGTATATTGTGAATTTCCCCATCTATCTATCTATCTATTATACACTGTGAGATCTGTGCATCATTACATCCCAGCACTCCATAATATTGCATATTTGCTCTTTCTCTGTCTGTTTTTTTTGACACTGGACATTCCTACTGTCTCTTGCAGTACTCATGCATATGATTCTTCAATGTACAAACATTATATATGGGTACCATGTTGCAAGACACAAGGCCATACAATAAATCTTTATTTCAAACAGTGCACTTCACATAGTGCACAACCACAAGGCTCAGTTTCCTGAGGGATAGGCAAACCAACATGAGCTTCTCATAGATAATATCTAATATTTCAGACCTTGTTTGGTGTTCTTAACAAGATGATGCTACAGTTGTCTGTTGTAAACATGTTACAAAGCAGTGTCATCCAAAAAAAACAAGCTTTTACCATATTTAAAGGGACAGTGTGTAGTGCTGAAATGTTTACTTCTAGCCTTTGCCTTGCATATGAGTTTTTGAAATAATATGAGTTTCTGTATTGCTGATTTTGTAAATGACATATTTGGTTGTAAGTGACACTCCTAAGGTGGAACTTAATGGGTGACTCTGGGTTTGTGCACAAATTAGTATAAACAGCGCCATTTACAAAAGTGAAAGATTAAAACTAGGAAAGAAAGGTTTTCCAGTAGATGATTTCTGAACATCAACCTGTGTATTTGAAGAGTCAAAGAGTAAAGTGGACCTACTGGCAGAAGGATCACAACAGCACCTACAGTACAAGCAATGTGTGTGTTTTCAAAAATTTCATTAACAAGTCAGAAAAGGAGTGCAGTTATAGTTTTCTAGCTTTTTTACATTTTGATTTTTTTTACCCATTCTTCAAACATACAATAATCAGAGTCAACTGCAACAAGGAAAACCTGTTCATTCTCCCAATATTAAGGATCAGTGTGCAGACAGAAGTATGGACTGAACCAGACACGTAGCTCAGGTTGACATCCTTAGTCATGAATTTGAATCTGAGATTTTGCAATTTTTCATCTTCTTTTTGCTGTTAATGTGGACAATTATCTAGAAGTCTTGAACTGAAAGAAACTGAACTCCAGTGAAATTTTGCTTAATTTCTACAGACTGTATGTTACTCCAGACTTGTTTCCAAGGCTTTTCAAGCTTGCCATGCGTATGGCAACATTACTTGGCAAAATATACAGCTTCAAGTAGGTCTTTTCACAAATGAAAATACTAAAAGTAAGTACAGAAACATGTTGACTAACAGATACAGATCTTTGCAATGAATTAATTGTTGTGAGGACAAGAATCTTGATTTAAACAGTTTGTGTATAAACAAGCAGCTTTATTATTTTGCTGAAACAGTGTCACAAAGAAATCACTCAGGGTTGTTTCCTTTTAGAACCAAATAATGCTTAATTTTCAGGTCATAAGACTGAGTGCGTTTTCCATGCTTTCCAGTCTTGGCTTCCTTAACTCACATGTGTAACTCAGCTTAATTCAAAAGGGTAAGTAAGCCCACAGTCATCAATGTTGACTCGCATAACTTCCAGATCTTTTATTTTAGAATTATTGCTGTCTTACAATTCATGCTACGAATGGAAAAACTTTATCCAATATAGTCAAGCATGAAATCTGAAGGCAACCATGAGATTTTATTTTTTTTAACATAGCTTCCCAAGTCAAGATGTTGTGTGCATGCAATGCAGTGAGAGCTTGAACACACTTTTATGATGTAAATTCAATTGCTAATGGCTTCCACTGGGGGGCTATAAGGACAGATTATTAATTAAAAGGGTGACATTTATAAACATTATTTGCTAGGGAGTAAACTGTCTTATTCATCAAAGCAGAAAGAGGCCAGCACCAATGCTGTGAGATTAAGATAAATGTGTAGTTAACAGGTCCCTTAGACTTGATATAGATTACAATGACTATATGTGTGTACCTCTGAGAGATACACTTTAATGGATTATATGCCTTCAGTAATTCTTTTATAACAGTACAAAATTGTTTTCTATTGAAAAATCAGTCTTATTGTTACTGTTGGCAGAGCTAGTAAATTTATAAACATATAACAATATCTTGCAACATTATGCATTGAAATGTCTGGCTTTGGAGGACACGTTTAAGGTTATGGCAAACTTTACTATCTCCCAATGGATATTAACCTGGTGATGTTCTTATTTTTGCTTAATGCACAAGAGACATGAAGGAAGTAAGAGAAAAAAACAGCACTTATACAAATTATTTATGGAAATTTCATTCAGGTATTATGATCTATATAATTAACTTTTGTCTGTTTTAATGTACTCCCTACAACTGAACAGCTTAACTCCTCAATGAACATAATGATTTCTTATGTCACACTGTTATTGTGCATTGCATAGTTTTACTGCTACTAACTTATAACATGTGACTGCAGAATTGGGTAAAGGTAACATTAAGTGGCATAAATCCATTAGACAACTTTGGGAGAATAGCAGAATGGTATTGGTCAAAGCATATTCCTCTGGGAAATGATGTGAATGTCATTACAGAAAAAAAAAGAAATACCATATATGAGGTCATTCTTTTTAATGACATCTTCTTTCAGATATATATATATTTGTGCTGCTGAGAACCTCATTGAGTATATGCACAGTGTAAGGTAAAAAATGGCTAAACATGTCTTATCTCCCCCGATTGATGTGGAAGACTAGTTGCATGTTCCAAAAAATAAATTACAATACATAAAAGTTTTAAGAGCAACTGATGTTAAAAATAGCATGTTTACATAACCTATCTTTTCTTAAGCTACCTACCTCAAGTCACTACTTTATCAGGATTCTGAACAAGAACATAAAAGGAATGAAGAACTTCAGATAGATCATAACTTAGAAAAACAAGGAAGTTTGGCACTTGACGAAAACATGACCAAAAAAGGAAAAAATATTTCAGAAACTACACAGGCAGTCTGTACATACTTGTAAGAAGGAATGTCAAATACTAATCAGGTGCCCAAGGAAATAAAAAGATAGTGAGAAACAGTAAGCTGTTCTAAGACTTTAATTTAAGCTATAAAAAACTCAACTTAACACAGCTGTGGGCCTGCTGTATGAAAAGCTTTACTCTTTAATAAAGAAGTAAACACCATTCATCTCAAATGCTATATAATGATAATGTCAAAAGTATTGTACAATAAATTGGTTGGAAACAGGACAAATACTCAAGTACTGAGGTTAAAACTACAAAAATAATAGACTTATTGAAAAACAATCAAATAGGAAAATGCTCCTCAAGTTGAAGAATAACAGAGCATGTGATTTGGCAGCTACTCTTAGCTGGGCACTGGGGGAAAAGAAAACTATGAATAACGTCCATGAGTACAGCATGTATTAGCCAGTGTCTGTGAAGAACCTTAACTTAATCCCCTTGCTTATGGATACTCCACCAGCACTTCAGTGCACTAAAATTAAAATGAGTATACAGTATATCAGTGCACTGCATTTCACATGGAGGTTGAGTTTTTGGAAAGAATTTTGAGATCTGCCATTACACTCAGATGAAAAATGAGGCTAGTGGCAAAGTGTTCTGCAAATGGTATTGATAGTATCTAATGGAAGTGAAGGTAAGTCCATTGACCAGGATAGCACTGTAGTGTTTGTCTGATGAGATGACATATGTGTCAGAAACCTTCAGACTTCTTAAAGTAAACTGTTGCTAGAACAATGTCTCTTTGGAAACAGATCAAAGTGGCAAAATCAGGACATGATAGCATAACAGAGAGAGAGAGAGAGAGAGAGAGAGAGAGAGAGAGAGAGAGAGAGAGAGAGAGAGAGAGAGAGAGAGAGAGAGAGAGAGAGAGAGAGAGAGAGAGAGAGAGAGAGAGAGAGAGAGAGAGAGAGAGAGAGAGAGAGAGAGAGAGAGAGAGAGAGAGAGAGAGAGAGAATTCTTAACCTGTTCAGATAATTTAATTTCTCAATCTTGATAAAAGACAATATACTCATAAAAACATGGAAACCCTTCCATATACTACTGATTCGGAACAGGAACAGTTATAATAGGAACAATTATGATCCAGTAACAGTTTGTAACACTTTTGGGTAAGATGACCCATCATTTCTTGATAATTTAACAATCACATCACTAGAGACTTTCAGGATAAAAGACATCCAAATAGAGGAAGACATACTAATAATAAATTGTGCATCCTTGAATGCTTTAGCTACTGATAGAATCCACAATTAGAATAACAATGATATGTTTGAGGAAACTGAGGATTCAGGACAAAAGTGTTACCCCATGAGGTTCATTTGAATTTTAAAAGCAACAACGACTACTAGAATGGTCTCAAAAGCATTAGTTGTTGACAGAGGTTTTGAGGAGCTTGGCATCTATATAATTCCCAAGCACTCACCTACCTGCAACCTTCTCTTTTAGCTGTGATATTTCGGAGCAAAAAGATGTACAGTGCATCCGGAAAGTATTCACAGCGCATCACTTTTCCCACATTTTGTTATGTTACAGCCTTATTCCAAAATGGATTAAATTCATTTTTTTCCTCAGAATTCTACACACAACACCCCATAATGACAACGTGAAAAAAGTTTACTTGAGATTTTCGCAAATTTATTAAAAATAAAATAATTGAGAAAGCACATAAGTATTCACAGCCTTTGCCATGAAGCTCAAAATTGAGCTCAGGTGCATCCTGTTTCCCCTGATCATCCTTGAGATGTTTCTGCAGCTTAATTGGAGTCCACCTGTGGTAAATTCAGTTGATTGGACATGATTTGGAAAGGCACACACCTGTCTATATAAGGTCACACAGTTGACAGTTCATGTCAGAGCACAAACCAAGCATGAAGTCAAAGGAATTGTCTGTAGACCTCCGAGACAGTATTGTCTCGAGGCACAAATCTGGGGAAGGTTACAGAAACATTTCTGCTGCTTTGAAGGTCCCAATGAGCACAGTGGCCTCCATCATCCGTAAGTGAAAGTGGAAGTTCGAAACCACCAGGACTCTTCCTAGAGCTGGCCGGCCATCTAAACTGAGCGATCGGGGGAGAAGGACTTTAGTCAAGGAGGTGACCAAGAACCTGATGGTCACTCTGTCAGAGCTCCAGAGGTCCTCTGTGAAGAGAGGAGAACCTTCCAGAAGGACAACCATCTCTGCAGCCATCCACCAATCAGGCCTGCATGGTAGAGTGACCAGACGGAAGCCACTCCTTAGTAAAAGGCATATGGCAGCCCGCCTGTAGTTTGCCAAAAGGCACCTGAAGGACTCTCAGACCATGAGAAAGAAAATTCTCTGGTCTGATGAGACGAATATTGAAGTCTTTGGTGTGAATGCCAGGCATCATGTTTAGAGGAAACCAGGCACCGTTCGTCACCAGGCCAATACCATCCCTACAGTGAAACATGGTGGTTGCAGCATCATGCTGTGGGAATGTTTTTCAGTGGCAGGAACTGGGAGACTAGTCAGGATAAAGGGAAAGATGACTGCAGCAATGTACAGAGACATCCTGGATGAAAACCTGCTCAAGAGCGCTCTTGACCTCAGACTGGGGAGACGGTTCATCTTTCAGCAGGACAACAACCCTAAGCACACAGCCAAGATATGAAAGGAGTGGCTTCAGGACAACTCTGTGAATGTCCTTGAGTGGCCCAGCCAGAGCCCAGACTTGAATCCAATTGAACATCTCTGGAGAGATCTTAAAATGGCTGTGCACAGACGCTTCCCATCCAACCTGATGGAGCTTGAGAGGTGCTGCAAAGAAGAATGGGCAAAACTGGCCAAGGATAGGTGTGCCAAGCTTGTGGCATCATATTCAAAAAGACATGAGGCTGTAATTGCTGCCAAAGGTGCATCGACAAAGTATTGAGCAAAGGCTGTGAATACTTATGTAAATGTGATTTCTCAGTTTTTTTATTTTTAATAAATTTGCAAAAACCTCAAGTAAACTTTTTTCACGTTGTCATTATAGGTTTAGGTTTCTTTATTTAGTCATGTTTACACAAGAAAACATGAAATTTGCCTGAAAATAGAAATAGAAATAAGAAAGGTTAAGGTAAGGCAGTTAGATAAAACATATTTACACCAAAAAAAGGTTACAGGATATATATCAAAACCTTAAACATTATCTCCGATATTTCTTATTGAAAAGTCGTATGGCACTAGGAAGAAAGGAGTTTCTGGAGCGATTTGTGTGGGTTTTCAAAGCAACTATCCTTCCTGATTTACTGAAGTTTAGTTCTACATGTAATGGATGTCTGTCATCAGTTGAGATGATTTCCAGTTTCTTTAGCATTGCCCTCTGACACACACTAGTCACACCATCTACATCAGCCCCAATAACTTTAGCTGCATACTTCGTAATCTGCTGGTGCAGATTATGTGATGTTGTGTGTAGAATTCTGAGGAAAAAAATTAATTTAATCCATTTTGGAATAAGGCTGTAACATAACAAAATGTGGAAAAAGTGATGTGCTGTGAATAATTTCCAGATGCACTGTATATATAATATACAGTTAGGTCCATAAATATTTGATTAAATAGATTGTATCATTATCCTATAAATATCTTTTTCTTGTATATTACATGCACAGTTCATCATGGCAGATTAAAACTGATCAGATGTTTTCAAAAAACTTACAGAAAGCATTCAGTGGTAATCTGCTGTGGCCCCTTGCAAAATGAACACTGGGTAGTTAAAATGGTGCGCAGTATCTATCAGGTAGTTTTCTGCAGCATGTTCATATCTACTGTGGCCCTCCATCCCTTCCACCTTGCCCCTGTAAGCTACTCACAAAATGAACACTGTATAGCTAAAATTGTTGAAAATGTATTTTAAAAGACTTCTATATAAATTTCATGTTTAATGTGCCTCTCCATTCCATCCACTGGAGAGGACATACATTTCCACAGCTGACCCTTTGTTGTTGAAATGTTCTTCTGTTTACAAAATGATAAAATGCATAATAATTTAGAAGCTACCAGTTGGATTTATTAAAACATGCTTAATGAGTTTTCAGGTACTTACCACTTTAGCAGTGTGATCCCAAGAACCAGATACAACTAACTGTTCTCCTCGAGTCTGACTCCAGTCCACACTGTAAACCTTTCAGTCAAAAAAAACAAGCACAAGTAATACACTTAGAAACAAACTGCCAAACATCACACCAAGACAGGCATTATCATGCAAGAAATATCTGCAATAAATTTAAAGGAATACTCCACTCATAAATTGTATTTTTTTATTCTGTTACTTGCCTTGTGTTGTTCACGACGGGATTTTGCAGAATGAGAAGGCAAATGTATTTGGAAACAAATATATAAAATGATTACACAGCTCAAAAAGACCAAGATAAGTTGCACTGTCTAAACGGTAATACAGATAAATAAAATCTCCATGATACTGTCCTCTTAACCGAATTTGTCTTCATTTCATGCAACAGAGTTCACAGATACTCAAAAAATGAAGGACACATCCAAACTGATGAAACATGTGAATGAACAAAGATGGTCTTCCAAGGGTGATCCAGCCATGACGAATGAAAAACATACAAGATGTTTTAGGATCACCTGCACCAGTAAATTTAGAAGTAGTTTCTACTGACAAGTTGTAAAGTTGATGAAAAGTCAATCATAAGAATAAATATTGACATTTCTTCAGGACATAATGCTAAATAAATGGCAATTCTTGAAAGAAAGAAAAAACAATTGCAGATTATCAAAACCATAACATAAACAATAGACATACAATACATAAGACTTTTTGTTTAAATAACTAAACAGTTCTTCGTCACTGATAAACATCATGCGTTATATCAAATAAAAAACTCAACAACGTGTGTGGAATGGGAATATTTATTTTTACGAATATAAGCTAACTGGATATTTAAATACAAAACTGTGATGCCTACAGGGTTTAATAAATAGATTAGAGTTTTCTTGTTTTTTTTAAAAACTGAGAGACACAAGTGTGTTTCTTATGAACCTGTTACTCACTCATCCTAGAGTGCCCTTTAATTACAACTTTCTCTGTGATTCTATGTTCTGCACAATCTTTTTCAGAAAATATCTGTGTAAACTTTCTTAATTTCTGAGTTTAGACCATCATATAGTGATACATGTAACATTTAGATTAATTCTTGGTCCTACATATTACTATTTTTAGTCTCATATGACTGATGCTTTGTATGAAATCTCCAGCTGGGAGCTTTGCGTTACATTGAAGATCATAATGAGGTACTGATATAAACATCAATTTGAATTTATGCAGCACAATTTACTTTCCAAAATGCATATTCTTTGGCATGAAAGTTATCAAATAATATTAAATAATCCATAAAGACTTTTTAAAAGGCAATATCTTCAGCAATAGCATTTACATAGGAAATAGAAGGCTTCATGTTTTGATTAGACCATTCAATCTAATGTCACTCATCAAGAAAAATGTAATAGTAGTATAAGTAGTAGGAGGAGGAGTATTAATATTATCACATATACAGAGAATAGTGAATTTCTTGTATGCCTGACCAACACGTAATATACCCCAAGATAAACAAGAATTTATTGAAAAAAAAGAACTACATTTTAGCATTTAGTATAAAACACAAATCGTAAAACACCAATCAGCCTATACTTTGTACTCCTTATTCCTGTTTCTATAAAAACCTGGCGAAAACATCCTACCTCTAGTTACATCTGGAAGCTGATTCTATTTTTGCCATATATACACATTTAGATACAGTTTAGATATACTGTACATTTACACAGAAATATACAAGTATTTAAACATGAGAAAAAGCCTCAAACTTAAATGTCAATTGCTATACAAGAATGATTTAGGCATGATTTTTCAGCTGTAAAACGGTCCTTGATACAACGTGTAAGACACCAGCTACATTCTACTCCACATTCCCTCCAGACTGAGAACCATTGCTTGACTGGATGCATCAGCAAACAACACTCAGCCTCTGTAAGATTTAATGCTATAACACAATCATCGCGAAGCAGCTTTACTTGATTATAAATACCTAGCAATATGTAGTCCACTTTGGACTAATACAGTGTATTTTGATTGTGATTTTAGATGCATGTTTTACCCGATTTGTAAAATGGATGATGACTCATCTATTTTTTGTCAGAGTGTGAATAATCCCTAGCTTCTTTGAGGGCTGTGGGATAAATGTTGTTCAGTTCCTGTGACTTTGTTTTTTTTTTTTTTCATAATATTACTTATTTAATTATTTTGTTCCTCCTGCACCGGGCGGCACCCAGATATCATTGCCGAAGTCCAAGACCGGAAACCTGAGCTCATCTAATGTGGCAGGCAAAGTCAATCTTAGCAAGAAGCTTTGCATAGTTAAGACAAAGTCCAAGGAAGAGAAGCAGCAATAACACACACCCTTGGCGCATGCCTGTATCGATGTGGAAAAACTCAGAGACACCTTGGTCAGTGTGAACACAGCAGCTCGACCAGTGGTAGATATTCCAGAAGATGTCAACAAATCATTGAGGGATGCCATACGAACATTTAATCTTCCACAGCATTCCTTGATGGATACTATCGAAAGCCTTAGTAAAGTCGATGAAGTTGATCAACAGCTTTTGCTGCAGCTTGATACTCTGTTCGACAGTTATCTACAAGATAAAAATCTGCTCCATACAGAATCATCCACTGCGGTCCAGTTAAGGGTCTTAGTGTCATTATGATTGGCTGCTTCTTGCACTTCTTGGCCCATCTTCTCAATTTATGCTCGCTTGTCATGTCTACAGCTTCACTTACACAGAGATATCATTGTGCTCATAGAGTTCTAATCTCCAGGGCACTGATTGGCCATGCCATGTAGCATTTTTAGAAGTTGCACTATATGCAGCTAGCACATCTTTTTGTTTCTGATCTCTGCAGATGGTTCACAATTTCTCCATGCATCAAGAAGACAAAAATACATTGTAAATAATAATAACTAAAGATTTTACACTTTTATTTCACAGGGTCACATATGTTTTCTGGCTCTTATTTTTGATTTGTGCTGCTTCACACGGCTAATTTTACTGCATCTGGCCAGTACCACCTTCCCTTACACAGACTCAGTGTGTGGTCAGAAAGCCTCGAAGATCAGATCCTCCATCCTAGCAGTTAAAGTATGCCTACCAGTGATGCACACCAGACCCAGAGAGGCTCAGTTGCAATTACCTGTACACTTTGTTACTGACATTCAACCAGACTGACATATGGCTGGTTCCAAGTGTAGCTGTAAGCACACGACTTTACCCAGTTTTGTATTTAACAAAGAAATCATCATAGGCTGCATTAATAATGGAGATGGGTAGCGAGTACAGGAAAGGTGTGGAGGACTCTGTCTTGTGCAGGAACAACAACCTGCCACTCAACAACAGCGAGACAAAAGAGCTGGTGGTGGACTTCCAACATGCCAAAAAGCCTCTGAAACAAGTCACTTTCAGGAGGAGGATGTGGAAGTGGTGCAGAGCTGCAAGTACCTGGGAGTTCGCATAAACAACAAACTGGACTGGTCAGACAATACAGTGGTGGTGTACAAGGAGGGCCAGAGCAGACTGGACATGCTAAAGAGACTTGGGTCTTTTGATGTATACAGCAAGCTGCTGAAAATGTTTTACCAGTCCATAGTAGCCAGTGTAGTGTTCTATGCTACACTCTCCTGGGGAAGCAACCTGAGCACAACAGAAGCAAAATGCCTGAACAAACTTATCAAGAAAGCCTGCTACATTACAGGTTGAACCCTGGACTGGAAGCTCTGGTGGAAAAAGAGGATAATGGCAAAATTGGATGTCATCAGGAAAAATACCCTCCAGGAGGCTCTGTCTTCAACCACCTTTAGCCCCAGGCTCAATCCATCACAGTGTGCTAAGAAGTACCTCTGGGGGTCTTTTCTGCCCACTAGTATCAGGCTATTCCATGCTTCCACCCGATGTACTTGTTAATTTATTTTTATTGATTGATTGATTGACTGATTGATTGATTGGCTGTATTATCTGTCCTGTAAGTCTTTATTCGTGTTTATGTTTCTGCTGCTGTATGCATTTGAATTTACCCATGGTATTAAGTTTATTTAATCTATGCAATCTATAACAAACATACATGAAATTAACAGTGTTTACATCTCCAACTTGAAGGATCATGGGAATGCTGCCAGGCTCCAGCACGGCATGACTATGAACTAGACTAAGTAGACAAGAAAATGGATGCATGGAAAAGAGACAATTACTGTTGACTCCTTTTCAGTGTGTTAATCATTATATAAACAATACATTTAAGCTTTTGTTCTGAATTACCCATGTGACACCAGCAGACATTTAAGTGCCTTAAAAAATCAGCAATAAAATTCAGAATCAGTCAATTTTTTTGTAAAAGAAATCAGAGATTGGAAATAGCAATAAAAAAATAATGATGAGTGCACTTGCATTTGCAGTGGACACTATTCTTCATTAAAAGCTAAATTAGTAATGAGACAAAAAGGACTATTAGTAGTTAATCATAATCAACACTTAAATGCCTAGAAACAGATGTAATTACCTCTTGAGTGTGCTCCTTAAGCACCTGCAGTGGTCCTACAGGGTTAGCTGTGTCCCAGATCTGAAGTGATCCATCACCGCCACCAGTGACTACGACATGTTCGTTAGACTCACTCCATGTAACATCAAACAAACTGTCATTCCAGTCAAAGCTAAGAGAAACAAGAACAGATTACAAAATTATCTGCCATTAACAATATATATTTCTCAAATATAAATTAATGTATCATCCAAATGGAAAACATTTATTTTTTGTTAACTAAAAATTTGTAAAGAGGCTGAATGAACACAACTGATCAATGAACTATGTGTTTCAAGCTAATCTCCCTGTTTACCTAATACATCAAAAAAAGTCAATTACTACATATCAGGTATTAGGCAAGTGTGAATACAACAGTGGGAGAGATTTGAGACATAATATTTTATGTTTTAACACTTTAACCTTAGTGTTTTAGGTAGGTTTACAATACAGTACAAAAATCTCATAGAACGGAGATGATTTAATCCCTTAAATGTCTGATTAGCCTCTAGCCATGATGCTGCAATACATCATTTGAACATTTAGTAAAGGTCATCAGGATATCTGCTTCAATTACAGTACATGGCTTACTAGACTGCTTCAGGTTCCAACACATTTTATGTGATAAAGCACTTTCTGTATTTCATTTTAAATGCATTTCCATTTAATTCAACAATTAATTTAAATTAAATAATTTTATTATTTAAGAGAAAAAAACTCACTGAGGTCACTTATCTACATCTCTTGAGAAATTTGACAACCATGACTAATAACCCTTAGAACAGTTTTACTATAAAACGACTAGATAAAGACTTTTTTATAGTTAGAGCCACATCAGATTCAATATAATTTTGGTCCATGCCCCCTTAATGTGTGACACAGGCAGAAATCAAGATGAACCTACAAGTCTTTAATATCAGCACAGTACAAAATGTACATTTTATTTATGGCACAGCATTGAAAATTTTGGGAAGCTCCACCTTTCAACAAAAAATTCTGATTGGAAGAGTATATACAATCCATGCATGTGCTGAATGGACATATGAATGCATTAGAACTGGGCTCCAAAGATGAACAGTTTTAAGAAGGAAAAGGAACTACACAGAGAAACTGGCAACACAATGCACATCTCCAAAGTTGCGCTGTCTGATTAAAACGTGCTGGAGAGAAAATGATCACAGAACGCATTTTCGCTCACATAATCTGTAAAGCATGGTTAATCACATGCACTGCACAGATACATTTTTGTATCTTTGTACTTTTGTTAAAATTTAATCATTGTCATTTTATTATTGCTTGCAGTACACAGCCTCTCTTAGTGAAATCAGTGCCACTTCCCTATCACCTGGTAAATTTCTTGCAGGTAACAGCTTTTCTATATATTTTTAAAGTAACGCAGTTATTATTGTCTTCTGGGCAGGTCTGTTCATACATGCATTAATTTATTCTCAAACCCACTAATTCTAGTTCAAGATCACAAGAGGCCAAAGCTTAGCAATACTCCATTTCTATAGATTCTTTCATTTAGCATTTCTACTTTAGTTGGGATACTCATTAGGTAATTTGTTACAAACTTTCCAAAGCACATACCACACCGTTTGCTACTAAATAAACTATATAAAAATAAGGGTTCTTGCTAGAAGAAAGACTGAATGCCATTCACTGTAACAGAGCAGATTAGTTTGATTTTTTCAAGTATCAAGCTACTTGCTTCCTGACTGCAAAAAGTCTATTAGTCTTTTTGGATCACATATGTAAATTATGAAATTATCCAGATGCTTTAAAATAAGAGATTAAGATAGCCACGTCGAGGTTTATATTTAAATCAGAATTTTCTGGGGACTGACAGTAAAGTGCCTTAGTCAAGCCTGACTCAAATATCTTTTCCAAAAAGAGTGCATTACATAACACATATCAGCTGCAGTATATGACTAGATAAACAGGTTGTTATATATTATTATTTATTATTATCTATATTTGTACAACTAAGAGTTAAAATTACTGTATATTGTTCCCACAATCCTAAACTTGTGCAACTCTTTGAATAAATAGGTTGTTAAACAAGGCACATCCTAAGAGGTGGTTTCCTTCTATCAAAATATTAAAATCTATTACTCTCATACATGACATTAAGCCATTTTTAATTCCTTTACAAAACAGCACATTTATGTGGAAATACAGATCATTTAATGAATATTTGACTTCATCTGTTTGACAAAATATCTCATTTGCACCTAAAGATTCTTTTAGGGTTACAAAATTGTTAACTACAGCATTTAAGTGACAAATAGGAAAAATAAGCACAATGCCATTACAAGAAAACTGATTTTTTTGAAGAGGCCATATTATTTTTTTCTTATTGTTTGCTGCCACCTACTGTAGTGACATGGAATTTTATTTTTTCTTCTCCACACCAATGCTACATAGGTTTTTTACTCTTGAAACTTTGTAAAGGATGTTTTGAACATTGGTACAAAGTATAGAGAGAATCAAATCTGCCAAAACATATGTAATTAAAAAGTTAGCTTGTTTGAATAAAGAAGTATAAATATTTAAATAAATAAATCAATAAAGCCAAGACATTTACTGTATCCAGTTATTTACTTCAGCTTCTATTTAATTCCACGTTCTTTCCTCCATTATCCATTCTAAGCTCACTTACAAGAGGAGCAAAAGTAAGACTTTTTTCAGCAGATATTGATCTGTTAGTTTAATTATTTCATACTGATTCAAATTTTTAAAAACGCAATTACTTAATAATGCATTAATGTTCCATCAAAAAAAGCTAATTGAGCAAAAATTAGGATATAAGGTATGGTTGAATGGAGGGGTGACCAAAAATAATTATAAAAGTCTTACACTATGTTACTAGAGGACAATATGCCTTTAAGCTTCATTCTTGCTAGACACCATGATCAAGAAGTTGGCTGTACAATTCCTTTGAGGCAGAATGTCTCCATAAGGTCACCATAGTCCTTACCGTTCTATGACATAAATGACTGAAGAAGATGTTGCCATTCAGAAGCAAATCTTAACAAAGAATCAAAGAATGACACTAAGGGATTTAAGATGAGTCACTTGGATACATCCTGTATGAACCATGTTTCATGGAGAATCTCCAGCTAATGAATACAGACTAAGAGAAGTTTAAGTAGCATTGCATAAATTCACACATTACTGTGACCTAAGGTAAAACATCCATTGAAACAACGGAAGTGTTTGATTCTCCAGCACCAATGAATTTTAAGTTACAAGTCAGTGTCAGAAAGCTAATTTTTTATGATGCTGAGATTGAGATGTTAGTCTATATTCATTAAATGCCTCTAAAAGCCTACATAACCAGTCAATACTACACTATTATTTTTTGGTGCAGAAGTCAGGAAAGTGGGACAACAAAAAGTTGTTGACAGAAAGGCTCCACTGAGAAACTGGATTCAAAGACATGACATGCCCAGTCTACTCTCTAGACCCGGTCCGATGTGTCGACCACCACCTGTTCCCCTGTCTGAATGTCTACATCTGCTGGATGAGCTATGCCAATGAGAAAGATGTCCAGTCGGCTACAGAAGAGTGGATACACAATCAAAGCAAAACATTTGAGTTTCAAAGAAGACCTGTGATCTTTATCATAATTGTAATGGTGTATTGGTGTATGTAATGGTGTATTGAAAAATAAAACTTGTTTGGCTTTACCGGTGTTTTTACTAATGGGTTAAGCTTAAAACTTTTTCAATTAACTGTTGTAATTTTTATGTAGCTGAGAATGGTATGGTATGAATATTTAATATTTCCTTTGCACATTGAAGACTACAACTTATTTTGGGGCATGAAACTCTGGGGAGTCTATAGACCATTAAATATAACAAAGCATTCAGCCAGATGCAGGCTAGAAAATGCTACATACTAGCAGTGACTAACAGGAGTTTAGAAACATTGACCAGCAAAATAAATGATACACTTCAGTTTCAATATTAACTTTGAAAAATTCGTCAGAATAAAAGGGAATCATTACGGACATTTTAAAATGTCAAATGCAATACTGAAAAGGAAATGTTAAAACAGAATTTTAAAGAAGCAAAATGAAATAGAAAAATATGTTAAAAATTAATAAAATAAAGGTCTTTTGAAGTAAGCAAATAAGTGTATACACAGCCATTTATTTTCTGAGCATATTTTTCATTATATTTTCATTACTGAAATATTCATTTCAATTTTTCTCTGCTTACCCTAAAGGTCACAGTGGATAAACACCATCAGAGTTGACCAGATCATCCTATTCCTAGTAACTTCTTCCAGCAACTCCTCCTCTGGAATTCCCAGGTGCTCCCTAGGCAGTGAAGAGATATAATCCTACATGGTTGTCCACATCTCCACCAGGTCTCCTCCCCATAAGCCATGCCTTGTACTGTCCTCAAAGAAGATGTCCATACATCATTCTAGCCAAATGCCCAAACCACCTAACAGGACTACAGAGCCATTAAATAGTACCCACTTGAGCACAAATTTTAAAATATCTCTAAAAAGGACAACTACTTTACATAGTTGTATAATGTATGCAATCAAACTGTAAAAGGATTCTTCTTCTACTCAAAGTAGAATGGAGGTGATTCTCTCTCTCAACATAACAAACCTACTGACACTTTAATGGCGACTATATGGAACCAGCAGGGGGCTTAAGAGTAACAATCACAACCCAACCCAGGTCTCCTATGAAACAATTCAAGCGAGACAGAGATATCATCCTTGATCAAGACACTTGGGTTTCAGAGCAAATGCTGTGCACAGAGGCAAGTTTGATTATATCTAGCTCATATTTTTCAACCTCCAGCACAAGATCTAGAACCTTCCTTTACTAAGCAATTCATGTAGCACCTCCCAAAAGCTAGCATACATTTACAAAGGTTTACAATACCTGGTTCTATTCACCTCTTTCCTCTCACCCTACTGACACTGTATCCATCCCTTGGCCTTTATTTACATTCTGGTTAGTGTGCTCATATAGCAGTTCCATGTGGCATTTTTAGACTGGGCTTGACCAGGCTACATGTGTCACACTACAGTCACTCATTCAACAGTGAACTCCACTCCATTGACTGGCTCTATAGGAAGGAGGTCTCAGAATCCCTGCACCAGGTAAGATTCTCTTTTATTTAATCGGAAATATCATGAGAGTCATTAATGGACTGATTTTGGCTACCCCCCTACCCTCAGTTGGGCTACAATGGCTAGCTCTGTTAGAACCAAATGCCTTCAGATAGTTCTAATACACAAGAACCTCCCCATCAACTCCATGCGTCAAAGTTACAATCCTAGGAGAAGATTTTTGAAATATACATTTATTTATTAAATATTTCATTATGTCTCTGTTTGTTTCATTTATTTATAACATAATCTTTATTTTGTATTTATTTATTAATATATTTATGTTTTACTTTTGTTATTTCACTTTTTCACTAACAAAGAGGACAAATACTTATAAATCTGCACCAACACAGAGAAAACTACAGAGTTAAATGTAGCATGCGTATAACAATGCATACATAAAAAGGTCAATATATTTGAAGCAGAAAAAACATGAATTTTCCAAGATCATTTTTCTTTCTTCACAACAGCGATCAAGTGAAAATGCCACCAAGCAGCCCCATACATTTTGAGCCATTTTTTTTCAAAGCTTGAGGTAAATTATTTTACAAATCAAAACAAAGTGAATTTGGTTTAACTGGCCATCAAAAATAATAAAACAAAGCAAAAGCAGTGTTTTGTAGTGTATTAAAATTCATATATTTTAAAATGTACATAGCGTGTTAAAATGTATAAGCCAGGAAATATATTAAAATATCCTTATTTTGAACAATAAATGCAAAATTGACCAACCTGATAGTTAATTCACTTCTCGTCCCCAAGTCTTCCTGAACACTTATTCAAGTGACTAGAATGATGGTACAATTTTAAACTTACCTGTCTTAAAGAGATTTTCAATTAAAGTAATTGCCTTTATTACGTCTGACACCAAAAAAATAACATTGTGTTGGCTTGCCACTGTTTCAATGCAGAAAGCAAGAAACACGCATCTGGAAAATCATTTAGATAGCAAAAATCTGCCATTAGTGTAAGAGATAATTGTCTGAACAATTACAAGTATGCAACTAAGGTACTGTGGTAATTTTTATAATAACATTCTGCTAATTGTTACTCAAATACCACTGTCAGAAAGATTGTAATAGCTGTGGAAGGAAAAAAAGGACAGTAAAACTTATCTACTAATCAAGTCATGCTAATTGCAACTCACGCTTGAATTAGAGAGAAAAAAGGAGATGGAAAGGGAGCGTGTAACAATTTTAAAATGCATCAGTACCAAATGAAATCTACAATATCTTAGTAATATATTTTTCTGTAAAATTCAGGCCAGTCAATAAATTAAACTTATTACTTAAAAGTTAGCCAGACCTGTATCTAATATATCTAGACTACTAAGCATGGAATTTAACTTCAAAATTGGAGCAAACACTCAAGACCATTACTGGCAAACTATAGTAAGGGGAAATAAATTTAAAGCAGAAAAAGAACAAGTGTGTTTATTTAGAGGAACAAACCTGCTCAGATACCCAGCTATGTTTTAATAAAGTTTTAAGTACAATAACACATTCATCACCTACAAAATAAAGTTCTTTTCTTTGGAGAAATACATCCTCTATTTCTGTTCATCCAACTTTCTTATTCATGAGAAATCAGGATATATAGACAGCTAAGGGCCTAAGAATACTTGGTTGTTTCCTGTGGACTTAGATTTTTGCTTCCCCGATTCAGGTAATTTAAGCCATTAACATGAAGGGTAGTAAAAGATTCTTCCCAGCGAACAAAGTTAACCGGTGAACTAGCAACGCAAATGAATTTAAGCAAGGCCTCTTGTTCATTTGGGAAATAAATTCTGTCTAGGATAGCAAAAAGTGACTGATGGTCTATTGAAATACAAAGAAAATCCAACATACAAGTAAAGACAGAAGTCCCATTAAGTCTTATTCAAAAACAAAACCAGAGAAAGTGAATAATGGAGGAAATGTGGGCTTAACCATGAGTGGAGCTGGGGTATTGAAGTAAGGATATGGTCATGTGAAAAAGTAACAACAGAGATTAAATTTTTTTTTCTTTTTTAACATACAGTATGTAGGCATATCAAGATTTGATCTGCATTTAAACATTGTCTATAAATATCTGTGATACAATATAATAAGAATCATGCCACATTTTTTTTTGTGGTCCATGGCATAATTTGCATAAATATAAATTCAAATTTGTAATGTGGAAAAAGTAAAAACACCCCTACATTTATAATTTCCCTAAAATAACTAACATTAGAATCCGGTGCAAATCATTCTAGAACATCATTATGGGGAATCTTGCAGAAACCTGTCTTATTAAAACCTCAGACATTTATTTTGGTTTGTGCTTTGTTGTTGAAGCGTGTGTGTTATCACCATGTTTAGACTGAAAGAACTCTTTGATGCCTTCACAAAGAAGGTGACAGACACCTGAGAAAGGATTTAAGAAGGAATTTAAAAAGATGTCCAAACAATCAGAAATCAGTCATTCTACTGGCAAGATAATCATCTATAAGTGGAGATTTCACACAACTGACAACTTGTTCAGGCTAGGCTGACCAAACAGTTCAGAACAGTGAGTAGAACACAAGATGCTGGAAGAAGTCTCTAAGAATCCCAGAATTTCATTAGGGAACCTTCAGGTAGTTTTTACCACTGTTGATGTCAAAGTGCTTGAAGCTGCACAAATTAGATCAACATGGAAGGCGTGTCAGGAGAAAAGCTTTACAATCCATAAACAACATCAAGGGGTGACAAAAATCTGTGAATGAACACCTAGGCTAGGACCAGGAATCCTGGAACAATGTGTTATGGAAAAACGAGGCAAATTCAGTATTATCTGGCAACACAACCAGAAGACATGTCTATCCATCCATTTTCCAACCCGCTGAATCCGAACACAGGGTCACGGGGGTCTGCTGGAGCCAATCCCAGCCAACACAGGGCACAAGGCAGGAAACAATCCTGGGCAGGGTGCCAACCCACCGCAGAAGACATGTCTATCTATTATAAAAAGAAATCCTGTCCTGGAAAGCAAAAACCAAGTCTACAATATGTGATCTTCTCGTACGACATTTTAAAGACCCACAAGACCAAAGACACACCCTACTTACAATCTACCTGCGAGACCAAAGAGACGCCCTACTTACAATCTATCAAATAGGATAATAGGCAGCAAAACATTCAGTCTTGTGAAGGATTTGAGCACATACAAATCCAGGGCTCTCGGTGCATATAAAGCATATAAGGACAGTATGTTATAAATTAAATGTCGACATCTAAGCGAAGAAGAGAGCAGCGCGGAGAAAAGAGACTCAAATGCGTTGGACAGAAAAATGAGCAAAAAAGAATAATCGAGGTGCAAATTCAGAAAATAAGGAAAGTAATTATCAGCCCGGAACAAGTGGAATTGAAAAAAAAGCACGTCCAATCCGGCTCAGAATTAAAAGACAATGAGTAAAAGAAAGTAGAACTTCATAAAGACGTTTACAAACGTTGCCGCTAAACACATGCAGAGCAGGTTAGAGACTATGAAACCATGGAAATTAGAAAGGCTCAAAAAAAAAAAACTGTGCTATACACATGTGGAGAAAGTTAAAGGATATGAAAGTAGGAAAATTAGAAAATATAAAAAAGTAAAGATCGCAGTAGCGCAAACAAACAAACTGCCTCATTTAACTATGCACCAATCTAACTTTGGTTTTGCACAATAATTACTACACTACTGCACCTTAACACTTAATTCTACTTTATTCACATAATTGTACTTATTTATTAATAATGTTCTACTATACTGTTACCTTTCAATCTATTACTTTTTGTTAATCTAACTGATATTCTTTTAACTTTGCAGTTTTTGATAAGCGGATCAGGATGCATTTCACTGCGTGTTGTCCTGTATAACTATGCATGTGACAAATAAAGAATCTGGAGAATTTCAAAAACAGAGTTTACCGCACATGCATTTATTGGTTACTTTGTTCATGTATATATATATATATATATATATATATATATATATATATCTGTCTGCTTATTTAAAAAGCTACATTTATCCCAGGAATCAAAAATGTTCTGTCTAGCCCTTGTACAAAAACCTAGACAAAAGCTGGGGTATCACCTTGGTAACCCCATGTACTTTTGGAACTGTGAGAGGAAAATAGCACAACTTTACAGACAGGAGTCCAATGCAGAACTCTAGTTACTTTTTTACTTTGTAAAAAAAAAATTATTAACTGCTGATGATGTAGATCTTTTTGTCTGTGCTGAAATTCCAAAAAGAGAAACCTATCCTGACCTCGTTAAAAAGATTCAGGATATTGGGACTCGCAAGATTACAAATATTGTTTTTACAGAAGTTCTGAAATAAAAGTGAAACTAATGAAATAGCAACAATTCAAAGAAAAAAAAATCTTAAAAACCAAACACGGGGGTTGGCGAGCGAAGCGAGAAGGGGCGAAGCCCCCTAGTTTATCAAAATACAAAGACAGCATTTGACAAGAAAAACTTGACACCACCTTCAAAACATCGTAGTGGAAATGTTACGGTTTGGGGCTGATTTGCTGCATTAGGGCCTAGGCAACTCACCATCACAGAATCCACAATGAATTCTTTATTTTACAAAAGCGGGAGGGGGGCTTGACAACAATGTGAGACCTTCTGTCAGAACATTGCACCTCGACTGAAAGTAGATTTTGCACTGTGACACTTACCGTAAACATATTTTAAATCCACCAAGGCATGGATGAAAACAAAGAAAGACAGATCCTGGAATGGCCAAGTCAAAGCCTGGATTTGAATCCAATCAGGATGCTCTGAGGGGATTTGAAACAAGCTGTGCATGTAAGACTCCCCTCAAACATCACACAGCTGAAAGAATTCTGCACGGAGTAGTGGGAAAAACATTGTCCCAGTCAATGTCAGAGATTGTTAGAACATTATAGGAAATTATAGGAAATGCCCACTTCACACTGTTTCTGCCAAAAGGGGTAATACCTGCTATTAGAGCCAAGGTAATACTTACTTTTTTCATAGATCGAAAAGGCTTCTCTGTTCATATTTCACCGAGTAAATTATTTCAAACTCATATTTTCATTTTATTTTCAATGACATCTTTATCTAAAGATAATATTTAAATGAAGATCAAGCCTTGATATGTCTACATATGTTTAAAAAACATTTTATAGGGTGTACTTACTTTTTCACATGACTGCAGCATATTAATCCATGTCTCAGACAGACTGCATTCTCTGAAGAGTAGCTTTCTACCTAATGTCTAAGAATGCAACTCTAAATCATTTACCACAGTGCTGCTTATACAGCCAAAGGGAGACATCAATAAAATTCGCTGACTGCTTTGTTATCTTAAGGGATCGTTTAATAAGCTTCTGTCTACAGTGGCCTCCATAATGTTTGGGTACTCAGGTGTGTTTCATTGCTTCATTAGTGCAGGTATAACATACCAAGGCTTGCTTCTACTCTTTGGAGTGTGTAGGTGCCACTGTTCAACATGAGTACAAGGGCTGTGCCAATGAAAATCAAAGAAGTCATTATGAGGCTGAAAAACAGGAATAAAACCATAAGAGACCTCCATAAAAACTTAAGATTGACAAAATCAACTGTCTGGAATACCATTAAGAAGAAATCATGCATTGGTGAGCTCAGTAATTGCATAGGAACTGGAAGACTAAGGAAGACCTCCACTGCCGATGACAGAAGAATCCTCACTATGGTAAAGAAAACACCACAAATGGCTGACTGACAGATCAGAAACAGTCTTCAGGCATGACTTGGGCATGTGTGGCTGCCACAGGTACTGGCACAGTTACCTTCATTGATGATTTAACTGTGGACAGCAGTTGCACAATGAATTCTGAGGTGTACAGAAACATCTTATCCACTCAAGTTCTAGGAAATGCCTCTAAACTCATTGGACAGTGTTTCATTCTACAACAAGACAATGATCCCAAACATACTACTGTACTAAGGCAACACAGTTTTTCAAAACTAAAAGGTTGGACATTCTTGAATGGCCAAGCCACCCAATTTAAATCCAATTGGGCATGCTTTCCACATGCTGAAAAGAACACTTAAGGAGACAAGCCCCCAAAACAAGCAGAAGCTGAAAATGGCTGCATTAGAGGCTTGGCAGAACTTCACCAAAGAAGATCCTCAGCACCTGGTGATGTCTATGAATCACAGACATCAAGCAGTCATTCCATGCAAGGGATATGCAACAAATAACTTGGTTCTTTGCTATGTAGGAACATATATTCCAAACTGTAGTCATGCATAGTGCCTTCACCTGGACGCTAGTTTTGTCAGCCAAAGTGTGCCCACTAGGCGGTTGGGAGTTCAGACTCTAAGATACATTTTTACCTATAGTGCTATTTCACCCAAGATAACACTATTTTTAAAAAAACAGTGTTTTTACATTTCTGCTTACTAGACTCAAGGATCATCATTTATACTGTGCCCAGAAGGCAGCTGGGCTTTGGCCACTAAAGGTACACACCCTTGATTACTGTATATGGTGCTGGTATCATTCAAGACTACACTTTGTATGGACTGTCTATTAAAAATGTCTTTTCTCACCTTTAATAGCCTGGGATTAATAATGAGCTCTTAATGCGAAAAATCCACAGGTTGAATATAAGTGAAGGCAAACTGTCCTTCTATTCAATATAATCCAAGTGTAATACTACGGTATAAGATGAAGCACATGCAAAAGTGCTAACATTATGTATACAAAGTATACTCCTGCAGCTGAAGTAGTTTTGAGATGGATTCGATTCCAGGTGGCACATTTCTTAGTTACAGAGCCTCTCCAAGGGTAAACTCACAAACATCTTATGTCATTCTCAGATTAAAAAGAAGACACCATTTCAAGGTTATTTTCAGGTTTATATTTCCTGTTTCCAGGCCTATCCATCCTGTGAAGGGCTAGGTAATGCCTCCTTGTTATACTTATTTTAAGCAACACTAAAACACTCAGTAAATAATGAATATACATTAAATAACACTAAAACACTCAGTAAATAATGAATATACATAAACACCATTCAAATCATTGTACCTTTTCTCAAAATAAGTCAGTACATAATCAATTGTTAAACCTTAACCTAAACACACAAGAATACTAAAACAAACTGTTATACTTTAACCAAGTCAAACATTTCCAGTACAGGGAGTCCTTGGGTTACAATGTTTCGACATACAATGTTTCAAGTTTACAATGCTCACTCCCATAAAATCTTAAAAAAATTGAGACATGACTGTTTCGGCTTACACCATTAGGGGCAAACTAACAGACTACATGGGCGAACTAGTTTGGTTGCGCGCAGCGGAAGAATACGCAGTAACGCAGCATATGAGTGAGAGAGTTGGCGAACTAGTTTTGTTGCGCACGAAAGAAGTGTTCTGTTTGTGTGGCTTTGTTTGGCAACTTTGTTGCCCTTATCATTGCTCCTAAACGAAAGTCTTCAGATAGTAGTGCTTCGAAGAAGAGGAAAGCCATCACGATGGAAGTAAAATTAGACACTGTAAAGAAATCAGAAGGAATAAAGGTAAGGAATTTTTTTTACACTCATTTTTTGTCATTTTTTTCTGTTACTACAGTACAGTATATTTATGTCCTTTTCCTTTTTCTGTGGCTTAGTTGTGCTTTTATGTTCTAGATTATGATTTTGCAAGTGTGTTAGGATAGGTAAGTGACTTAGGCTAGAGTGTGTTTCAACTTACCCCAAAATTCAGGTTATATCACTGTTGTAGGAACAGAACTGTGTCGTAACCCGAGGTCCCCCTGTAATAGCAGTTCAGCATTTCAGTTTGTTAGTCCATCGTTTCAGTCATTATCACGAAGTCCATATAATTTCTGCCATGGACACAACACCATCATCGAAATTGCACAATCCAGTTGCCAATTGTGAAAACTGCAAGTTCCAAACTTTTCATTCACGTATTACTAAGCGTTTCATTGTGAATTGCATTGTTTCAGTGGTTGTAAGACTGTTAAGATGGATGAAACCTGATTGGGAGTTTGAAAGCCCTGGTCATTTTAGGGATAGTATGGTTAAAGCATCTATTCAATGTTGGGTGACCTGTCTGCCAGACACAACTCTTGTGAGGAAAACTGGTTGTAAATATTAAATGAGAGATGAGAGAAGATGAATAGCAAAGTCTGACTGGGTGAAAGGCTTGCGTGGAAGTGCCAGGGAGAGAGGAAGCATTCAAGGCAGGACAGAAGGTGAGAATGGCCAAATATTTTGGGAGAAGAATTCACAATTGCAACCTAGAAGTCATTTTACACATTAGCATAGGTAAACAGGCTGCAAAAGGAAGGCAAGCCAAAGTGAGCATCAACTTACACATTCCATATACACAGTTTCACACTTCTTTGCAAAGATAAAATGTCATGTTGACTGTCAATGTGAGCAACCAGTTTTCTTCTTGATTCAAAAATGGAAATTTAAAGTAAATAAGTAAATATTCTTCTTCAATTTGGATGCTTGGGTGCGAAAACGAATATTCTGCTTTAATTTGTTTTTTGGAAGTAACTATTTTAACAATATTTTATGACGATTTCACATGTGGATTATGCCACAAGAGTAATGTGAGGTTTTCATGGCCACTTTGGTATTGTTTACTGTTGTCCATCGCTGGTCACCATTGACTTCTGATCTATTGATCTATTAGAAACTTTTTTTAATCTTCTTTCTACATAAAAAAATATTATTTTTGATTTTTTTCTCAGAAATAATTACAAACTACCTGGAGCATGTAACATATAAAAATAAAGTGGAGTATTACTTTAATGATAAAAATTCTTATAGGCATAATCCATGAATAAAACCTTTTCTGGGAAATGTATCCTTTCAATGTTATTAAGCCAGGGTGTCTCTTCGTACAAATTATTGATTGTTATCTGATTAAAGAGGGCTGACTATCAATTATGTAATTTGATCAAAATTTGCATCTCCACCAAGAACACCACAAGTGTATGTCTCTTTAAATACATGCTGGTGCTCAGGGATGCAGGCAGACCTAGATCCATCAAAAGAAGTTCTGGTGAAGGGACTGTCTGGGGGTATTAATATCCCCAGAGGTGGTTCCAGAGATTGCCCTAGATATATACCCAGGCTATAGTATAAAGCCACATCAGCTCATTAATTATGAGCTAAAAATCGAGGGAGAAAGGGGGCAGTCAAGTTACTGTAAGGATCAACTTGCAGGTATGTGGGAGGAAGAGGGAGAGGGACAGAGACAGGGGAGTTACAGTCTGGAAGGTGTCTACAGATGTTGTTTGACGGATGCAGCACCCCACCAGGTAGACAGCAACTGAAAATCAGTGTATTAAAGAACAGGGAAGCATCACAGTTTTAATTTCTATTTACTGGTTTGTTATTTTGTGTTTCATTATTCATGTATTTTCCTTTAACAAGTCCACTATTTTTTATAAATATGTTATTGCCCATCTTTGTTCTAGGTTGTGGTGTCAATACAGGCTTCTGCCATTGAAAGATCAAGAAAAACTAATAATTTATGATGGCACAGGCAAACATACATTTCATACGAAAATCTCACAGCCCAAACATTTGCACCCAGGGTGACTGCTGGATGTCTGCTGCCACCATTGCCTATTCCATCTTAGATTTTTTTAAAGTGAGTCTAATTCTTTAATTAAGATAAATGATCACGTAATTGTTTAAAGTACTGAAGGAACATATTGTAATATAAGCAATAATACACTGGAAATATACTGGAATTCTGAAAAAAAAATATTTGAAAGGCATTCATCTTAATTATGACAAATTTATACTGAACTGGTTTAAAATGTTCTACTTGTTGCTTGATAGAAGGAAGCAAAATTTCACTTCAACAAATCTTGGTAGTGTTGTGTTTATGACACTAAAATATGCACATTTTGAGCAAGGCAGGTCTAAGCAGACACAATTTTTCAAGTTTATCTAGAATCAAGAATTTCAGGTTTCACAACAAAATATGAACCTACATAATAAACGGACAAATTTGGTTCAGAGATACAAATTAGGAGACCACTTGTGTAAAACAAAATCATCATTTCTGAGTTTCCTCTATCCTTGCACTGTTAAAAAAAGAAACCACATCAGTAGGGTATTTAAAGCATGTAACATTCCATACAATTAAGTCAAAGTCTACATGCTAATAGTGAAATAAAGGCAATTACAATTTATTTGTCCTTCTCCACTTTAAGTCCATCTTAGGGTACACCAAATGCAGCTGTTAATGGATTAAGAGTGATTGTGAAACCAAAGCTGTCTGATAAGCATTTAAAAATTTTTGTTCAGAATGATGTTAATTTGGTACACACCCAAAACATGTGGCCTAGTGAAGCTGGAGCTTGATTGCAACATTTGCAGGTTAGATCTTGCCCTGGAAACATTTTGGACAATTTTCAACAAGATAGATCTGCTCAATAAGCATAATTGAATACTTAGCGCATATGGAGCCTGAGTGAATTCTGTGCATGGCTGTCTTCCACCCCTTTTCTGAAATGTTGAGTAAAAGATTCTTTTCCAACTGTACTTTGGGATGTTTAAAAGGAAGGGACTTTAAAATGTTTTTATATATTACAGAAATGCTGTCTGAGTCTTAAAAACTGATCAATATCTCTTCTGGAATAGAAATAGGTGGGAGGTGAGGAAAATCGGGCAGATTTTGTTTAGCAAAGTTTCTAATTTGAAGATAGTGGAAAAATTGTGTTGATGGGAAACTAAATTTAGAGTGTAATTGCTTATAGGCTGCAAATACATTTACTGTATATACAAATCTCTAAATGACTTAATCCCACACATTTTCCAAACATTAAAATCTGTGTACATTCGAGAGGGTGGAAAAAGGTGGTTATCATGTAGAGGTTCCACAGATAAGATGTTCTCTAACTTGAATTGCTTCCTACATTAGTTCCATATTCTGAGTAAATGTAGGACAAATGCGTTGTTAGTATATTGACGATACCTTGTATTTTCTGGTGTACAAAGCAGGGTTCTTTTATTTAATCCAGATTTCCATATTAAATGAGCATTTCACACTATATACATTTAATAGCAACAAAAGCTTTAAAAACTGCGTGCTTCAAATGTTTTTTCACCTAGATGACTGTGAAGGGTCACAATAAAGTAGTCTATCTATTGTCGTGGACACCAAGAAGCATGGGCTGGCATCATGGCCAGGATGGTTCAAGGTTCCTTGCCCAGCTGGGAGACTAGTATAAAAGAGAAATAGTGTGAGGCAACCTGTATAGATTATTTGCTCCCCCGACACAACTGGTGTCAGCCTCCCTGATCTACAGTATCTGCATGGATACCCGCAAGGCACACAGGGAATTCCAGTACCATGGGACAGTCCTTTTGGTGTTCTTAGGTGCCACCAGGGAGAGCTGAAAGGGAATGCTACTTCTACTTTAATAAACTTCCGTTTCACCTAGAAGGGCTTCCGTCAGGCAGTACTCTGGGCACCAGAAGTACTCCTTGGTCCGAGATAAAAGAAATCTTGAACTACTGGAGCAATTTTGGAAAGACAGGTGGACACTGAAGACATACAATTTATGGTTGTAATAAGTTATCAATAAAAAAAAAACACTAACAAAAATAGACATTATACAGTATGTTATAAGTGAGCATGTTAAGAAAAGAGGAAAAAAAAATAAATGGCCATAAAATTATTGTTGGTGCACCTGGGAGCATACAGGTTAGCCTGTGTCAACGGAGCTTTTCCCAATGAGAATTGTGTAGCATCCCCTAGGCCTGCACTTACTAGGGATTCTACAAATGGAATTCATCTAAATATCAATACCTCTTTTCCCCAAGTTCTGGAGTGGACAGGAACATCTGTCACAACCTTCTATACTGACCTGCACTGTTATCTTTTAAAACTGTAACCAAAACAAATACAAATAACTCACATTATCACTTTAGCTATTATTTTTGCCATTTACTGTTTCTTATAATTTAATATTGAAACAAACAAGTGATGAAAAGGTTTTTACTTACTTCAAGTTTTATTGCAGCTTCCTTTAGTCAGATGTTAATGTCTATAAGCAACCAATCTGTCGATTTGATTATGCCACTTTAATTGAAATAAATAATAAATAAAAACAAAGCTTGGTTTAAAGAAAAGTACCTTCTGAACAGGTGTATTCCAGCTTCATTTTGTTCCAGTATCAGCAGGGTACCACAACCTATAAATAAATAAATAAAAGATCTACAGTTGTTGGTCAAACCAACACACATTTTTGATATGAAAACAAAATAACTGGATGTTCTGCTCCAAAAAAGGCAACGGGTATCCCTCTGAAGTTTGTATGTAATTGTTACCAATGGGTTCAATCACAGCCTTAGTGATATAACAGCCCCAGGTCAGGTTGATCCAGTGCTTGCTTTGAAGAATGCCAAATTATAATTTGTTACATTTCAACTTATTCCTAAAGGTGTTAAACATCCTACATTTAAAAAATATTATTCAACTTACATGTATTCATCAACTGGACCTGTAACCTGTCGATTATTATAGCTAATTATATCCAGTGTTTCATTCATTCACTAACAAAATATCTACTAACCAATAGAGACATGGACAAGGTTCTAGGTTGGGCAAATATGGCCACTGCCACTGCATATAAAAGACGTGATCTAGGAGGACAGGCAATGTGCAGCCTATTAAAGGACAGAATGTGATACTCAACTACACAGACTAGCAGCGTGGTGTCTTCGAAATGTGGGCAGTTCACAACCTGTTTAAGAGTCCTAAGGCCTCATGTATAAATGGTGCGTATGCACAAAAATGTTGCGTGCTCCCGTTTCCACGCTCACATTATGATGTATAAAAACTAAACTTGGCGTAAAGCCACACACAATCTCATGCCAGCTCAATCCATCGCGTACACAGCTGAATGGAAAGAGGATTATCGGTTTAGCATCTAGCACACGCTGCCTCAGCCATGTGCAAAGTCTATTTGAACTGCTCCCATACGGCAAATGCTTCAGAGTCTTTCCTGTAGGGACCTCGCGGTTCAGAAACAGTTTCATCCCAAAAGCTCTAAATGCACTCAATCATTCCACCAAGTGCTCCTGGTAGAACTGTTTGTACTTATAAGTACAATTACCTCACTGTAAACTTGCATCACAACTGTAATATTGCACAACCTAAGCCACTTATGAACCATTTGACTATCTGCACTATATGTACATGTAAATTGTACTTATGCTTTCATATTGTATATTTTTAATTTTTTTATCGTATTATTATTATTTTATCATCCATCCATCCATTTTCCAACCCGCTGAATCCGAACACAGGGTCACGGGGGTCTGCTGGAGCCAATCCCAGCCAACACAGGGCACAAAGTAGGGAACCATTCCTGGGCAAGGTGCCAAACCACCGCAGGACACACACAAACACACCCACACACCAAGCAAACACTAGGGGCAATTTAGAATCGCCAATCCACCTAACCTGCATGTCTTTGGACTGTGGGAGGAAACCGGAGTGCCCGGAGGAAACCCACGCAGACATGGGGAGAACATGCAAACTCCACGCAGGGAGGACCTGGGAAACGAACCTGGGTCTCCTAACTGCGAGGCAGCAGCGCTACCACTGTGCCACCGTGCCGCCCTATTATTTTATCATTTTATGGGAAAATAAGTATATGGAGGATTTGCATATTGAATCTCATTATACCATACAATAACAATAAAGGAATTCAACTCAATTCAATAGAAGAAAGTGCAAATTTACATACAATGACGAGTGGCTTCTAAGTCAATTTAGATTTCCAAGCGCTATCTTCTTGGAGCTCTTGATATCATTTTTAAGATGAAATGCAGTAATGTATGTATATTACATTATACAGTTACATTTTTAACTTCATTTAAATAATGTAGACTGTTAATAACTAAATGTGTGGGCACAGTGGTGCAGCAGTAGACATTAGCTGGCACCCTTTTCAGGGATTGTTCCTGCCTCACGCTGTATGCTTGCTGGGACTGGCGCAACCCTGGAGGGATAGATGGATGGAACAATTAAAGATGTACTACGAAGACATTTCAATGTTCCTTAAAAGTTTTGAAGAATTAGCATTCTAAGCTTACAGATGGCTTGACATTTATTACAGTGCTAATTGTGTGGCGATTGGTTAGTAGTTGGTTACGAATTGGGGGTTAGTACTGCTGCAATAAATTATTTCATTGAGCACGGAGAGGCAAGCGTCTTTATACATGCTTTAATTCCTATCAGCATGAAAATGATATCAAGTACACATCTTAGTATTAAAATTTTTCAGAGAGCTGTAATATCATGAATGTAATGTATGCTGTGTCCTGTTGGCATAAGAGAAAGCCCATTTAAGAAGCACGTAGTGATTCACTCACATAGATTACATAGAAGAACACATAGAATACGAAGTAATTATTATGCTACCTTAGTTACGATGAGATTTGAGAAACAAGTAAATTAAATGATTTTAAGATGAAGTTTATGACATTCTACTGTAATGACAAAAAACTATGGGATCAAAGTGGAAATTTCGAGATTAAAGTTAACATTTTTAACTTTTTTTTCCACTGTACCCTAATATGCTTCCATATGACACTCACGATGGTGAGCTATGGCTCACCTTTTCATGGCGACTTTAATATCTGACCACTTTTTTATTTTGGCACTGTGCAACTTTCTGAACTTGAACTTTTGAGTTTCTCTGCCAATCTAGTCACTTGATCAACTCCCTGCTGTTGTTTATACCACTGCTTACACCAACAAATAGTACGCTTTTCCTTGCCTCCACTTGGTATTTGCTGAAATTCTTCTATTTTCACCATGCTTTTACCATTGTCTTTTCATAGAACGCTCAACTCAAGGGGCTATCCCCAAACTATGTGACTCTTCAATTCCACCCGGGGGTGGGGGGGGGGTAAACGTTAACATTATTCAAAGTTATTGTCTGTTTTTACCTACATTTTTATTACTCTTTAATTTAATATTGTTTTTTTTTGTATCAGTATGCTGCTGCTGGAGTATGTGAATTTCCCCTTGGGATTAATAAAGTATCTATCTATTTATATTGATTTGCATATTCAAAGATGTGTAATTCAGGGAGGAGTCGGGGTGGGGCGGCAAGCGTGTCCACGTGCGTTACATTTCACATTGACCGGGATTTATGTTGCGGAAGAATGTGGAAGTTGGCATATGCACAGATTTATGCATCTGGATTTTTTGTGCGTACGCACATTTCGGTTTTTATCCGTACACCATGTTTTAGAGTGAATTCTACACATGGCGTTAGACATGAGGCCCCTGGTCTTTCAAGATCTAATAAATATTCAATCAGGTGCAATCAGCTGCATGAGGTAAATCAAGAATGATATCCCCATAGCCAAAGATGGTTCACCCCAGACTCCAGAAATTATTCCAAGTTTTGACTGTATGTGATCTCATCAGAAGGTGTAAACCCACCATCAGCATACTAAGCAAGTACAGAGCCAGAAAGTGATGGTGTATGTGCTCACTGGCACAAAGAAAAGGCTCAGGAAGGTAAAAGGCAGAGACAGTGAGAGAGAGAAGGTGAGATAGGGAGTGCATGTGCAGCACTTGGTAGATGAAACATTTTTGTGCCTGGCAGAGGACTCAGGTCCTGTTCAGAAAGGCTGAGTGTATGGATAACATATTTGTACTTACTGAATCTTCTTTGTTCATCTTTAATTATGTTTTATCTGCAATAAACTTTTTTATACTTAAGTATGTTTGTTAACTTAAGCATGGCATACAGAAAAGCACCAAAACTGGGCATTAATTCAATGACAACATAAATGTTTAATATACAGTGCATCCGGAAAGTATTCACAGCGCATCACTTTTTCCACATTTTGTTATGTTACAGCCTTATTCCAAAATGGATTAAATTCGTTTTTTTCCTCAGAATTCTACACACAACACCCCATAATGACAACGTGAAAAAAGTTTACTTGAAGTTTTTGCTAATTTATTAAAAATAAAAAAACTGAGAAAGCACATGTACATAAGTATTCACAGCCTTTGCCATGAAGCTCAAAATTGAGCGCAGGTGCATCCTGTTTCCTTTGATCATCCTTGAGATGTTTCTGCAGCTTAATTGGAGTCCACCTGTGGTAAATTCAGTTGATTGGACATGATTTGGAAAGGCACACACCTGTCTATATAAGGTCCCACAGTTGACAGTTCATGTCAGAGCACAAACCAAGTATGAAGTAAAAGGAATTGTCTGTAGACCTCCGAGACAGGATTGTCTCGAGGCACAAATCTGGGGAAGGTTACAGAAAAATTTCTGCTGCTTTGAAGGTCCCAATGAGCACAGTGGCCTCCATCATCCGTAAGTGGAAGAAGTTCGAAACCACCAGGACTCCTCCTAGAGCTGGCCAGCCATCTAAACTGAGCAATCGGGGGAGAAGGGCCTTAGTCAGGGAGGTGACCGAGAACCCGATGGTCCTCTGTGGAGAGAGGAGAAAATTCCAGAAGGACAACCATCTCTGCAGCAATCCACCAATCAGGCATGTATGGTAGAGTGGCCAGACAGAAGCCACTCCTTAGTAAAAGGCACATGGCAGCCCGCCTGGAGTTTGCCAAAAGGCACCTGAAGGACTCTCAGACCATGAGAAAGAAAATTCTCTGGTCTGATGAGACAAAGATTGAACTCTTTGGTGTGAATGCCAGGCATCACGTTTGGAGGAAACCAGGCACCGCTCATCACCAGGCCAATACCATCCCTACAGTGAAGCATGGTGGTGGCAGCATTATGCTGTGGGGATGTTTTTCAGCGGCAGGGACTGGGAGACTAGTCAGGATAAAGGGAAAGATGACTGCAGCAATGTACAGAGACATCCTGGATGAAAACCTGCTCCAGAGCGCTCTTGACCTCAGACTGGGGCGACGGTTCATCTTTCAGCAGGACAACGACCCTAAGCACACGGCCAAGATATCAAAGGAGTGGCTTCAGGACAACTCTGTGAATGTCCTTGAGTGGCCCAGCCAGAGCCCAGACTTGAATCCGATTGAACATCTCTGGAGAGATCTTAAAATGGCTGTGCACCGACGCTTCCCATCCAACCTGATGGAGCTTGAGAGGTGCTGCAAAGAGGAATGGGTGAAACTGGCCAAGGATAGGTGTGCCAAGCTTGTGGCATCATATTCAAAAAGACTTGAGGCTGTAATTGCTGCCAAAGGTGCATCGACAAAGTATTGAGCAAAGGCTGTGAATACTTATGTACATGTGATTTCTCAGTTTTTTTATTTTTAATAAATTTGCAAAAACCTCAAGTAAACTTTTTTCACGTTGTCATTATGGGGTGTTGTGTGCAGAATTCTGAGGAAAAAAATGAATTTAATCCATTTTGGAATAAGGCTGTAACATAACAAAATGTGGAAAAAGTGATGCGCTGTGAATACTTTCCGGATGCACTGTACATCAAGTGGAAAAGATCATTTAGAGCAAATACACATCTGAAAAAACTTGTGTAGCATAAAAATTAAAACCTTCTATATATCCAGTGCAATCCATTTAACAAATGAGAAAGCTAGACTGGATTTTACAGATGACACAGTTGTCAATTCTGCATATCTGAAGAGAGAACACATGGGGTTTAAGATAAACTTTCAATAGATAATGAAAGACTTGTCATACTGGATCTTCCAGTCATTTGTGTCAATTCCATTACAAAACAGTGTTGTATTATGAACGATACACTTCAGTTAGCATATTTGTTGTCTAACTTGATTTTACACAAACCTTCAAAAGTTTTTTCTTAACAAAGAGAACTACAGAATCATATCTTGGTAGCAGCAGGTGGGGAACCAGGTCACATACAAACTAATATAGTGTACATAAGGGCCAATTTGGATTTACCAGTAAGCCTAATCAAGTGCACTGAGTGTTTAGCTCTGTACTTAATGTTTGTTAACATGTATGCTTGCAGGAGACAATATATTATAATCGAGACAAAGGCTGCGGGCCGAGGGGAGGAGGAAGTATGATGTCAGGAATGGGGATCCGGGCAGGACCCTCTTCACTGTCCTTTTTCACTAATACGCGGGCACAGCCATGTGCACAGCTAGTCTATGAATAATAAAGGAACAATCTGTTACCCAGGCTCATTTTATGGCCATTTCCAGGAGCATTGGTAGTCAACTATAAAATCTTTGGAGAACAACCTTAACCACAAAAAATGTTTACGCTTTTTTTTTTCTTTTTTCAAGTTCACCAAGAGTATCTGCAGTTTTACAGTCACACTTTGAAAAACTAGAAAGATACAAAAAACAAAATCAAAAGTACCCTTAAGAAACAACATGGCTGTACAAGCAGGGCTGACTGGATCCTACTTCCAGAAAGCATTATTCAGCATTTTGAATTGAGCCAAATCTTTGCTTAAAACAATTGTTGGTTTGATTAAAATAATCATTTAAAAAATAAAACTTAAGTTTGCAAACTTGCTCACCTGCAAAGAAAGAATGTCTTTTGAAACTACATTTAATTCATTTAATACATTTAATTCTGTTACTCTCTGTCTGTGCATCATCGTAGCTACAATTTTAAAGTGCTTCATGCCAAATAAAATGAAGGTAGTCATGCAATACACCTAAACAATTTCAGATTTGGAAACTGGGTAAACATCAGGAACAAGATCATTTTTTACATGATAACTTAAAGTACCAATTTATCATTTCCCATGATGCAGAAAAGTATGGCATTGTGCACTTATTTATTAAGTATATATAATGTATTTGTCAATTGGTAATGGTCAAATGCAAATTGTAGGATGAGTTGAACAATCATGGATTGCATCAGATTTTACTGACTAACGTTAAGGGTTTTTAACATCAGCATTCTGCGTGTTTTGCTCTTAAGTGATAAGATACTGTACTTTTGTGATATTTAAGTGTCCCTGCACTACATTTATAAGTACAGTAGAGTCTCGCTTATCCGACATAAATGGGCCGGCAGAACGTCGGATAAACGAAAATGTCGGATAATGGGAGGTGTTAAGAAAAAGCCTATTAAACGCCAAACTATGTTATAATTTTACACATTACGTGCCTAATACAGTGGAACCTCAGTTCATGAACATCTCTGAACATGTACAAATCGAGTTATGACCAAAAAGTTCACCAAACTTTTGCCTCTGTGCACGACCACACACTCGGTATAGGAACAAGCCAGTTTCCCTTTCGGTTTGTGCGCGCCGATGATTTCTGCACATGTTCAGTCTCTCCCTGTGCAGCGTTAGAGAGAGCGTGCGAGAGTGAGACACAGACAGACACATGCACGCGCAAAAGAGAGAGACACACGCACACACATGTGAGAGAGACACATGCACACGCGCAAGAGAGAGACACACGCGCACACACATGCGCGAGAGAAAGAGAGACACGTACACACGCACGAGAGAAAGAGAGACACATGCACACACACGCAAGAGAGACACACATGCGAGAGAGACGCACGCACACACATTGTGTGAGAGAGATGCACGCACGCACACACACGCGCGAGAGACGCACGCACGCACACACACACACGCGCACAAGAGAGACGCACACGCACATGCACACACACACACGCGCGTGAGAGACAAGCACGCCAGAGAGGGCCAGCCACATAATCCACTGTAATCATGTTTTACAAAAAAACAACAGAAAAATTTTACTGAAGAAATTAACTTAGCAACAAAAAATAGACTACGCTCACGCTCTCAACTTGCAGTTCTTGTTGCCGATTGATGCGGTTTTTTTTTTTGGTTTTTTTTGTTTTTTTGCAGTGGGATGTCGGATAATACAGAATGTTGGATAAGTGAAAGTTGGATAAGCAAGACTCTACTGTATTGATAATGTTGTCCATTGATAGATGGATAGATAGATACTTTATTGATCTCAAGAGAAACTCAAATACCAGTAGTCAAGAATTAAATATACCAAGTTATATACAAAAATTTAAGTACATTTACAACACAAGAAATACAAATAATGCAAATCACAGTACACTAAATGGTAAATATAATAAATGCTAGTGTAGTGAGAATTGTGCAAATAATACTACTACCAAAGTGACAGTTGGCACATAATATCAAAGTCAAAGTGACAGATACTAAAGTGACTTAATGACAAAGTAAAGTAAAATAAAGTGACTTGGCTTATACTGATAGGGTAATAAGAACAAAAAAATAGTGTTATACAATGGCCAAGTAGTGAGATATCAGATGTAAGTAGTGAAAGGCTAACACATCTAATATAGCTTATGAGCAGAGAAGGAGTATCAGGTTCAGAGCTTAGCCATCCCCACCCCTGTTGTAAAGAGTTAAAGAGTCTAATGGCTCTGGAGACAAAAGATCTCTTGTATCTGTCCATACTGCAGTCCTGTAATAGCAGCTTTCCACTAAACAAACTCCTCTGCTTAAGTATTGTGGTGCATAGAGGGTGCTGTTAGTTGTCCTTAATAAATAGCCACTTCTCTCATGCTTGTCCTACTCTCTGCCATTGTCACCATAGGGTCAATTTCCATTCCAACCACAGATCCTGCTCACCTGATCAGCTTGTTAATACAATCAGCATCCCTCTTGTTCATGATACCGCCCCAGCACACCACATCATACAAGAGAGTACTGGCAAATAAAATATCTTGCCATCTGGGACAGTTTTAAATCTATCTATCTATCTATCTGGGAGAGTTTTAAATAAAAAATATCTATAATAAATTTCATCTTTTTTAGCCATGTTTAATGGAACAGCTTAGACCAGGGGATTCCACAGTTTAAGCCAAGGTCCCCCACAAATATGAAGCCAGTGCTGTGAAGCAGAGTACGATTTTGGATCTTAGTTACTGCTTACAGTAGTCGCACTATATGATTTTGTATAATAGTAGACCTGTTAATCAAAGCAAATGCTTAATTACAGCACACTGTTAACACATATGTAATTAAACATTGTGTGGTAACTCCAGGCATGAGGTTTTCTGCCTTTTTTTTCTTGGTGTAACACCTCTAGGAACTAAAATACTTTGAAGTATTCTGTCTCAAATTGTTAAGTACTGAACTTTTACTAGGCACAACTAAAAGTGAGATTTCTTAACTCCCACCACTCACCCTAATATTGCATTTGGGGATTTTAGGAAGATGCACGTGAAATGCTTTTTAATTAATTATTTTTTCAATGTAAGAACAGTAGCATAGTTTGATAAGGAATAAAATAGAAAAGCCTAAAATTTCTGTTTTTTAATTATATGGATATGATTCAAAAAATTTGTATGTGAGCGCCAGTAAGTAGGCTTTGCACCCTAGGAACCAAGTTACCCGATATATTCAATAACATTTCAGTACTAATTTACCGCTCTGATGCTGATCTTTCTGATCATAAAATAGGTCACTACAATAGCAATTGAAGAGAAGAATTCATAATTAATTGCAGAATTATGGTATTTGAGGGTTCCTCTTTCTCTTGAACGATTTGGCTCAAAAATTAATCAGCACATCATCATCTCATAAAAGGTTTAAGTTTCGAGTTTGGTATTTTTCCATCCAGCCACATTAGCTCTAGACTGTCCTGGAGAAACTGTTACACACACACACATCTACAAACACACACCCGTCATTGAGATATTCATGTTTCTGGAATCAGGGGACGTCAAGATCTGTTGAAAACCGGAAATCGAAATTTTTGACAAATCTAAAACTTTTTCTCCTCCTCCATAGACGATAGATTATGGTGGGGGAGGGCGCAAAGCAAAAATCTGAAAAAAAATAACTTCAGGCCAAAAACAGAGGAAAATAACTCAAAGTCAATTGTGAAGTTTGTCTTTATATTTCATACAGTTTTTATTGTCAATGAAGGTTCTTGTTCATTAAGTACAATTTTACTTCTGACTTCAGCCTATTACTGGATTTATTTTTAAAGGAAGGATGACGGCTACCAAACACAGGCATCTCTGGAAACTATCTGAAACAGTTGTACAGTTGCTTTCTGTGGAGGATAAATATTAATAATAATAATAATAATGTGCTACATATTAAATTATGGATAAGTTAATCTTATTTTTAATGATTGTTAAAATTCATATCTGTTCTTAATTTTGTATGATTAGTATATTTATATTATTAGCAGGAGCACAGTAGAGAGAGCAGTAGAACTACAGTGGGGCAAAAAAGTATTTAGTCAGCCACCAATTGTGCAAGTTCTCCCACTTAAAAAGATGAGAGAGGCCTATAATTTTCATCATAGGTATACCTCAACTATGAGAGACAAAATGAGAAAAAAAAATCCAGAAAATCACATTGTCTGATTTTAAAGAATTTATTTGAAAATTATGGTGGAAAATAAGTATTTGGTCACCTACAAACAAGCAAGATTTCTGGCTCTCACAGACCTGTAACTTCTTCTATAAGAGGCTCCTCTGTCCTCCACTCGTTACCTGTATTAATGGCACCTATTTGAACTCGTTATCAATATAAAAGACACCTGTTCAGAACCTCAAACAGTCACACTCCAAACTCCACTATGGCCAAGACCACAGAGCTGTCAAAGGACACCAGAAACAAAATTGTAGACCTACACCAGGCTGGGAAGACTGAATCTGCAATAGGTAAGCAGCTTGGTATGAAGAAATCAACTGTGGGAGCAATTATTAGAAAATGGAAGACATACAAGACCATTGATAATCTCCCTCAATCTGGGGCTCCACGCAAGATCTCACCCCGTGGGGTCAAAATCATCACAAGAACGGTGAGCAGAAATCCCAGAACCACACGGGGGGACCTAGTGAATGACCTGCAGAGAGCTGGGACCAAAGTAACAAAGGCTACCATCAGTAACACACTACGCCGCCAGGGACTCAAATCCTGCAGTGCCAGACGTGTCCCCCTGCTTAAGCCAGTACATGTGCAGGCCTGTCTGAAGTTTGCTAGAGAGCATTTGGATGATCCAGAAGAGGATTGGGAGAATGTCATATGGTCAGATGAAAAAAACTCTACTCGTCGTGTTTGGAGGAGAAAGAATGCTGAGTTGCATCCAAAGAACACCATACCTACTGTAAAGCATGGGGGTGGAAACATCATGCTTTGGGGCTGTTTTTCTGCAAAGGGACCAGGACGACTGATCCGTGGAAAGGAAAGAATGAACAGGGCCATGTGTCGTCAGATTTTGAGTGAAAACCTCCTTCCATCAGCAAGGGCATTGAAGATGAAACGTGGCTGGGTCTTTCAGCATGACAATGATCCCAAACACACCGCCCGGGTAACGAAGGAGTGGCTTCGTAAGAAGCAGTTCAAGGTCCTGGAGATCTCAACCCCATAGAAAATCTTTGGAGGGAGTTGAAAGTCCATGTTGCCCAGCAACAGCCCCAAAACATCACTGCTCTAGAGGAGATCTGCATGGAGGAATGGGCCAAAATACCAGCAACAGTGTGTGAAAACCTTGTGAAGACTTACAGAAAACATTTGACCTCTGTCATTGCCAACAAAGGGTACATAACAAAGTATTGAGATGAACTTTTGTTATTGACCAAATACTTTTTTTCCACCATAATTTGCAAATAAATTCTTCAAAAATCAGACAATGTGTTTTTCTGGATTTTTTTTCTCATTTTGTCTCTCGTAGTTGAGGTATACCTATGATGAAAATTACAGGCCTCTCTCATCTTTTTAAGTGGGAGAACTTGCACAATTGGTGGCTGACTAAATACTTTTTTGCCCCACTGTAAAGCGTAGCTGAGCATGGAGACTTGGGGTCAGCTTCTTCATTCTCTTCCTACGTTGTGAAAGCACCAGTATGCATACATTAACTGCCAGTTAACATACAGGTTACGTACCGGGCCACTTCAAGCTCTGGTTACCTGTATATTAAGTAAAAAACTAGGCAATTTAAAGACGATCTTTAAAATGTATATTGTTTTTGTTTAATAGTGTCAACCTCATCAGGGCCATGGTCCTCAGTTTGGGAACCACAGCCTTGAATAGCAAGGGGTGTCAAAAAGATTAAGGAAAAAATAACATGTTATACCTTTGAAAATGAATCATGTGTTAACGTCAACTCTGACAGCCCTAGTAAATTCCTATTTCTTCTTTATTCATTCAAAGAAAACTACTTTTAATTGAAAATTCCCTTTTGTGTTTATTCATGTTTATTATTTGTTAGCTTATTTAATTGTTGCTTTTTGTTAATGTTATTAAAAAAATAATTGGATATAAGTGTTTCTTTGTTTTATTTAATTTTTATAATGAGAAATAGTAATAAACATCTGTGGAAAATAGAACATCTGTCTGAAAGGCCACAATTACAGGACATTAGATAATTTATTTCTCTGTCTCCATCTGTATTTTCAAATCAGTATTAGATACTTATATGTTTAAATACATAAAATCAAGTAAGTATTTATTGAGAACAGCACTCAATTTGGATGCCATTTTTAAGTTGTCTTTACATATATTAGAGCCTAACATTCAGTATATTTTTTTAACCCTGCCAGTTATTAGGATATTCTGACTAAAACTCTTGCAACCAACAACATGGTTGACTGAAAACAAAATACCATGTTTTGCTAAGGCCACACTAATACTAGGACCTAAACCATAATGAAAGCCTGTGGTGAAATTGAGAGGAAAAACCAAAGAACTTCCAGGATGTGAAATATTTCTATGCAAATGAATGTTTCAAATACTTCTTCTTGTTATTTCTCTAGTCTCACAGGATATAATATAATACATAATATAATACAGGAAAAGATGCCTGCTGTTATCCATGCCACAGGAAGTTACATAACATATTAGACACGATACAAATAATAATTTTGACACCTTATCTTCTTCTGAGAAAAATTATTTTTACTATACATTTAAAAATAATAAGAATGAAATATTTCTAATACAATAATAAACTTGTAATTTTCTCAATCTTCAGCATAAAACATACCTCACTATGTGTGCTCTTTATTTAATATAGAAAATTTTGTTCACCTTTGTCAAGGTTTACCAAAGAAGAACTGTAATTGCAAGGATGCTTTCCTAGTGCTGGACAGAAGTCGAACTGTAAGTTGTCCAGGTTGCAGGTACACTTGACAATGCTTTCATTGTCAGTGAAAATTGTCCACTGTCTACCCCAATAGTGTGCATGGAACCCTGAAGCAAGTGACTCCTGGGACATCAATATATGTCCAGTGCATAGGTGAGGTATAGACTTTTTAGCTAATATATGTATCACTGTTCTCCAGATTAATCTTCAAATGTACAGAAATTGATATCTGGCTCTATATTGGAAGGGTAGGATTCACCTGAAGCTGCTCAAGGAAGTTGATTTTTAAGTAGGAGTCACAAAATGTGATTAATAAATGTAGTTGCGTGTTTTGGAACACATCATCCACCAACTCACTCACTTTGACCGAAAACTGCATGTTGTGTGTTACTTGTGAATCTATTATTGATGTCTGTTCTTTGCACTGAGCTATAAGAGGAGGGTTGGGATTCTTCCAGTAAAGCAAGATATGTCTACGTGCTAGTAGTGTGGTACAGGCTATTATAATCAATTTGACCTTATCCACTTTAAGCCCATCTGGGAGTACACCAAATATAGCTGTTAATAGGTTAGGAGTGATTGTAACACCAAGGCTGTCTGATAAATATTTAAATATTTCTTTTTCAAAATTATATTAATTGTTGCATTCACAAAACATGTGAATGTTGCCAGCTAGTTCTAGCTTCATTCGACCACAAGTTGCATCTAACTCTGGGTACATTTTGGACAATTTTAAACAAGATAAATGTATTTGATGATAACATTTTAATTTGAATTATTGATTGCTTGGCACATATAGAGCTAGGGTGAATCCTACAGTGCATCCAGAAAGTATTCACAGCGCATCACTTTTTCCACATTTTGTTATATTACAGCCTTATTCCAAAATGGATTAAATTCATTTTTTTCCTCAGAATTCTACACACAACACCCCATAATGGCAACGTGAAAAAAGTTTACTTGAGATTTTTGCAAATTTATTAAAAAATAAAAAAATTGAGAAAGCACATGTACATACTGTAAGTATTCACAGCCTTTGCCATGAAGCTCAAAATTGAGCTCAGGTGCATCCTGTTTCCCCTGATCATCCTTGAGATGTTTCTGCAGCTTAATTGGAGTCCACCTGTGGTAAATTCCGTTGATTGGACATGATTTGGAAAGGCACACACCTGTCTATATAAGGCCCCACAGTTGACAGTTCATGTCAGAGCACAAACCAAGCATGAAGTCAAAGGAATTGTCTGTAGACCTCCGAGACAGGATTGTCTTGAGGCATAAATAAGGGGAAGGTTACAGAAAATTTTCTGCTACTTTGAAGGTCCCAATGAGCACAGTGGCCTCCATCATCCGTAAGTGGAAGAAGTTCGAAACCACCAGGATTCTTCCTAGAGATGGCCGGCCATCTAAACTGAGTGATCGGGGGAGAAGGGCCTTAGTCAGGGAGGTGACCAAGAACCCGATGCTCACTCTGTCATAGCTCCAGAGGCCCTCTGTGGAGAGAGGAGAACCTTCCAGAAGGACAACCATCTCTGCAGCAATCCACCAGTCAGGCCTGTATGGTACAGTGGCCAGATGGAAGCCACTCCTTAGTAAAAGGCACATGGCAGCCCGCCTGGAGTTTGCCAAAAGGCACCTGAAGGACTCTCAGACCATGAGAAAGAAAATTCTCTGGTCTGATGAGACAAAGATTGAACTCTTTGGTGTGAATGCCAGGCCGTCACATTTGGAGGAAACCAGGCACCGCTCATCACCAGGCCAATACCATCCCTACAGTGAAGCATGGTGGTGGCAGCATCATGCTGTGGGGATGTTTTTCAGCGGCAGGAACTGGGAGACTAGTCAGGATAAAGGGAAAGATGACTGCAGCAACGTACAGAGACATCCTGGATGAAAACCTGCTCCAGAGCGCTCTTGACCTCAGATTGGGGCGACGGTTCATCTTTCAGCAGGACAACGACCCTAAGCACACAGCCAAGATATCAAAGGAGTGGCTTCAGGACAACTCTGTGAATGTCCTTGAGTGGCCCAGCCAGAGCCCAGACTTGAATCCGATTGAACATCTCTGGAGAGATCTTAAAATGGCTGTGCACCGACGCTTCCCATCCAACCTGATGGAGCTTAAGAGGTGCTGCAAAGAGGAATGGGTGAAACTGGCCAAGGATAGGAGTGCCAAGCTTGTGGCATCATATTCAAAAAGACTTGAGGCTGTAATTGCTGCCAAAGGTGCATCGACAAAGTACTGAGCAAAGGCTGTGAATACTTATGTACATGTGATATCTCAGTTTTTTTTTATTTTTAATAAATTTGGAAAAACCTCAATTAAACGTTTTTCACATTGTCATTATGGGGTGTTGTGTGTAGAATTCTGAGGAAAAAAATGAATTTTATCCATTTTGGAATAAGGCTATAACATAACAAAATGTGGAAAAAGTGATACACTGTGAATACTTTCTGGATGCACTGTATGTATGGCTCATTTCCATTTCTTTTCTGAGATGTTAATTGAAAGGTCCTTTACACAGCGGCGCAGAAGGTGCAGCCCGAGACAGCACACCAAAGTGCACACACGCAGCAGGGAGCCGTGGGATAACCACCAAGAAGCCCCTAAGGACGCTGCGCTGATGGGGAAGAAAAGGTCTGGGCAAACTCAAAGGTAGGCCGCAAAATGCCACCACGCTGGCCGGCACCACGGGTTCCAGCAGGAGGTAGGTGACGGGCCCTGGGGTGATGGGCCCAGAGAATGTTTCTCTGCCTTTTCATCTACCTACCTCCTAGACGCCGAGGGGCGGGATACCCATTGGTGGCCAGAGGACATGTGTCCGTGGCGGGTCGGTGGAGCAAGCTCTGGGGAGAGCAAGGCTGACCTGGGTGTTTTCTTCGGCCTCGGACATCCTTCGGAGGACGAAGGCCCAGACGATCTCCACGGCACGGTGTTTTCCATGGAGGAATAGGGAAGCGTCCCTGTAGCAGGTAAGGGGGTGGAGGGGGTGTGTCGGTTTCCCACCGATAATGGTTTTCAGACAGGTTTACACGGTGTGAATAAGGCGCTATATAGTGCCTGACCCGACACAGCTTGACACGGAGGCATGAGTAAAATAAAACAACTATTTATTTTTCTTCACCTGTGGGGCACATCTTCCCCATGAACCCCACAGACAATACACAGTCCCAATCACAGCACCAACACCAAACAAAACACTTTCTCTTCTCCACCACTCCTCCCTGGCAACCTCATCCTCCTCCTGATTCTGGCTTCTTGAGTGGTGGCTGCTGGCCCCTTTTATAGTTCACCCGGACGTGCTCCAGGTGCTTGATTGCCGTGTTCCGGCTGCACTTCTGGGTGTGGTGAATACGTTGCCCACAGGGGCTCAGGAGTCCCAGCTGCAGCACCCCCTGGCGGTGCCTGCGGGACCCAACAGGGCTGCGGGAACCCAAGGCACATCTCCAACCATCGGGGGTTGGGTGGCCATCTAGCGTCCAGGCGGAGGTTTTGCACCGTCTAGGACTGCTCCCCCTGAAGATACAGTGCAGGGGCGTCCCGGCTGGGTATGAACCCCGGCCGCCTGCCACATTGCCCCTGTCTCAGCTGAGCCCAACGGGGAGGCAGGAGGCAGCGACTGCAGGTTTTTGTTCCAACCCAGTTTCTTAAAGTAGTCAATTATTGCTGATGAAGCACTTATTGCTTAAGTGACATTTTGATGCTTCATTTTAATGGTCACATTTGCTAAGGTTCCCCACCCTTAATTGCTTAGTTCAATCTTAAACAGCTGTATTCACTGTTTTAATGGCTCCTTACTAGCAATAAGATGTAAATACAAAGCAGTCAGCAGTTCACCATCTACCTTGTTTCGATTTAAATCTCTGTGTGTTCATCACACACTGTTTGATTTATTAAAACACTTAATAGAAAATGTGATAGGCTTCAAATCATTTTGATGATATCCTTGGAAACGAAAAAATCTATGATGTAAGAACCTTACATTGCAGACTAACAAGCCATAAAATTAAATAAGGTCTGAGATTGGAAAGGATTGGTTTATAGTTAAGCAGTTGGGTTGGAATGAAAACCTGTAGCCACTGCGGCTCTCCAGGACCGACATTGCTCACCCCTGGGCTAGAGACAGCAACATACAGTACTCTAACAAGATGATCATTTGGTCTACAATGGTAGGACATTAATTTGATGCAATTCAAATGGTTGCTCCTATAACTCATTTTGGTGTTTGGCCACATTTGTGGAATCAGAAAGAGTCAGAAGTGCAAATCAGAAAGAGTCACAAGTGCAAAGACACAGTTCTTTAAAATCATGGTTTAAAAACTCTCCCCTTTAAATATGCAGGTTTTTAAATACAGTGTACTTGAGTTTGAAAAGAGAATGTAGCAATGAATGTAAGTGTAATCTAAAAAAAAAATAACGTTATCCTTAAAAATTAAAAAGAAAGGCCTGCTGTTTATCTGCTGTAATATTTTAACAGTCATACAATCAAATGACCAATTCTAGGATTATAACCCTTGGTGTAGTAGGCAGTGAGGGCTGTGTGTTTCAGCAATCCTTTAAACCATGTTGTCTAGAGATCCTATGATAAGGTTATCTCTGTGAAATTGGTCTAAAAAGAGGGGCTAGGCAAAGATTAATCCTCATGATAGTCTCAGATTTATTAAAAGGCACTTCACTCACAACTGGGATCTCTGGCCCAGCTCCTGGTGTCAGGCATGGCAGTGGAATTCATTAGGAAGCACCTGCTGGCTGGGTGTACCATGTGACACAGTCAGGTTCAGTCTGAAAAAGCTGCTTGGAAATTCCATGTGCTCTCCAACCACGCAGAGTGGAAGATGAGAGTTGGGTGCAATGCCAGTTGGGTGTCTGGATCCGAAAAACAGACAGAGCTCATATATGAGGTTGAAAAAATATTAGCTAGATACAGTATATCCATATTACTAACCGAGAATGGTAAACCGGATGGCATGGACGCAGGTACATGGCGATGGGACCATGAGACATACTGCACAGGCGCGTACAGCGCGCGTCTCATAAACCGCACGCGAAGTCGTATCCACCGCGAACTAAGGAGTCACGGCCCAAAAACGAAAGAGCTCAACTGACGTGAATGAGAAATGAGGCAACAACGCGCCCATAGCTAACGACTAACGACACAGCCATACAAAAAAGAGGATTCTGCACTGCAGCTCAGATTCAAACGGAAGAGGCTACGGCAGCCCCACAGGTCCACAATGATAGTACGGAAGGCACAGGCGTCACCGCCATATTGTGAGTGGCACTACTACGGAAGGCGCAGGCGTCAGCGCCATATTGTGAGTGGCACTACTGCGGAGTGAAGTTAGGAATAATGTGCTGCTTGGGATTGTACAAACCGCTGAACGCTTTACACCGAATTCAAACACAATACAGCTGAACGATACAAACACGAGCCCACCTAGATAAGATCAATGAACGCAGGCGCCTACAACGCGCGTCTGAAACTGTGGAAGCAAAGCAGGCACGGGTTCAAAACGAACAAGCTCGACTGACGGATATACAAACACGAGCCCGGCTGGATAAAATCAATGAACGCAGGCGCCTAAACGCGCGTCTGAAATGCAGCAAGCAAAGCGGGCACGGCTCCAAGACGAACGAGCTCGACTAATGTATTTCAGGATAGATAGATAGATAGATAGATAGATAGATAGATAGATAGATAGATAGATAGATAGATAGATAGATAGATAGATAGATAGATACTTTATTAATCCCAATGGGAAATTCACATATACCCAACGCCGGGGGTAGGCGAGCGAAGCGAGCAGGGGGCGGAGCCCCCCTTGTAGTAATAATAATAATACATTTAATATAGCTCCTTTGTCATAACTGCCTTTGGAATAGGGCTGAGTGACAATATACAGGATAATTATTTAATATTTTAAACTCGTTGACAATAAAAATCATGTGGTAGTTCATTTTTTTAATAAAGTTTTCTTTTTTTTAGTCTAGAGGGATGCATGGGACTTTTTTTGAAACTTGTGTTATAAAGCTTTCACCCTGCTAAAACACTGAAGTCCAGTCTGCAGCACCAAAATTGTGTCTCACTCTGTGAAATATTAAAGTCACTGCTAGCAGGCATGTTAAAGCCCACCCACTGGTCCAAGGGTTGGAAAACTACTAATAGTAGTATCTAAAATTCCAGTGCCGGAGACCCTAACAAAACAATGCTATAGTTGGCTGGTGTAAATTGCCACAATGAGGGGCATTTATTGTTTTTAACTGCTTGCTTGTTTTTGTCTGATGTGTGTATTTTTAAAGAATTTAAATTTGTAGATGGCTGATTTTTATCAAAGATTGATTTGGATGCCAGCAGTGTCAACTGACGGGCCTTCAAGTGTGACTCTGGGTTTGTGTACAAATCAATATAAAGAGTGTCATTTACAAAAGCTAAAGAAGGAGGTGAGGTGGGCAATGATTTTCCAATTGGGGATCAAACAAAATATTACTCCTGTACTTCAAACCATATGTGTGGTGAGACAAGGGGTAAAAATTAACTTACCTATAGTGGCATTGCGACTATAACTTCTAAGCAACTTGTGTGTGTTTCAAACTCTCTAAGGCTGAATCAGAAGATAAGGATAGTTACAGCTCTCCTGCTGAGCTCATTTCAGTTCTGGTACAAAACTTTTCAGTTATCTTTTTCTACATTCTTCATACTTTACAATAATCTGTGTCAGTTTCAAAAGGCATAACATGCTCATTTTCACAACTTTGCGGAACAGTGTCCAGACAGAAGGAAGGTCATTTCCATATATGCACTTCAATTTCCCACCCTTCAACATGAATTTAAATTTAAATTTTAGGACTTTAGGCACCATGACACAGACTGTGCAATTTTTTTTTTTAAATCTACCTTTGCAACGCCCAGCTCCAGGGAGTTATTCAACCAGACTAAGCAAACCTGTGCTGTCGATGAAAATGTTACTTATTTGATTCTTGGGAATTTATCGCACCATACCCCCCTCTTAGAATATCAGAAATCATCCTTACAATTTTTGCCTGAAATCAGGAGCTATACCTGTGGACAATATTTCAGAAGTGTTTCTACTGAACTCGAGGGCAATAGGGAACTTTAAAAAAGCTTACTGAAATACCTTTGCTTGATTTCTACAGAGTGTGCATTACTCAGGCTTGTTTCCAAGGATATGCAAGCCTCCTGTGCACATTATTTGGTGGCCCATGCAGTTGAGACCAGCTCTTCTCACAGACGAAAATGACCAAAAGCCTAGCAACAGATAGACATATTTGCAATCAAATCAATGTTGCGACGTAGAGCATCTCAATTGTTAACAGTATGTACAGAAACAAGCTGTTTCATGTTCATGACTTGAAAAATGTCATTGAGAAATTACAGTGCTTACTATAGTGTGTGGGCATTGCTCTTAATAAGCTTTTTCAAAAGTCTGCTAATTAAACCACTTATTTTAGTGTTAGTGTTTGTTATGAACACGTTAGATTGCCTGGGTTCAGAGTTACACCTAGATTTGACTGTATTAGTCATTATTAACAATTCGCCCCACCATCGTTCTAGTCCATTGCCAGGAAGTTAAAAGTCCAGCCCGCAAACTCGAGTTTCCACAAGGTGCAGACGTATGCGATTACCTTAAAGCTTATTTAAATGTGTTTGTATGCCTATTTTATGTGTCTGTACTTAAACGCATTTCTCAAAAATGAATAAGGTAATGCTGTTCCGTGTACGCATATGCTTAAACACTGTAGTGCTTGTTTGTGTTCACCTGGACCGTGTTTTCTGTATCAGTATACACCCGAATACTGCGATCTGTAGATTGTGCATAAATGAATTCTGTTTATTGCACCTTTGTATTCCTAAACATCGTTTGTCTGCTTACATTTAGATACCCGTTTCTGGGTTTTAATTTTAAGCAGAGACACTTACAAATTCCTTACTGGTACCACTGACAACTGGCTTAACACCTTCACCACCAGTGCAATAAGAAATGACAACTGTCACTCACCTGCTATTCCGTAGTACTGCGAGGAGGCACACGCCAGCCTCGACGGAAAATAAGGAGATATCTCCACGGCATAACCATGACGCCCAACTGCAGTGAACGTTTTAACACAGTGGTCCATTGAACACAACAAAACACGTTCGTTTACATTACCAATCAAAATCAATACTATTTAAACACCGCTATATTTCGATCCTGTGCACATAAGGCCTCACTATGGAGCGCACAACTGCAGGACTGCTACTTAGTAATGTGTCAAAATAAAAGTCACGTCCATCTTAATGTTCACAGAATTGCGACAGGAAACGAATATGTTGGTAAAGAATCGGATAGAGTCTAAAGTCAAGTTTATCCAAGATGTGTGCTCCGTGACATTACTTTCAAAGTCTTTCTTTCTTTTATTTATTTAACGGGCACTGTTAAAGGCAGTCTAGCAAGAGACTGTAAATTCAATAGAAAAGAGCAAGGGGGCCTTTTGTGAATGACGTAAGGTACGTGCTGCGCCACTATTACGTTACTCACTTGAAAGTTTTGAAAGTGTTTCGTGAGCTTTGGACAAGTTTCGCACAGCAATGGATTTTGTAGTTTATATATGCTTGAATAATCATTTTATAAAAATCAACTATTCTTTACGAATAAATATATAAGAAGTATATCAAAATCGTAGCCAGGGAGCAAAATCTACTAGTAGGTAACGTACCGAGCTAAAGTAGTCAGCGAATGGCTTGATTCTTACCGTGTATAGCAAGACTCTGCGTATTTCAGACAGGTATAGTTTGTCCTACTTTTGATCAGATCAGGGGATGTTTTCACAGTGAAATCCTGATATTTGTGGGAACTCGAAGAATGGACATATACGAAAGGTTACGCGTGCCTTCGAAATGAACGCTGCCTGTATAATCACCATAGTTGCCAGATTTCACTCACTTGTATTTTATATGGCGCATTTCAAAATAAGCACACCCCCAAATAATTTTTACAACTATAGAAATGCAGGAATAGTTGTACTAATCACTTTAAAATGAAACGAAAGTCAAGACATAAATGTAGATGTATGCACAATACAAGTTCCTGAATCCTGAGATGCCTTCTTAACCACAAGGACAGTCAGCTGAAGGGCCACAAGTAAAGCAGGTGATGGGAATCAACAACCATGTGCGTGTGAGATCACACATGTAGCAACAAAATAACTGAATCTTACAAGATACTCAGTTTTATTTTGAAAGTGTGACTCTTACAGTCCTAAAACCTGCCAACTTAACAAATCCTGCTCTATTAAGAGAAATTCAGAGCCTTTCTCTGCTGCATTCTCAGAATAAGACATTAAAAACGCTACAGAGGGCATCGATTTTGTCTAGACAAATTGTGACAATCACTGTTTGCTGGGCAGTGGGACTAAAACGGATGGCTTGGCCCAGGATATCAATACTGTACAATTAATCTTCCGTGTAATGGTGCATTCCTGCCTTTACATCAACTTACAATTTAAATAATATTTGGTAATTTCCTACTGCTGCATTTAAAAGTAGTAGCAGTAGATAGTATAGTGCTGTGTCTCAATACTGACACCTTTGAGGCACTAATGTACATTCCTTAAAATGTTTTTCTTTAATGCCCTTTCTAGATTTTAAAAAGTTTGGAATGAGCAGCATGTCCATCGACATTTACCTGAAGTAACTCAGTTGCAGTTACTTTCATGTCATGTTCAGAAAGAGCAATTTTCAAAACATCCACCGGCCAGCTAATATTTGTGAGTAAATGTTCTTTATTATCTATAAGCAACTGTGTGCTTGAGTGACTTCCTGAAAGTTATAGTTTTACCCTTGGAAGCCATCCCATATATTAAATAGAATTAGTGAAGTTTAAAATTTGGAAAATTCTACCTTTCCATTTTCCAGGTTAAATGAACTGTGTGATGGTTGCCAAGTCCGCATATCTAACTAGGTAAGGTAAAAATGTGTGTCCAAAATGTCACTATATTTTTATGTGCTCCTGTTGTTTAAGTCTAAGCCCATTCATTATATTTGCTTTCACAAACACTAGAGTCACTTTGTTTTGCAGGGCAGTCGTATAATAATTGTATGGATTCCGAAATTTGGGAGCTGCTTCTGTTAAACACTGAACATGGCAGTACATTTCTCACTTCACAGCCATTTCCACCCTTGTATTAATGTATTATTTGGTGTTTAATGTTTGATTTTCTTTCCTGTATATTGTTTTTGTTTGATACTAGCAGCAGGACCCAGCTTTGCCCAGGTAAGTAATTTTAAAGCAGAACTATCTAATCTCTATTTGGCAGCAGAACACACTTTCCCAATTGCAGTCCTGCATTTTTTTGATCAAAATCTGGGAAAATGCACTGTCTTTAAAACTCACAGTAGTAAAAAGGAACCCTAATGTACTCCAGGTTCAAAATTGTGAATCCAAAGTAGGCAGTTGTTGCGATTGTGTAAAGGACAGACCCAAACACCCATATTCAACTTTATATGTTAAGATTTTTTTTGCACTTTTTTCTTTTTGTGCTCCTCTGGATATTTCTGAAGTGCTTTGAGCATGGGTAGGAGCTATAGAAATAAAATGCATTATTATTATTGTTATAACTATCCAATCATCTGTTCATTTTTCTGAACCTGATTCTTGCAATATAAGATCACCGGAAACAGAACATGGGCAGAAATAAAAATGTGTATTATTTACATTGTATTATTTGTGCCTTTGTCTTCTCATCAGTGCTAGGCATGGTTCAGTGGGCCCAGCCATGATGGTCTGTTTCTGATGCAAGAAAATCCTTACATTTTATTTCAATCTCTCCTTTCCCCCAATCATTTTAAATTTTTAATTAGTGAAAATCTTTTCTGTCTCCTTTCATTTCTTTTTATTTTTACATTCTCAAAGTTTATATATTGACACTGGTATCATTCAGATGAAATACTTGGATAACTCTTGTTGGTTTTAAAAATACGCTTATTTTGTCCTCCATGCCATATGCAATATTTACAGATATAATCTTACTAAATGACATTATGATCCACATTTCACTTAATAGTTATCTTACTAACTAATTCAAAGAATCAGACAAATGCCCATGTGTTAAGTAGACATTTTAAGCTGTGATACACCCCCATATTTCAAGGAATTCAATTTAGCAGAATTTAATTATCCAAGTTTATGAGAGTTTTCTTTGCTATAGCCAGCCAAAAAATGTGTATGTCAGCATGGCAATAAAAAATACATTAATGAATCTTGGCTTTTATTGCATTTAACACAACACCCGTCACTGTGAACCGTTATTATAGCTACATTTTAGAGTATAATAAAGCTTATTCAAGATAGTAATGTATTATTTATAATTAGCTTTTATCATTAGACCAAACTTAGACCAAACGTTTCATTTGGATTGGATCAGAGGTCCATTATCCGGTGGGAGGCACAGTTGCTACCATTTCACAGAAATGAAAGGTTTGTCTGAAGCAACCATCCAGTGTGCTCATCTGACTGGTGGTGAAGTCTGTTTCAGATGAAAAGTTTGCATTTTGTATAAAAGAGATTTGTTAGGTATTAAAAGGATAGTTATCAGCTATGAGTAAGATGATAGATTAATAACAACCTAGTTATTTCATAGACAGGCAATAAGAGGCCTATTATTTGCGAGTAACCATCTTCAACAAGGACTCCACTATTTTTGAAACTCTGCAGCAGGCTGTGCTACTGGTTACAATTTTATGAGCTAATTATGAAAATCTCCTTGTTATTTAAATGTGGATATGTCATCATTTGTGCAGTCATGCCCTCTGGGTCAGGCTTGGTTTGGATAAACTGGAATTTCTCCGGATGAATACTCATTTTTCCACTTGACCACAGCCTGTAGACCTTTAGACACTACAACTTTCAGAATGCAAACCTGTTTAATAGAAAGCTTGTATGCTTAACCAGCTGCTTGATTTTAGAGTTCTCCTTGCTCATAAATTCTGCATTTTTAATCCTCACACCTTTGACTGCTTTGTTGTGCTTGAATTATTTTTCTCCAGCATACTCTCCTATTCTGAAGTTGGCCAGTATTTTAATTACATTTCAGTTTGTTTCTGAGTTGGATGTCACCTGTCTTAGCGTCCCTCAGAAAGTTGCCCTGTGTGAGCATGCATAGATGTGGGAGTGGGCCCTGCGACAGACTGCCCACTGTGCCCAGTGCTGCTGGGATATACACCAGCCCTCCAGACCTTGAAATGAATTAAGTGGTTTTGAGAGTGAGATGAGATTAATTAGGGTTTGTTTTATGTCCAAAAGTTACTCTGTGTAATAAAAATCTTTGTGTAGATAAAGATATGTAAATGTTTTAAAGCTGTCCCAGATTCTGAAGCAATGTTGATATTATACAGCACCTTTAATAGTGAGCACTGTAAAAGTGAGCTTTTCTAAACTGGTGGTACTGGTGACATTGGCATTTGGTGTGTGTTTAAGAAAGAAACAAACTGAGGACTGTAAGGCATTTGTCTCTCACACTACAGTCTCTGATGTCATCATCCTCTTATGTGGTTGCCCATCCTGGCCTTCCCCCTCTTTTTCTGTCCTATTAGATTCAGTGCACCTTCTACTCTAAAGACAGTAATACACACCTTTGTATGAAATCATCAGTTTGTTGGAATTCTGACATGTAGAATAGACAACAGGCTATCAGCCCATGTAAATGTGGTTTATTTGCTTTATTGAATAGAATAGTAGGTTTTAGCTATGATAACACAATAATAAAGGTTTCTTTAACAATCAATTACCATGTAAATATAATTAATTAAGGATGAGGTAAAAAATTGTACCATTAGAACACTGGAGTAGTGACTGCTGATAATTGAGCTTTGCAGTCATATGTGAAGAAAAAATTCTAAATCAGTTGTTTCAAGCAGTATTAGCCATTATACAAACCAGTAATGCCTTGGCTATATTTTTTAATCAATTTAATAGAACCTCTATCAAAAACATGAAAATATCTGGGTCATTCCAAACATTTGAACACTACAGTGTGTGTCTGTTTGTGTATATATAAAATATATATATATATGTTGTGAGCTGTGGAGCTGATCGCACCCCCAGAGAATACAGACGCCCCTGGGAAAACCCCTAAAAACATTGACAGACTACCTTCACATTCCTCCGTTCCCTTCTGGCCGGCTCTGTCGCGCAATATGCCTCTCGCGCGGTGCCCTGCCTTCTTAAAAAAGCCTGTACGGGCTTCTTTCAGTTTGTTAAGTTGATTGCTTGTTTCTCCTTCTCTCTCTCCCAGACATTCCCTGCTCCTGGCGGAACTGTCATCTCTGACTTGTCATTGAGCACATTTAAACTTTTGAAAAGAGACAAATGTTTGTTTGCAGTGCTTTGAATAAAGTTCCTTTTTTTCTACAACCTCCTGTGTCTCTGTGCAAATCTGTTTCTTTCTTGTCGGTGGAGCTTCGTCTTTGCAGTTAGCTTTGGTCCAAGTCAGACGACTTTCTCCACAGAACCATGGCTTTACAGAAACTTGCTCAGAAGGGGTGGGGTCAGTTGCCCTCAGTGGACGTTTTCTTGGAGCTGAGGAGGTAGAAACAGGTGACAAAGTTAGCAACAGCACTCCCTCTTGCTTTGGGTGGTAAAACATACCTCAACAGGGTCTGGAATGCATTCGGCAGATACACATAGATAGATAGATAAGGCATTATATCATAGATAGATAGATAGATAGATAGATAGATAGATACTTTATTAATCCCAAGGGGAAATTCACATACTCCAGCAGCAGCATACTGATAAAGAAAACAATAAATTTAAAGAGTGATAAATACCTGACAATATAAATAAATAATATGGTTGTTGTTATGTGTACAAGAAATCCTATCCATGCAGGTGGTGCAGTGGTAGCGCTGCTGCTTTGTAATAAGGAGATTGTGGGTTCGCTTCCTAGGTCCTCCCTGTGTGGAGAGCGAGTTGAGTAGTGAGAAAAGCTCTATATAAATGTAAAGACTTACTTGCACATGCTATTCAGTAGGAACACTTACTCACTCACTAACATAGATGTCATTGAGTTTAAGATGAAGAAAATGAATTCAGACATGGATACAACATGCAAACTCCTCACATTCGTAATGTCAGCCCTAAATACTGTACTTACTGCTATGACACACATGTGAGATTTTACAAGCAAGGAAGTCAGAGGTTTTGAAGTAAGGTAGTTATATTCCTCATGATGAAGTGTCTTGCATGTTGATTAGCATATGCAAGTAAGAATTTCACTGTAATCTGCATGTGTGACTATAATCTATTTACTCTATACATACAGTATAATACAAAGTTGAATGACTGACTCACTATTTCGATATATCAATATTTAGTAGTTACAGAAACAGAAAAACTAAAAGCCCAAAAAAATCTCAAAAAATGTTTTGGCTGATTTGATTGAAATTTGGTGACATTATACAAAATAATTAGTTTTACCAGTGGTTTTTACCAGTGTAGTGAGTGGGGTATTCTTAGGCACACCTCTGAAAAGAGATGGCATGGACAAATGGGGTGTGCAGTTCATGTAAATGAACGCTGCAAGCAGGAGTGCTACCATGCAAGCTGATGCTGTCATTGTTTAAAGAAGTGGGGCTGGTGGTAAGTGAAGAAGGGCAGGTTCCCTGCCCAAGAAAAAGAAAGGAGGTGGCAGGGTACTTGGAAAATGACCTCTGAAACGGACAAAAGAAAGCTAATTGAAGCTCATAGAAGACGTGGTTAGCAAGTGGCCTCCTATTCTGTCGGCTTCTTCTTACTCCTCCAAATGGGGTATAAAATACATATAAATGCAAGTCGGATTGGATTGTCGACTGCACTTACAGTGCATCTGGAAAGTATTCACAGCGCATCACTTTTTCCATATTTTGTTATATCCAAAATGGATTAAATTAATTTTTTTCCTCAGAATTCTACATACAACACCCCATAATGACAACGTGAAAAAAGTTTACTTGAGGTTTTTGCAAATTTATTAAAAATAAAAAAACTGAGAAATCACATGTACATAAGTATTCACAGCCTTTGCTCAGTACTTTGTCGATGCACCTTTGGCAGCAATTACAGCCTCAAGTCTTTTTGAATATGATGCCACAAGCTTGGCACACCTATCCTTGGCCAGTTTCGCCCATTCCTCTTTGCAGCACCTCTCAAGCTCCATCAGGTTGGATGGGAAGTGTCAGTGCACAGTTATTTTAAGATCTCTCCAGAGATGTTCAATCGGATTCAAGTCTGGGCTCTGGCTGGAACACTCAAGGACATTCACAGAGTTGTCCTGAAGCCACTCCTTTGATATCTTGGCTGTGTGCTTAGGGTCGTTGTCCTGCTGAAAGATGAACCGTCACCCCAGTCTGAGGTCAAGAGCGCTCTGCAGCAGGTTTTCATCCAGGATGTCTCTGTACATTGCTGCGTCATCTTTCCCTTTATCCTGACTAGTCTCCCAGTTCCTGCCACTGAAAAACATCCCCACAGCATGATGCTGCCACCACCATGCTTCACTGTAGGGATGGTGCCAGGTTTCCTCCAAACGTGACACCTGGCATTCACACCAAAGAGTTCAATCTTTGTCTCATCAGACCAGAGAATTTTCTTTCTCATGGTCTGAGAGTCCTTCAGGTGCCTTTTGGCAAACTCCAGGCAGGCTGCCATGTGCCTTTTACTAAGGAGTGACTTCCGTCTGGCCACTCTACCATACAGGCCTGATTGGTGGATTGCTGCAGAGATGGTTGTCCTTCTGGAAGGTTCTCCTCTCTCCACAGAGGACCTCTGGAGCTCTGACAGAGTGATCATTGGGTTCTTGGTCACCTCCCTGACTAAGGCCCTTCTCCCCCGATCGCTCTGTTTAGATGGCTGGCCAGCTCTAGGAAGAGTCCTGGTGGTTTCGAACTTCTTCCACTTACGGATGATGGAGGCCACTGTGCTCATTGGGACCTTCAAAGCAGCAGAAATGTTTCTGTAACCTTCCCTAGATTTGTGCTTCGAGACAATTCCTTTGACTTCATGCTTGGTTTGTGCTCTGACATGAACTGTCAACTGTGGGACCTTATATAGACTGGTGTGTGCCTTTCCAAATCATGTCCAATCAACTGAATTTACCACAGGTGGACTCCAATTAAGCTGCAGAAACATCTCAAGGATGATCAGGGGAAACAGGATGCACCTGAGCTCAATTTTGAGCTTCATGGCAAAGGCTGTGAATACTTATGTACATATGCTTTCTCAATTTTTTTTTATTTTTAATAAATTTGCAAAAATCTCAAGTAAACTTTTTTCACATTGTCAATTGAGCTGTTGTGTGTAGAATTCTGAGGAAAAAAATGAATTTAATCCATTTTGGAATAAGGCTGTAATATAACAAAATGTGGAAAAAGTGATGCGCTGTGAATACTTTCCGGATGCACTGTATATACATACACTTCAAAGAAAGAGGTTGTGGGGGGTGGGCTTGCTGGTAAAATACATGCAATATTGATAGGAAATGGGTCATCCCCTTGGAGGTCAAACCACAATGTCCCACTACGCTGTGGTTTTGAAAGCAAAAACAGAGAACCGCAGGTAGAGTGTACCAGCCTACTTCAAGCCAGGAGCTACAGTTTAAATGGTCAGTTTAAATATTTGCAAAGCTCAGTAAAGGGCTCCCCCACAGACAGCACATAGGGGAGATGGGCTTTGTACATAGTTTTCAATATTCTTTCTTCTCATCTGTTCTTTTCTGTACAATGCTTAAAACTTTCAGTTTACTGAATGAGCCAAATAAATGTGCAACCTGTAAATGTCAATTCTGTATGTAATAAGTTAAAGGCAACCACGATTCAGTTTATTGCTTTAGATCTAAGCCCTCCAAGCATTTATAATGGTACAAGAGTAAAGATCGAAGTGTTACATTCAAATTTTTACAGGTACAGGGTGAAATGGGGTGGAGTGGTGGCTCTGAGGCTAAGGATCTGCGCTGGTATCCTGAAGGTTGCCGGTTCGAATCCCCGTCACTGCCAAAAGAGATCCTACTCTGCTGAGCCCTTGAGCAAGACCCTTAACCTGTAATTGCTCCAGGGGCGCTGTACAATGGCTGACTCTGCGCTCTGACCCCAAGGGGTATGCGAAAACTTAACAAATTTCTAATACGAGAAATCGTATAAGACGAAATAAAGAACAACAAAAAAAAAAATTATCCATTATTTCCATTATTCCTACTAATTAGTTGTTTAAATTCAAAGGAATAGAGCTTCCATTGTGTTTTACAATGACCATCAACAAAAGCCAAGTCACCAGGAAAAGCAGGGATTGTTCTAGGGCAGGAACATTTAACTCATATTCAATTAAATGTAGCATGTTTAAGAGTAAGGTGCTCCAGTAAATTAATAATAATAGCTACTGGAAGAAAAAAACTTCAAATATCATATACTGTATAAAATAGTATTCAGTTAAATTGTACTTCAGATATATCTGTTTAACATGAGTCCCATAGTCTGAAGAACTTTTCCAGGCAAAGCTAGTGATCCTATAAATTAAGCTACAGCCCCAGTGACACTGAGATTGGACTGAGGACAGAAATGACACATTTAGGGAAAGGTGGGATTACTGATCTACCAAGGGTTACACACTGAGCCAGAGAAGGTGATTTATCTTCTCTTGTGTTGTTCAATTCAGTAACTCGGTTATTAATTCACCCTGTCTAAATAAAGATAGTGGCAGAAAATTAGTTTAAATGTCATAGACTGGACATAAGAATCACTTATGTGCGAGAAGAGTGGGAGGACACAGCATACAAGGCCTCCTCAGGAATTAATAAAAGTCCTGCCCTGTAGATTGTGCCATGGCACTCTGCACACTGAGATGCACAGTTTTTCTAAGGGACAGATTATCCTCACCCCCTGTTGAACCTACACATTGCTTCCACCCATAAACAGCATACATTAATTAGTCAATAGTTACCAGAGATACTCAAGGGAGTTTTTTTTTTTTTTTCTTCTGTCTCACGAGCAAACTCATTAGGTAAAGGCAGCCAGAAAAACAGTTAGAATGCGGAAATCTAAAAATAAAAACTTTTTGTAAGTGTAACTAGACAGGAAGAAGTATTAGTGCAGGAGGGTGAGAGGGATTCATTCCAAAAGCACAGGCTGTTTCTGCTCTTTATGACAGCCAAGTAGCTTGTGTCAAAGAAAATGATGACCTAAGCAGGCCGATAGACGAAAAAGGAAACAAACACATCCCTGACTTTTATAAAAACTAGTTGAAAATGAACTGCACCAGGCCTCCCACTCAGCAACAACTGCAATAAAAAGGGAGTGGAGACTGAATTCTGAATTCAAGGTACACTTGGTGCAATAGGGTAAGCAGGTTCAGTCAGTCAGTCATTTTCCAACCTGCTATATCCTAACACAGGGTCATAGGGTCTGCTGGAGCCAATCCCAGCCAGCACAGGGTGCAAGGCAGGAACAAATCCCAGGCAGGGCGCCAGCCCATTGCAGGGCACACACACACACACCAAGCACACACTAGGGACAATTTAGGATCGCCAATGCACCTAACCTGCATGTCTTTGGACTGTGGGAGGAAACCGGAACACCCGGAGGAAACCCACGCAGACACGGGGAGAACATGCAAACGCCACGCAGGGAGGACCCAGGTCTCCTTACTGCAAGGCAGCAGCGCTACCACTGTGCCACCGTTCCGCCCTTGAGCAGGTTTAATAAAACCTAAATGATTTTTCTGGCATTGAAGCACTCTTAAAGAAATTAATAGTGTGGGACAGTTGGAAGGCATTTTACACTTTGTAGAATAGATAACTAGGGCAAAACACACACTTCCATTCCTCCACCAACCTATCCCTTTTTGAACCCAGTTTTTCCATTTCAGGGCCACATGGAGCAATGTCTACAGATTGGAAACCAGTCATAGAGATGATGACGATCCATAGCTACTCACACTCACATTCGGATAATTTAGCAACCTAAAGTTTACTAACTTTGTATTCTCTGGGATGTGTGAGCTAAGCAGGGAACCAGGACAATCTACACATACAGTGGTGTGAAAAACTATTTGCCCCCTTCCTGATTTCTTATTCTTTTGCATGTTTGTCACACAAAATGTTTCTGATCATCAAACACATTTAACCATTAGTCAAATATAACACAAGTAAACACAAAATGCAGTTTGTAAATGGTGGTTTTTATTATTTAGGGAGAAAAAAAATTCCAAACCTACATGGCCCTGTGTGAAAAAGTAATTGCCCTCTGAACCTAATAACTGGTTGGGCCACCCTTAGCAGCAATAACTGCAATCAAGTGTTTGCGATAACTTGCAATGAGTCTTTTACAGCGCTCTGGAGGAATTTTGGCCCACTCATCTTTGCAAAATTGTTGTAATTCAGCTTTATTTGAGGGTTTTCTAGCATGAACTGCCTTTTTAAGGTCATGCCATAGCATCTCAATTGGATTCAGGTCAGGACTTTGACTAGGCCACTCCAAAGTCTTCATTTTGTTTTTCTTCAGCCATTCAGAGGTGGATTTGCTGGTGTGTTTTGGGTCATTGTCCTGTTGCAGCACCCAAGATCGCTTCAGCTTGAGTTGACGAACAGATGGCCGGACATTCTCCTTCAGGATTTTTTGGTAGACAGTAGAATTCATGGTTCCATCTATCACAGCAAGCCTTCCAGGTCCTGAAGCAGCAAAACAACCCCAGACCATCACACTACCACCACCATATTTTACTGTTGGTATGATGTTCTTTTTCTGAAATGCTGTGTTCCTTTTACGCCAGATGTAACGGGACATTTGCCTTCCAAAAAGTTCAACTTTTGTCTCATCAGTCCACAAGGTATTTTCCCAAAAGTCTTGGCAATCATTGAGATGTTTCTTAGCAAAATTGAGACGAGCCCTAATGTTCTTTTTGCTTAACAGTGGTTTGCGTCTTGGAAATCTGCCATGCAGGCCGTTTTTGCCCAGTCTCTTTCTTATGGTGGAGTCGTGAACACTGACCTTAATTGAGGCAAGTGAGGCCTGCAGTTCTTTAGACGTTGTCCTGGGGTCTTTTGTGACCTCTCGGATGAGTCGTCTCTGCGCTCTTGGGGTAATTTTGGTCGGCCGCCCACTCCTGGGAAGGTTCACCACTGTTCCATGTTTTTGCCATTTGTGGATAATGGCTCTCACTGTGGTTCGCTGGAGTCCCAAAGCTTTAGAAATGGCTTTGTAACCTTTACCAGACTGATAGATCTCAATTACTTCTGTTCTCATTTGTTCCTGAATTTCTTTGGATCTTGGCATGATGTCTAGCTTTTGAAGTGCTTTTGGTCTACTTCTCTGTGTCGGGCAGCTCCTATTTAAGTGATTTCTTGATTGAAACAGGTGTGGCAGTAATCAGGCCTGGGGGTGGCTACGGAAATTGAACTCAGGTGTGATACACCACAGTTAGGTTATTTTTTAACAAGGGGGCAATTACTTGTTCACACAGGGCCATGTAGGTTTGGATTTTTTTTCTCCCTAAATAATAAAAACCATCATTTAAAAACTGCATTTTGTGTTTACTTGTGTTATATTTGACTAATGGTTAAATGTGTTTGATGATCAGAAACATTTTGTGTGACAAACATGCAAAAGAATAAGAAATCAGGAAGGGGGCAAATAGTTTTTCACACCACTGTATATTGGGAGAACATGAAAACATGTGGTAACTGTTCCAAAATCATAACCAAAACTCCATGAGGCAAGAAAATGTAGGGTAAATGCCAGGAAAGTATGTTTTAGATTGGATAAGTCTGGTTTTCAATCATCCTAGCACCCCCGGTCTCCTGCCTGCTTGATTCAAAGGTATTTCATATAGACCTTTTAATGATGATGCAGTTCCTCCTGCACAGTACACAAAATCACCAGTTTTAAGATAATGTTTTAAGTATTTATATGGGTCCTCTCTTTCTATATATACAATTATGAGGGTTAGATTGATGCTTTAAGAGTTAATTTAACTCTGACTATTTTGCTTGTGCAGCTTCCACAAGATACCATAGGGTTGATGGTCCTAAGCTTCTTCTAAGTCTACAAAGCATATGCAAACAGGCAACCTTAATTAAACCCGTGAAATATTAAAGATCTGGCTCGATTTTAAGCAGCCAGGAAAAAATCCACATTTTTTCTTTGAGACCTAAGGTTCTGATGGTTGACTGAGTCTCTATTCTAGTAAACTGTTATTGGCCTTCCCATGGAGTCTGAGGAGTGTAATTTATTGACAATGGGAACACAAAGACAAGGGACCATCGGTGCAGACTGTCAGTCCCAATGCACTATCGCCACCTTCCACAAACCATTAAAGGATGTTTTAGCCTAAAGACCCTCACAATAACCAATATTTCAGAGTTGCTGGCAGACCTCTGTTCCAGAGATGGATCACCTCCAGTTAATGCTTCTGCCACTGTCTCCTTTAAGGAGAATGTGTCTGCCAAGTTTAGGACTTCCTCAAAGTTCTCCTTTCACCTGCCTTGCTCACGCATCCTTAGTCATTACATTTTTTTCAGAACCTGTTTGAGACCACCTGAAAGTCATTCTCCATGGCCTTACCAAAGCCATCATTCAACCTTCCTGCAATACCACTCCACTATCTTGTCCCAATAGTACCACTTGGTTAAATCCCACAACACTCTTGGTAATAATTTTTGAGAAATATCTTTCCTGACAGCTTCCATCATCACTGCTGTTTCCCAATAGTTGCTAGAGTTGCCACTATGATGGGCATCTCATACCTTTTGATAATAGCTCCTTGCAACAAACTCCACCTCCAGCCTCTTCTAGGTACACTTCCCACTTGACAAACATGTGAATGTTAGCTACCTGGGACTCTAACTTGGCCAGATATGAATGAGGGAGACCTCCAATGGACTGGTGACCCAGCCAGGGTGTGTTCCTCCTTAGCCTGGGTAGGCAACAGCTTGTAAGGAAAAAAGTAGGTTTGGTTCAGTTAATAGACCTCACATCTAATGTTTTCATTCTATATGTACTTCCAACTTTCAGCACAATATTTTACCAGGAGATGGTGTCTAACTAACCTAATGATCATATCATATTGCACTACACTTAACCCAATTCAGAGTCACAGAAAGTCACAGCCTATTCTTACAACATATTAAATAAGAGTACAAAAACAGATAAAGACTTGAGGCACCACAGGTGACCCCGTTTAATGTCCAGTTCTGGAAAAATCAGGAGAAATTAGGAGTTTCTCACTAGTGATCCTGAGCCTCTTCATAGGCTTTAAAGATGTCCAGCTAGGACAGATCTGCTCTTGAATCACTCCAAACTTCCTATGGAAGTGATTTTTGTAGCAGAGAAGGTGGAAGGGGAGAAGCTGATGGTACAAAACATGAAGTGACATCAGTAGGCTTCTGGCAAGACCCCCCTCCCCCCTCCTTTAGTAAATGGCTGTGTCACATCCAAATACTTCCACATAACTATTTCAAATGGACCCAGAAATGTGAAAACACAACCCTACTTCACGTGTCTGACAAGCATTATACACAAGTTAGTAAACAACCCTGGGCAGGTGACCGGTCCATCACAGGGTCCACATGTACACACAACCTGCACATGATGGAATTTGGAAGCATCAGTTAATCATATCAGCACCTTTATGGAGTTGCACACATGGAGGAAAATGCATAAACTCTCAAAAGACCACATCCAGAGGATTCACACTCAGGACATTGGATCTGTGAAGTGGTAATACAAGCCGCTGTGCTGGTTCATATTAATTAGCGTTCAATTTTGTATTAAGCAGACCACTAATATTCATCGGGGGTTTTGTCACTGATCACTTGTATGGTTATATGCACTGTCATCTTTACTGGAAGCATATTTAATTTATACATATTGTATAAATATCACAGTATTGTTTTAGATAAATCATAAGAGAGAAGTAAATTTGATAAGATTTGGACTGCTGTCTGTTTGTGCACTTGTACACCCATTCATTTTTGAGCTGGTTTAATGATGGGTTCAGGGCATAGTCTTTATCGAATGCTATTTTCCATATACTTTGGCTGTCGGAGCTGGGATTGATGTCACACCTGAGTTGATCACGTTACAGTAAAACATTCAGAAAGCCAATATGTGCTTGTTTTTTTGGAATAAATAGGAGTTGATAGCAACACATTACATCTATTTTTTACATCAAAACACTATAGGTACATATCCAAAGAGAGGAGTTGGACAGTACTGCATGACTGATTTAATGAGGCACAAATAGACAGCAATCTACAGTTTTCACTAAAGTTCACAGTGTTTGTCTCCATTTGGAATTGACATCATAACCTAAAGTCGGTCAAACTTGGACTTGACAGACCAAGCCTGAGTTTCTGGGTAGAAAATCCAACTTGTGGCATGCTTTCCAATTCAATTCTGACTAGAAACTAGTAACACGGAAATTCAAACTTCCCAGTTCAAACTGAACGCAGCACATTTTTTTTAACTTATCTATTAACAGTCCTGTGGAGAAGAGGTACCTCAAATACTTCATTACCCACAGTACTTTCTCTAAACTTGCTAATGCCATTAAGAGATTGCCATTCAGGATATGTAGCATATCCGGTAACATCAGAAAGAACAGATCCCAGAGGAAGTGCCAGTTGATCACAAGGCACACTCAAATATACACACACCCACACACTGGGAAAATACAAGTCATCGTTTATCCTATCTGCTTTTCTTAGAGATGTGGGGGGAACTGGAGAAGGCCCAAATAATCAATGGAAGAACATGTCAATTCTTTGTAGACAATGACTGGGCTAGGATTTGAAACCATCCTCTATAGCTTTAAAATAGCTGTGCTAATCCCTACTGAAAGCAACATTTATTTATACAAAAAATGCAGGTCAAAGTGGGTTACAATTGAAATTAAGAAATTAAAGTAAAAAAAATGTTGCTGTAGCAAATCTGGTCTGGTTCAGAGCTCTGTCTCTCATGAGTGCTGGTCCCAAATCAGACGCTGCTGCTTCATAGCTCTAGGGACTGGAGTTCATTTGCAAGCCCGTGTTCTCCCTGTGTTCACATGACTTTCCTCCCACATCCAAAGGAATGCAGGTTAAAGTAAATATTGACTCGTAGGTGCCACGGTCCTAGTGAGTTCCATTTGTGTATGTGTCGCTCCCAATGCTGCAAGTTCAGTCTTGGGCTGCTTGCAACTCTAATGGAAAAAAATAGGCATAGGAAATACAAGACTAAGGTCACGGCATCTTATGTATGCTCTGCTATTTCAGCTGTAGAGGGCACTGTCACACTAGTTGGCCACTGATGGTTGCCTTACTGCATGAAGCACTCAGCAGCTGTACAGAATAAAAACAACCACTGGTTTGTGAGTGGCAGAGAATTCTATCAAAAAATGGTTGTAGAATAGACTGACTTGAAGATAGGATCCAACAGAAGAGCCGTCATTCCCAGAGCCTACTCCCATACATATCCACACTTATTCAAACAGACAATTTAGTCACCTGTTACTCTAATATGTTTGAGATGTGAGTGGATATTTTCACACGGTACAATGGTGAATGAACAAATGGATGCCTTTTGAGTAGACCTTGCTGGTTCACCTTGTGTTGACATGGATTCCTTCAAAAGAATGGCATTTTCTTTCTCATTCTAAAGTGTTTTGTTAGACTGGCTAGTATAAATTGGCCTAGTCTGAGTGATTAGTCAGTATTTTATGTACTGCCACTCACAAAGCACACAAAAAGTCAAGGAAGTTCAACATTAGTACTAGGGTGTTGTACCGTGTTAGCCATTGTGAATATAGCGAGAAGTCAACCAAATGACACCTTTTATTGGCTAACTGAAAAGATTACAATATGCAAGTTTTCGAAGTAACCCAGGTCCCTTCTTCAGACAAGATGTAAAAGTTCACAAAGTTCAACATTCATAAGGAAACACACCCTGTGCAAGTAAATGGGAATTGATAAAACACAAGAGCAGAAGGCTAGCCAGGTGACTTAAAACTTGTAGCTATGGGAGGGCTAAGGCTACACGTAGGCAGAAAAATCCAGGACTGTCAGTCACACTGGCTTAAATGAAAATGAATGAGTTCCCTGAGTTGAAGCACATTTTTCCATTCTGCCGAGAGTCTGTGTATAAATCTTGTCCAAGAGGCAGTGTGGCACACATACAGGCAGAAGGCTCTTTGCACTCACAGAAATTTTCCAGCCAAAAGCCAAGAGTTTCACTGAATGTCATTAGCCCACACCAAGACTGTGTGAAGTGGTGACAGGTACTGTGGATTAGGAGAAAGGGAGGAGTAGTGAGTCAGAGCACTGCGGAGGGGTGTGGTGTCCATTACGCTAAGTCAACAGAAAGGCCATTGAGTACCAGACTCTTCAGACAATGCACATTCCAGGCATTTTCCAAATCCTAGTAAGCTAACACAATATTATGTATGCAAGAAGTTAGAAAAAGTGATACCAAGTCTTATAAAGCAAGTGGAAGCATATGGACAGAATTTCCAATTGAAGATATGCCAGCAATGTATAGAGTTTAAGAGTTAAGATGTGCCAAAGGGGTCACAGGTTCTCAGTGGGAATGATTTAGAAAACTCGGTGTACTAGTGGTGCTGCCTCACATCTCAAAAGTCCTGAATTTGAACAGCACTCTGGCAGCTGTCGGGGAGAATTTTGCACATTTTCCCAATGTCTGGAAGAGTTTTTTTTTTCAAAATGTTCACTGCAATGCAGACAACGTGCAATTAAGTTGAGTGGTGTTTCTAAATGTTAACATGAATTTGGGTGTATCTGTGAGACTCCAGCTTCCTACAGCCTTAAAAATCGATTAAGTGCATTTAAACAATGGCAGGATGGACTTGAAAATTACCTGGGAAGATAGCGAACAGCAAACGTCTTTGATCTTATAGACAAGTGGTACAAAATAGGAACATGAAAGCAGTCCAGATCTTCTTACTTTAAACACATCAATCAGCCATTATTCTGTACAGGGCCATACAAACTGTGTGCCATGATATATAGCATTATGTTTTTAAACCCCTTTAATGCAATTTAGGTTCATGGGGGGGCCCAGAGCCTATCTCAGAAGCCCTAGATATGGTGCTTGTCCATCACAGAGCCCAGTCACAGACAAACACTCACTAAGAATTGCCAGGCAACTTCAGCAGCACATTCTGGGGCATGTAGGAGGTAAACCTTGATGGAACATAGTGGAGATAATGGAGAAGGTGAAGACTTAACCAAAGTGGACAGGTGTCAGTGAGTGTACAGTGCTTTGTGCTGCCGCATTCAGAGTTTATTTCTGGCCTTGTACTCAGTGCTGCTAGGGTGGGTTTTGGCTCCTTGTAGCCCTGAACTGGAAAATAATTATTTGTTTTTATTTTTATATTTTACTATTTACAAAGAAAGAACACTCTTGGATTGCTTAATCTACATTTTATACAGTACCTTTGACATTAACTATTTTCATGAAAAACTTCACAAAAATACTAAGAAGTATCATTATCTTATCATTCTATTTAATATGCTGTCTTTTACCGCAGGCATTGCTATAAAAATCAACAAATCTTGATCTGTTGATTGTCATTTTACAATGAGCGTTTCACAGTGAGCATTATCTAACTTAATAAACTGGTAAGTATCAGTGTGTTTGTGTACCTGTGTGTTTACCTGGTTGCAATGTCTCTGTGATTCCAACAGGTGGCACATCAAAAACATTTGTTGTAATAAAATGCATTGTATTTGTCATTCCAACAGATGGCGTATCACAAATATTAACACTGTTTTACGAATACAACACCAAATGGCTTATAATAGAGACATATGAACTGGATTTGTCTTTCCAACAGATTACACTTCACAAACTTTGACACTTCTTTTATGAATTCAATACTGTAAAAGAGATATATGCATTGCATGGTGCACTGCAAATTTGAACACAGGTCTACGTTGATTACTTAGATGTCAACCTGCCTTAGAAGGGTAGCACAGCTGAGAAAACGCTATATAAATTTAAAGAATTATTAGAAACATTTTGACAATTCTACCCAGCTAATTTCACCAAAATAACATCAAGTCTAGCTTTGAAAGTTCTAATGTCCTACTGTTTACCACACTACTTGGTAGCTTATTCCTTGTGCCTATGGCTCTCTGTGTGAAGAAAACTTCATCATGCTTGTACAATAAGTATCAGTGTGTCCGTGTATATGTGAGTCTGCCTGGTTGCCATGTCTCTGTGATTCCAACAGATGGCATATAACAAACATTTGTTATAATAAAATGCATTGTATCTGTCATTCCAACAGATGGCATATCACAAATATTAACTCTGTTTTTATGAATACTGTACTATATTGAATGGCTTATAACAGAGACATATGAACTGCATTTGTCTTTCCAATAGATGGAACATGACAAATATTAACACTGACTTTAATTTGCATATAGCTGAGACATATGCATTGCATTTGTCATTCCAGCAGATAGCACATCACAAACATTTATTGTGATAAAATGCATTGTATTCATCATTCCAAACATTAACACTGCTATTACAAAATCCCATAACAAATGACATATAACAGAGACATATGTATTGCATTTGTCATTCCAAGAGATGACGCATCACAAATATCTGTCATAATATATTTTATGACTGCAAATGTTTGTGATGCACCATCTGTTAGAATGACAAATTCAATGCATTGTATTAGTAAATGCATTACAAAATACATTCCACTAGATGATGCACTGCAAACACTGACGTCCACTTAAATTTCAATCAGTCTTAGAATGGTAGTACAACTAGTCTGTAGAAATAAAGTCATAATACCCTCTGTCTGTGTTTAGATTTTTTGGCTTTCTTTGATGTTATTTATCCATTTGCACACTAAGCACATTATTTCAGCCCTAAGATTGCATCTTCTTTGTTGGTTCCCCAATATCACAAAAATGTCTCAACCAGTTTTTACAAAAGTTTGCATGTACATTATTAAAAATAACAAATGGCACTTTACTGGGTTTTGGGGCTCCTAATACATCCATTGTTTGACAAAGAACCTTCTAATTCAAATAAAGGTTCTTTGCATATGAAGCTGGGCTTTGAAAAATTTCTTACATATGTGGAGAAAACAGAAATCATTATTGTATAGTAGGCTACAGGATACAAACAGATCAAGGAGCTTGAAATGACTCTATGTTTTTGTAATTCACAAGTCCTTTTAAAAAAGGAACCCACTGGTATTTGTCAAATCTGTTATCATCTAGTTATAGAACCTGTTACAGATCTACATAAAGAAACGTTCTGTCTGCAACTTTTATATGGATAGTTCTTTTGGGACCCAAAAATGGTTCCCCTATAGCCAGGGCCGGATTTATATGAAAAGAGGCCCTAGGCTATTCCACTTATGAGGCCCTTTCACCTTCCATTTTTAAGTTTGTAAATTACATGAGAGATAATAAAATTTTGCTAACAATTTGAATGTAGGCCCCTCTTGATCTTGAGGCCCTAGGCTGAAGCCTAGTTAGCCTATAGGAAAATCCGGCCCTGCCTATAGCATCTCTCTTTAGAACCACTATGGCACCTTCATGTTTAAGAAAGTAAGTTGCCATCGCTCCACCTTAAAATACAGGCTACATGGAATTTCAAAAATATCATTGGGAATGGTAGTTGTAATGGGAAGGGACATAAAATGCACCATTTAATAATGTCCAAGTCAAAGTTCATTAAATTTGGCCTGCATATTCATGTTAATACAACTTACAAATCTCAACTGTCAGGCCTTTCAAAAGTTCTGTTGAAAAACAGGGGCGCACTGGTTCAGAGGTGCAAACCCAAAACCACCTTAGCATGGCAAAATGGTTCAGCTGATGGTAATGAATTTGGCATATTGTTTAGGTCTGGCCCTTACAATGAAGGCGATGTTCCACATCATTGCTTAGAAATGAAAGTTCGGGTGTGATGGGGGACGAACACAAAAATCACACATCACTCGAAAACAGCTATGTGTACTTTTGTATTTACATTATTGTTCATGCAATTTAGAATATAGGCGTCACAGACTTTCAAGAATTTCATTGAGAAGTCGTACTGGAAAGACCAATAAAACAAAAACCACACATTACTGCAAAACAACAGGAAAAGATGTTCAGGAAAGTGAACATCCAAGTGAAGTGGATGTTCAGGAAATTTTGCATGTATATTACAGGTAATCCAACTTAACATACAGAGTTCTACGGAGTTTGAAAAGTTTCATCGTGATTAGGTGCTCATTAGAGGGAATAATACAAAAAACGGTAGCTTTGCCCAGTTTACAATGATTCAATTAATCACAAGCCATCCAGTTTTTTAATGTGGGATTAAACATCTCTTCGTGAAAAGTTACTAAACCACAAAATACAATGAAGTAGTGTTCATGATTCAAGGCCAGGGAGGTGTTAATCCAATTGTGAAATCCAATCACACAAAGGAAGAACAAATTCTTGACTGACAAGAGCAGAGAAATTGATGGAGAGGTAGTGTAGATAATGGATGGCACACATGCATTTCAGCTAGCAATTACCAAAGGTTAGTTAGGTTAACCCAATACACAAATATATCTGGGCAATGCCAGGTTCTTTGGCTAATTATAAATAATATAGCTTTATAAAAATCATGAAGAATTATTTACCCTTTAACAAATAATGTTTAGCATATGTATGACTTATGGGGAACAGTGACATGTAAAAACCATCAGCTTTTTATTTAGTGGTTTTGAATCAAAAACAATATGGTCAAAATATGCCAAAAATGTAACTTTGAGCTTACAAAAATTCCAAACGTTCTTGTAATTTTATAGTGCCTTCCACCATGAGCATTATCACACTCCAGCTTGCAAAAATGTTTCAGGCTATCATTATACATGCTGTCACAAAAGGGTTTTCAAATGTTTAAAGGCCAGCACTGCTTCTAAAAAGAAATTAAATTTATTGCATGGCTTATCTGTATGTAAAATAGACTATGGATTAAAGGCGCCCAATATCACTATAGAAGGTGATAAAAGAGAAATGCAAATACTGTGGGTGTGAGTGCCCTCAAAAGTAACACAGTGTCAGAGCAGAATAGGGCTTAGCTGACAGTGGACAGTGATGCTTCCTCATGGCTTCACAGTCCTGATTCATTTTCAAGCCCTGTCACTAACTGTGTTAGTTTTCTTCCACATCCTAAAGATGTACACATTGTAATAATGGGACCAGTTTAAGTAACTATTCATAAGTGTACTGTATTCTGAAAAAGACTGGCATACCATCCAATGTGGTGTCTTGAAATTGTATGAGAATAAGCACATATGGAAAACAAACAAATAAATGATAGCATTTATTTGCAAAACAAATACCAAAGCTGACTCTTCATATGTCAGCACCCTGTGTTCTGTCGCTTCCAGCAGTCTCTGAGCTTACTGCCTTCCTGGCAGTAAGTTATTCTTTACTGCCTCCTACTTCTAACCCAAATGTGTGTGTGGTGGTGGACATTTTTACTCCTGGCTATGTGTGACTTCTTGGACCAAATTAACATGGCATTCCAGACAGTCAGGACTCTACTGCAAGTTCCTCTTCCTCATGGCAGCCCCACATCTCAGATTTTCAATATTCACAACCAAAAGACCGGTCACTCATTACCAACTCAGAACTGTGTGTCACCTTAGTGTGTAGTAGGATGTTCATACTTCCCTCAATGGCACCCATTTTGCCCACCTACTAGGGATAAGGACCCAGTGGTCCTCCCTGACTCACTCACCAAGGCATTTTGCCAACACTTTCATTCCCCCTCTTAGTCTGCTACTCCTTCTTCTGTCCCAGCAGCTGCCCTCTCCAGAGACACTCCTTGACTCTGGCCTGTCACTATGGATGTCACTTATCGGACTGGTTATTATGGGCCCTGTTGATACCCAGGTGTATACATCACTCTGTTCCTTTAATAATTCATATACATTTCTGTAATTCATCCCTTTACTGTCTGTTATTTTCTCTCTATTCTGAGTGATGTATTTTATTGATCTGCGATGTCTGCATAGCACTCTGTATTTGTGATCATCTCCACTTCATTTATATAAGAGATGAAATCTACTGTAATTAAGATAATGGCTTACCCTGACTGTAAAATCAGTTAATGAGTGTCATGAATTAATGTTATTTCTCTGGAAGTCTGGATGAGAATGAGAATCTAGGACAGTTTTTTTCTTGCACTTTTAAAGGTTGTGTGTGTTTAGGAGAGGGGGCTAAAAACTGAGTCTTGCATAAAAAAGTATAATTTTCCTGCAGTTCATCTAATGAGGTCCACCTAATTCTCTGTATGAACTGTCCCGACACTGCCCTCCATGTGGGAGAAAATGGACAAACACTCCACCAAAAAATGAAATTAGACAGGTTCCACATCAAGAATGGCAACAGGGATGTTCCTGTAGCGGCCCACTTCAACAACCATGGACACTGTGAGAGGGACTTTAAAGTCACAGTACTTATGGGCTTCAGAACACAGCAAGAGAGAAAAGAATGGGAAGTCAAACTCATGCTAAAATTTACATTACAACATGGTTTGAATAGAAACAAGAGTTTTATAACAAGATATGAGAATTGTTGGCCTCTCTCTGATTGACCCAGACAACCTGACTACAGACCCACATTGTATGGAAATCTTCAAAAGACTTTGTTGGACAGTTATCTTATCAAAAGATCTTGACTATACATTGTTCTTCTCTCTTGCTAAATGAATCTTAGATAGAAAGGTCTATTAATTTTTTACATTTAAGATGTCTCACTTAAAGGTTTTCCAAAGCTGTATCTGTCCTAGTGTGTATATAAACACAGGAAACTACAGTTTCTGTATTACATCTGGCCTGAAGAAGGGGCCTGAGTTGCATTGAAGGCTTGCATATTGTAATCTTTTTAGTTAGCCAATAAAAGGTGTCATTTTGCTTGACTTCTCATCACATAAAAAGGAAGAAATAATCTATCACTTCTCTAACTTACTTTTCCAGATCAGGGTGCCTATCCCTGGAGCAAAGCGTGCAAGGGGAGAACTAGAGATGACCCAGCGATTTACAGGAAATTGAATTTGCAGCTAGACTTAGAGAAGAGCTGGCAAATTCCATGCAATTGACAAAGGAAGAAAGGTGTTTAGTCCTTGTATGGTGTCAAGATATGAGTGCAAACCCATTGGACGGGAGACCACTTAAAGACCCTTAAACCTAGTTAAGGATTTCCTAAGTTCACCTACCTACTTCACAGGCTGGCTTCAACCTACACAGGCCCCAAAAAAAATCTGATTTGGCCTCAAAAGTAAAATACACAAAAATATCAAAAATGCCCTTCAATGGAGAGACTCATCGGAATCATTATAAATAGACATTTACTTGTAATAAACCAAAGAAGTACCAAAGACACACTGAAAAACACAAAATAAGGCAAAAAGCAAACAAGTCCCAAATCCCAATTTTAGAATTAAAAATCCAAAAATAGTGAATAATAATTTTCTGGATTTTGGATTATTGCTTCTGTGGTATGAACTCTATGGATGACAATGAACCACTGGAGGATCTGCTCCTCAATCTCACATATAAAGGCTGAGGGTGGTCCACCTGTCATGATGTCAGCATGGCCCCACCTCTTGGGGGTTTTACCCACAAAATGCAAGAAACATAAGAGAGTATAAAAGCCCAATTCTTAAAGAACAAAACAAAAAAATAACATGATTTGACATAAATCAAAATAATGAACATAGTCAACAATATTAAAAAGGGCAAATCATATCTGAAAAATAATTAAACCAATAAATAAACAAAAAATAAACTTGAGCCACAGCTAAAATCAGACTAATTTTCTGTGTAGATACTTTCTGAGCTGTGATGCTAGTGTTGTTCTGTTCTTGTAGTACAATGCCCACTTTGCCAATTATAAGATTAATTTCAGCAATTACAGGACCAATACTCCTCAATGGAGCTTGGGGCATTCATTTCCTCTGCTACAGAAATCAAGAAACAGGAAAGTGTGTCTGCTAGAGGCAAGTTCTTCTACAGAAGAAATTCATGTGCATAATGGTGGATTTTGGTGCATCTTCATGAAGAAAAAACATAGCATGTCACATTTTAAAAAAATCCACTGCTCTCCTCTGCAGTGGTGTGAATGAGAACCGTGAAATATAACTCATTTTACTAATGTGCTGCCAATTACTTGTGTCACACATTTGCAGAAAAACACATAAGTGTTAATGATACTTTAGACAGCAATATTGTACATTTTATACCCCACAAATGAATTTTTTGTAGCGTGTTGACCAAAACTGCACACAGTACCTCAGATGAGGCTTCACCAGTACGTTAAAAAGCTTGGACTTGTATTCCAAGCTATATAACCTAACATTTTGTTAGCCTTCTTAATGGCTTCTGAACACTGTCTGGAAGTTGATAGTGACGAGTCCGATTTCAATTATTGGGCTGTTACCAAAATTCCTACAATCATATTATTTTTAAAAATACTTCACCTTGTGTAAGGCTTACCCACTTCCTTTTCTTATGAGTAACAAGAAGATGATACTGTTATGTTTAGTTTTATCTCTTTGCTTCACTTTGTGTTTTAGGCAATCTCTAAGAAACTGCTGGCTGAAATTTCTGTTTAGGTAAATAAGATACAATATCTACGGTGGGCTGGCACCCAGCCCGGGATTTGTTCCTGCCTTGCGCCCTGTGTTGGCTGGGATTGGCTCCAGCAAACCCCTGTGACCCTGTGTTAGGATATAGCGGGTTGGAGAATGACTGACTGACTGACTAAATAAGATATCCAGTCTGTGCTTATCACACTTGAGATACTATTGTGTGTAAAAAAAAAAAAATACTGACAAATGAACAGGAGGCAGCTCCTAAATGCTGTAATCCACAAATTGGCCAAAAATGTGGAAACAACAACAAGAAATCACACAACAGTACACTGAGTCACCAGAACATTTGCTTTATGTTACAGCGTAAGACCAAAGAACATCTAGAATTTGGCAAGAGATATACAATTATTCTACCACAGACAAGTAGAAGGGAAAATATTTTTAAACATTGTTCTAAAATGACCTGCAAAAATGCTTAACTGTCTGATGCCAGGAGGAGAAGGTGAACATGTTCATCAAACCATTAGGTGAAGGCACATGCTCTATAAAGGAATGAAATTCCACAATACGAGATATAAATCATTTGAAAGAATCTTTAAGTATATATTAGCATGGAACTTGTTTCCTCACGAGATACATGCAACTCTTTTGTGCCGAGAAAATGTGCCCACGGTTGGAACCAAATGCTAAGGCTTGTAAGCTTGTACTGTATGTGCATTCATTCATTCATCTGTGGAGAACATGAAGTTTGGATTGACTAGAAACTCTAAAATGATCTTGTGTCAGGGAGTGTGGGTGTGCATGTGATGGAGTGCTGCCGCCACCAAGATCTGTGACTTCCTTGTGACCAGTACTGCTGTGATAGGCAGTGGCTCCTATGGCACTCTGTAGGAATGAGCAGATTAATAAAATAATTGAATGAAGAAATGAATGTGAAGCATTCACATATGTCTACTGCTCAGTAGTATATTGCCTTCACTGTAGCTTTTACAAATTTTCATCCTGAGGTGCAACACTTCAGTTCAGTTTGCCAAAGTAGCTGGAATGGCAGACAATCTGTACAAAGGGGCTTATACAGAATACAGGCTTGGACATATTTATGAGAGATGTAGTTTAATGTAATTAAATATAAGGTATTGTACATAGGAAGTAGAAACGATAGATTCCAATCCATGATGGGAGGTCTGAAACTTAAAAGTACCCCTTATGAGAAGCAACTGCGGGTCATAGCTGAGTCATTACTATCTACATTAAGAAAATATACAGAAGCCATTATGAAGGATGACAGAATGTTAGATTATACAGCACTATGTACAGAGTACAAATCCAAGGAGGTTATGTGTATGCTATATAAGGCACTGGTGAGGTCTCACCTTAAGTCCTTGCTAGAAAAAGCCCATGGTGGATCAAATAGGCTGATTCCAGGAATTAGAAATATAAGGTATGAGGAAAGATTAAAGAACTGCAACTTACCAGTTTAAACAAATAGAGATTAAGAGGGGACAAGATTAAAGTTTTTAAAATTGTGAAAATAATTACAGCAGATCCAGGCTGATACTTTAAAGTTTTTGAATTCAACAAGAACATGAGGACAGAAATGGAAACATGTTAAGGGTTAGTTTTCCATATATGTTAGAAAGGTTTTTTCACACAGAGAACCACAGACATATGGAATGAATTACTGGACATCAAATATTTTCCTTCATGAACAATTAAGGGTGTTATCTTATGGATTTCCATCTGCTCATCACAAAAATTGCCTTTACATTTTCCTATCACTTGCCGTTTTCCTACAATCATTTATTTCTTGTTGTCCTCTCATAATATAAGTATATGTACAAAGCACAGTAACTACAACTGAACCGTTTTTGATGATCTAAAAGTAGGGACACTGCAGTTCGGATGTTTCAAGCACTGTTCCTTCAAGGGGGCAGCCATGCTAAAAAGTCACATTACATTTAAAAGAACTGGCTGCTGCATAAGCATTAGGTTTCAAGACAGGAAAACATGGCACATAAACCACTAGCCAGACCAACAAAGATATTTTGGCCTCTTTCTCCTCATATTAAATATGGATTGATGAAAAATGTTGTGAAAGTGGTGAACAAGGAAGATGAAGGATTTCAAAATTTGAGTCAGGTAATTTCAAAAATAATTGATGCTAAATGAGAACACAGGTGGGACCACCTGCTGGGTATTCCTGCCTGACGCACCTCCAACAGTGCCATCTTGCTGACTGCAGTGTCTGCTGACTCCATGATGTTTTGCTCCTTTAATTCCAGAACATCTCAAGATGGTGGAGCAGCCAGCTCTTAAAATCCTTGATTTCCCCCCGCTTTATCCTTTCTTCTGAGCCAGAACCAGAAGCTCCCTTTTTCTGCCTCCTCTGCCAGATTTTTGAGGGCCTTCCTCAGCTTTAAACTTGTAATCCCAACAGACTTCAGGAACCTCTGGGAGGATGTTCCAGTCAAGCCTCTGCAACCTACCTCTGCTGGGAAGATGGAGGCCCTCCACCCTGCTTGCGAGCACGCAGCTAACAGTTCTGCGTACTTTTCCTCTAAGAGTAAGGAAAGCTTTGTTGTCAGTCCACAAATCAGACACATCATCAGTGACAAGCGGTACAGAGGTCTGCTTGTGGGGCTGGAGGAAATCACTTGGAAGTCATTTAAGAATGTTGAGAATTTCCTTAACAACTACAGAGCACCAAACTACACTCAGCTGGTTGACAGCTTGCTTCAAGCACACAAAACCATGAAGTGTAGCAAGTCACTAAAGGTTAATTTTCTGCATTCACACATGGACTTCTTCTCTGATAGTATTGGTACAGTCAGTGACAAACGTGGTTAAGTAATGGAATATGTCAGCATCATTATGTGATTAAACATGATAAATGCAATAAACGTTAATTTCATGTTTCTCCAAAATACATGAGGCAGTCAACCCGAAATTATATTTGAGTTCTGCTTGAAATTGTGTATCAATACCAGGGAGAAAACCCTTTAGAAAGCTTTGTTGCCCAGCATGGTCCACTTCATTACTTGATAAAAGGATTGTGAGGACCGTCCAAACTCAACTTGATGTTCTTCTGGAGAAATTAGTTGGATAGGATTGGTGAGCTTTGTTGGACTGAACGGCCTGTTCTCTGTGAACTTTTTCTAAAGTTCATTGTAGAGTTCTTCATCCACTGCTACCAATTAAACTGTCTGCTCACAGCCTTCACTGAAATATGAAGTCAACTGTTTATGTGCTGCTTGCCTGTTTTCTTTGTAATTTGAACTAAAGCACAGCTGCATCAGTCAAGGTCACACTCTTTACCCACATTTGACTTTTACTGATGATTTCTGTTACTCTTTGCCCTAATCCTCACTTTTAACACACTTCCTTGTAAGATACCAGCAAGCCTAAATGCCTTTATCATGAAGTGCCTGCCATATCTCCTTTAGTATGAAGGTCACTGACACATCATTTTCTGGACATGCCGGGCCAGAACCAGGGCCATCAGGGTCTGCAAACATATATGAACCAAAGCATGCTGGGATGAAATTGCTTCATTATTTCTGGAATATCCGCTTTCCATGTGCTCTATGTTTCTAATTTTTTAGTCTGGTTGGTAGTTCTTTATAAAAGAAGTTTTCACTTCTGGTTATTTAGTTTGAAATACATTTGTATTTCAGCTTCAGATCTTGTTTTATGTAATCCTAAGGAAGTGTTGGCCTGGGTGTGTTTGTTAGGTAAATGAGGGATTAGCAGTAGGCACACTTGGCTTGTGAGATATTTTTCAGCATTTTTATCCAATGTTCAGCTTACACAGTCCCCATTTACTTAGGAGATACATTACTAAATCAGTATCTTCTTCTACAGTGCAAGAAAACACAAGTTTTCAAACAATTCCTTCAGTGTATAAAATTACTTCCCTGATCCTATAAACCCTTTGCTGGCACAAGTATAGTGGATTTTCTTCATTTTTGTAGTTGTGCTCAGGAGCCTGCTGCTTGCCAACAAAGCTTGAAAAAAGCTAACGAGAGGAGAAAGACGGCTGAGTTAAAGGTGCGATCTGCCATAAAAACAAAAGACAGCTTCACCATGCTGTTGAACCCCCTCCCTGTGCTCTCCTTCGAGCCCTGCATTCAGATCTAAAGTTAAGGCGCTCTTGTTCTTGTCGGTTTTCAAACGCTAACTTCCTGATGGTTCTCTAACACTTGTTGTCACTTTCAACTTCTGCGCTGTCATCTGCCATTGTTTCATTTTTTAGAGCCCCTATTCGTTTCAGCCTGCAAGCTGTATTTGCAAAACCTGAATTGATGTTGGTGTAACATGAACAGGGCCTGTTTTACGCTGTTTTTATAGCAGTGTGACAAAGTGTTCTGTTAGAGGCGCAACTCTGTGTAAACAGATTGGCCAGCGGGTCACAAGCGTTTAACTAAGGGGCTTAAAGGGCGACTTGAACTTCAGCGAATATTGCAATGAATAAACAAATACAATCGCTGGTATCAGAGTCACTGATCGTGGCCGCACAATTACCACTTAAATCCCCGTTGTCCTTATCATAAGATCGCCAGTCCAGTTGCCGGTCATTCGCTTTTTACCAGCGAGTCCGTTTCACGTCTGTACGTCTTCACCCGCCCTTACGCCTCCCACAACCCCCCTACCTCCCCCCCATGGACGCAGCAACACCCGCCCTCACCGGGCTGCAGCGCCGCCGTGTTGGGTGCGGCGTACACTCACCAGTCCCACTGCCTGCCTTCTCCTTGACTCAGGGGTGAGTCTCTCACTTCCTAAGTCAGAAACGCGCTCGAGTGAGCACTGCGACCATGGGAACACCCGGGCGTCGAGTACTCTCCAGGGCGGCAAGTGAAGACAAGGTCCTGGACTCTCTGCTGAAGGAGGTGAGTGCCGCAGCTGCACACGTGGGCTTCGTTACGAGGTGCCGGTCGTCCGCTACTTTAGCCTGAAGCGATCGGCTATTCCGGAGCGGAAAGACGAGACTGGAGGTAGTCGCGGTTAGCTAAGTGATGCCAGCCTGGTACACTTGAAAGATCCAGTAGAGATGATTCACGTCTTTGAACAGTTAGGAAGTCGTAAACCGCGGCGTAAAGTCATAAACACTGGGGGCTTCAGCAGGAGTCTAGAACAGAGGGTAGTTGATTTAAGAAATCCTGAATACCGTCGGTCCATCCATTTGTCCCAGGCTTTTTTTAATTACATTTATATTTTATTTTTACATTTCTGTGAGTATCACACCGTGGGGTGCCCAAGGTACAAATCGTGTAATGATGGGGCAGTAAACGATGCTCGCAGCCAGGATTGTGCCATGCAGCTCGGGGGTCCGATCGACAAGTTTACCGATAAGTTAAACTGTCGCTGCTGGCTGGCTGGTGGTGGTGAAGTGCGTAGAAAAGTCTTCAACTTTTATTAGACTAATTTAGCAGTTTACACGTACTCGTCTCAGTAGAGCTGATTAGTGACGGCATTCACCCAGAGAGGCACTGTATGAAGTTAAAGTTGATTTGATTGATTCAAGAACACTGGGAATTTCAGACCAAGTGGAGTAGTGTACATTTTTGGACGTTTTCCAGGGCCTTTTTAACACCCCGGGCAAAGTAGTGCGCTGGGGCCACTGTTTTGATTGCAAAACAGAAACATACATAAGCATCAGAAACATCGTGCGCCCCAATACTCCTGGGACCCCCGGCCAGTGCCAATTGTGCCCATGCGTTAAGACGGACCAATCGTATCTAAAGGCACCACTTGCCTAGGAGAACAAAGTGGACGCGTCAGTTGACAAAATTATACCTTGTATTTTGTAAAGGTTTCCTAATTGTTGTTTTTGACTTTAACTGCAATACGCTGTTGACTAATAGGTGTTTTCCATGTGTCTGTGGTACATGCGATGAGCCCGTGGACACACAGTGTCAGCTTTATTAATTGTGATTTTTTCCTTCCGCGACACCAGACTGGAGGGCAATGAACTGGTGTTTACTTGCCAAGGCAGGCTTGACATGTTGTACGTAGATTTGTGCAGAATCTGTGCAGTGTATGGCAGGTTTTGTGGCACACCGACAGGGCCAGGACTGGCGCTGCAGAGCGAATACGATCTGAATTCAGCCTATAGACTGGCCACTAGCTGCCCCGTGAAGAGTGGGTTCCTGCCTTGCAATCAGTGTTGTCGGGATAGTTGCTGGCACTCCACGGCCCTAAACTGGATAAACGGGTTGGAAAATGGGTGGATTTCTTAATGCGACTGCCGTACTTTTTGATGTATGATACAATTACACAATAGTTTTTTTAACCACACGTTATTCAGGAATGTGATTAGATGTGGTATGATTCCAGTGAAGATATGCCAACCTGTTAAATAAATATGCCTGTTGAGAATGACTGTGTCCTTTGGAGGGCCGGCGACCCAATCAGGTTTGTTTCTTGAACTGTGACAAATTCTCAAAGATCTGTCGAGAAATAAATGGATCTAAAATTGTGCGAAGGGAGTGAATTTCAACCTGTTCGATGGCTAGTATTAAGGATGCGACCACAGTGTCCTGCCAATGATCGCAGAGCTTTACGGGGACTGTCGAGAAACGTCAGTTCCAGCTACATGATCGCTCTGAACTCAACAGCTGCAGAATTTGCCCAGAGAACAGTGACACTTTTTAACATCATTATTTCTTTCATTTCCCGCATCAAACCGTGCACGAGTTAGCCGGTCCGGTGAGACGTCAAACCCAATGGGGTTAAATCAGCAGCTCGGTTCTCGTGCTCCCTTTTAAAATCGGCCTGGCTCGTGACACGCAGCAATCTGTGGTCAGCACAAAACGCTTTACTAAATAAAAAAAAAAAAAGGTAACTCATGTAGTATGATTGTGCAATTGATTTGATGAGGTTACTTTACTCCTAAAAATAAAGTTGCCAAAGTAGTTCCTCAGCCCTTTTGGTTCCATAAAGAACTTTCTAAAAAAAGAAAGAGCTGTTATTTATTTAGATGAGTAACAGGTTCCCTAAATAACCACGTGAAATACCAAAGGGTTAATCTTTGTAAAATTACTATTTCTGAACACAATAACACAGGCTTAGTTTAGGTTTTCCTGCTAGGCAGTCTACTACACATTAAAGATTTGTTTTGTTCACATATTAGGAAGCTTTTCATAGCAGAAAGTACCAATTTCATGTCCAAAGAACCTTTTAGAGAATGAAATTGTTCTTTGTCAATCAATACTTCTATTAGGAACCGCACAACTTAGTAAAGTGTCAGTTTAGAAGCATTACTTTTAAGAGTCTAAGTGACTGGGGAATTCATTTCTTAGAATTCTCTAACCCACAGTTGTACATTGTTGATAATTTTAAGTAACTTTCCCAAAGCATTTTTGTTGGCCTAATTCAGTCTACCACTAATTACATTCTAGGTGAGGAGGAGGAGCAAGGGCCAAGCAATTGCAGCACTGATCACAAGGCAGGAAACTGCACTGCACAGGATGCCAGTCCATAGCAGGGTCCACACACACAGGGGGCCAGTTAACCTAACTGGCATGTCTCTAGGGATGTGCACAGAAACTCCAAACAGACCTGGCCGTTTTGGGGGGGGCGGTAAGGGTGGAAATGTGTAAATTGCAAGATTTTATTTCATGTTTCTGGATTCATAAAACTGCAAGGCTAACCTAATTGTGGTACCATTTTATCTTGGTCAGATTTATTAATAGGGAATTCCATCCATCCATCCATTTTCCAACCCGCTGAATCCAAACACAGGGTCACGGGGGTCTGCTGGAGCCAATCCCAGCCAACACAGGGCACAAGGCAGGAAACAATCCTGGGCAGGGTGCCAACCCACCGCAGATTAATAGGGAATTGCTAAACAATAAGAAAGTTGGAATATTTATACAGTACATGGGGAAAAAAATAGAAACTTAGCACATTAATCCACCTATTTTTGAGCCTGCAGGTAAAAAACATTGCTTCAGTTTTAAAGTCTTCCGTAATAGTTCCCTTATATTTGCTACAACCGGAAATAAAGGAGCTGATTAAGTTCAAATATATCAGCTCTAAATGATATATAATAGAGGGGAAGGAGGATGAGCAAAGGGAGTAATTCAAAAGTGTTCTAGATTGATAGAGTTAGTATTGTACAGCATGACCTGCATCTGCTAAATAACATGTAACACGTTACTCCATCGCCATGACTAGTGAGTATAACAGCCTTACCACAGAACGTCTGGTTTCCTTACTTGAAAATTTTCAGAACACGTTTTTGATTAACAAAAGCAAAAACCTGCTAAGGCTGACCTTCCATGGGTTTTTTTTCTAGACTACTATGTGGTTACATACCTAGAAAGTACACTCCTCCTTGCTTACTTACTGTACTCCTCCTCCAGGACTTTCAAATCACCTTACTACTCTGTTTTAAATATACACTGAAAGGAGTCTGCCATTTTTTATTCTACTCTGGGGTTAATTTCCAGACCTACCCATCCATCCATCCATCCATTTTCCAACCCGCTGAATCCAAACACAGGGTCACGGGGGTCTGCTGGAGCCAATCCTAGCCAACACAGGGCACAAGGCAGGAACCAATCCTGGGCAGGGTGCCAACCCACCACAGGACACACACAAACACACCCACACAACAAGCACACACTAGGGACAATTTAGAATCGCCAAGACCCGGGTTCTTCCCTGCGCGGAGTTTGCATGTTCTCCCCGTGTCTGCATGGGTTTCCTCCAGGCGCTCCGGTTTCCTCCCACAGACCTACCCAGAAAGTTAAAAATTATTGTCATGAGTACTCATGTGATTTTGAAGTTATTTCCAACAGACTACTGATACTGACATGACACGTTGACCACTGTGTTCCCAATTGGGGTGTTACGACACTCTGCATTGCTACAACCATAATCCTGGGGAGCTACAGAGGCTTGTGTACATTTTTCAAGCCAGTGTTTTTTCAGTATGAATGCTACTGGTATCCAAAGACTGTGTTAAGCCTGGTTTATACTTAAACTTGTCATGAGGACCACATGACAAAAAACTCCCCTTCTCGTGGCTCATAAGCACTGGGCTTTTGCAGTGTGCTATGCACAGAATTGTTTCTAACTACATGGAGGTGTGGACGCGACGCCATGTATTCAATGTAGTGAGTAGATGCTGGTTACTTGAGTGCTAGAATGATGACCGAAGGGATGAATATGATGCAAGTGGCCATCAGTGTAAGGAAGACACGCAAAATATTTGTTGTGTATCTGTTGATCATGTAGGTGACCCACTCACTTGAATGTTATACTTGCTGTCTCTTTGCAGCTTTTGGTTAATGGGTCTAACACTCCAACTCTTCCTCCATCGGCTGTCTCACTTTCTCTGCTCTGAGATTGTTAGATACTGTACGAAATGTTGACCAAGCACTGTCACCAAGCCCGCTGACTAGGAGAATATCAATGTATGGATCGAGCAAGCAGCCACAAGTATATGTGTGTTGAGGTCTGTGCCCAAGCTACATGTGGTAAGCGTACTGCTTGAAGGTTTTAGAAAGTGTACACCACAATGGTAAAGTCAACAACTCAATAAAACTCATACTAGAGTGTAGTAATAATGGTGTTATCATTCCTCTCCAAAACCGTGGCTTTTAAGTAGAATGATACCCCCAAATCCCCCACTGCTTATAACAGTGCATTTGTACAGCTATCCCTTCATCTTGCCCATCATCCACTTCTAGCTCCTTACAGCAGTGCAAAACTTTCTAGAAGCAGGATCTTCTTTCCAGTTATGGTCGTTTGGGCAATTATGAGAGCTGCAGTTGGTGAAGGTGGCAGTGGCGTTCAGTGCAGTGCTGTCAGGTGGCAAAGCAGTGGTTGAGTCCAACACAGTCCTTTTGATAAAGTTGAATCTCACTTGTGGTGCCATTGTAAGCGGCCAGCTGATCATGCTGCACTACTAAGCCTGATGCCCTGCCATCCCACGCGTGAATGGAAGCTGTGTAACATCAACTGTGCTTTTATGGGACACCAATGTGTACAAATATTAGTTAGTTAGTTGTACTATGCTGTGTAATGGCTTGCTATGTAGTTAATTCTGTACATATTACAATTTATCATACTTTTAAACCCCAAAGAAGACATTTTAGTGAGATTCATGGTTTGATAGATAGATAGATAAAGTATTTATCTATCTATCTGTATCCAAGGGGAAATTCACATTCTCCAGCAGCAGCATACTGATAAAAACAATATTAATTAAAGAGCAATAAATGTGCAGTGCAAGTTAAAAAGTGCAAGGTGGAGAGTGCAAGGCAGGTATAATAGTCAATAATCTTGTATAGTGTTAACGTTTACCCTCCCGGATGGAATTGAAGAGTCGCATAGTTTGGGGGAGGAATGATCTCCTCAATCTGTCACTAAAGCTGCTCCTCTGTCTGGAGATGAAACTGTTCAGTGGATACAGTGGATTCTCCATGATTGACAGGAGCCTGCTTAGTGCCCGTCGCTCCGCCACAGATGTCAAACTGTCCAGCTCCATGCCTACAATAGAGCCTGCCTTCCTCACCAGCTTGTCCAGGCGTGAGGCGTTTCAAAGTCTTGTGCAAAATGAATCATGATGTCAATTTTGTAAAACTGTAGTTGAAATGAAGCTCAACTGACATGATTGGATTTCATGCTAATTACTTAATTTTGTACTAGTATTGGGGGTTATTGAGATCTGTTCCCTTTAATATTTTCATGAAGTTCATAATGACTCAGAATTTTTTTCTTTTGCAACATCCTGGATTCAGATTTCAGTCCTCAATTTGCCATCATTTTGTAATCCTGTCATTAGGTCCACTTCCCCACATGTCTAGGGGCATGGCCTCTGAAGTTGTGACCTGTGCTTAATCGGAGTGATAGGATGAAAGGACGTCTAGGAAGTCATTTTCTTATCTGATCTGTGGAAACTAAAAAGGCCTTGTAGAAAACTCTACTTGCGTGTTACTTTAGGTTTCGACATCTTGCTTGTTCTCTTGCCCTTGAATCTCGTCTCTCATTTTGGCTTCAGATTTGCTTTTGCTCCTGATCCCTTTTTTTGTTTTTCCTATGCACATCATCCAGTCGTGCTCAAAAAGTTAATCTGCTAGTGTGCTGATAGAACATCACCATTTGTTATTTCATCGTTGGTGGGTATCGGTTTCACAAAGAAGTTATCTTGAGGTGCAAATGGAGAACCTGCACTCACCCCTTTCACAGAAGTTTGTGTGTGGCACAGACAGACCTCAAACGGGCGTCTCTAGATTTCCACATGTAACTGTAGTGTGTCATAATATATTAAAAGAGTAACACCCTTAAAACTAAGAAGGATAAGAAAATAGGATAGGAAAAGAAAATATCAAGATGATTGTGGTGAAAATGACAAAAGATGGAAGTGTGAGTGAAAGAGAAATAATTGTCCCAACTTTGAGCAAAAATTCTGTGATTACAAAGAAGAAAAACTGTATTTGGACAACTGTTTATACCTGGCATTTAGGTGCTGTGGAAATAAAGATACTCCTAGTCCAAAATGTGTTTTTGTGGTGATAAATTGTCACATAAAGCCATGATAACAAGAACATTAAAGATTGGTTTCACTTTAAAATATAGTCATTTGCTAACAGACCTAAAACATGCATCAATCAATTTTAAGTGACCATAGAAAATAGACTCTGAGGTTTTCTAACGTAGTCAAAGTTTCTGATTAAGCTCAAGTGGCCAGCTACATAGTTGCTGAGCTAAATACTAAAAATATGAAGCCTCATACAAAAGCAGAGACTCTTATATATCTCATCCTTCAGTTCAAACATTCGTGACAATGCCCTGCCTCTAGATAGCCATCTTAGTTCTGTATAATGAAGATCATTAACATTGTTTGCCCTCACTTCTTCACTTACTGTAGCTTGGCAGACAACAAACCTGTTTATAATCTTGTTAACGATTTTTTACAACTGTGTTTAGTTCAGTTTTTAGTTTATTGCTGAGTGTTTTCCTAACAAACACTTCACGTGGAAAAAAATCCATGTATTATTGTGACATTACCATTTACTTTCTTCACTAAAGATACAAATCCTTTTACTGAAGCAACCACTGATGGAGCCCCATCTGTACAAACTCCCATACGTGATTTCCAGCTCAAACCATTAACTGCGAAGTACGAACATAATGCAGTGAATATCTCTTGTCTTTTTAAGTCCTTTACAGCAAAAAATTATCTTACTATTTTAGCATTATGAATGTGGCAAATGATTACTAAAAATTGGGCCTTCCTTCCCATATTAGTAGATTCATCTACTTAAACTGCCAAAAATATCACTTTCCCTTACACACTTTCTTCTGTGTCTGCTGACATATCATTAATCTGCTTGCCAATGGTGTTGTGCGAGAGGGGATTTTTTAACTTTATTTTCTGCTTCTCCCAAAAGCTTGTTTTTTTAACCCTTGAGAAGCAATAAGGAATTTATGAATTTAAATAAAGAATTTACGGGTTTATTCCAACATGAAAAGAAAAGCTGAAAGTATCTTCAACTGAAAAAAATTGAAAACTCAGTTTGTTAAATTAAACTTGTGGGCTGCCATGGTGAAGTAAGTCAGTGTGGATGTTACTACACATTGCTGCAACAGAGAATTAAGAGACAATATACTTGAGCATCTTTAACGTACTGGAAAAAAAATATTAAGTACTGTTTTCCAAACTTGCATACCAAATACAATGACCTGAATGGTAACTTATTTATTGTATTGGTATGAAGCTATTTTAAGTTCAGTCAAACAGAAGAAGAGGAATTATTTGAAATACTAGGGGGCTTTGCCCCCTGCTGCTGCCATGCTGCATGATCTGCATGTCACGCAGCGCTTCGAACATTTAAAAGCCTGTACAGCAGCTGTCGTTTTGTCTCACTGCCTTGTCTCGCAGGGACGTTAAAGTGTCTCAGAGAAAATCATGTGTCGTCTTCTTCTAAGCCTTCCAAGATTTTTTTTTTATAATACAGAGACATAATGAAACAAAGTTCTCCTCAACAAGTTTTGGGTAGAAATGAAGAATGAATATCCTCATATGGTCAAAAGGCTCTGGTAATTCCGTTACAGTTTTCTCCATCCTACCTATGTGAGTTCCAATTTTCTGTGCTTTAAACCTTAAAACTAACAAGCATTTGTAGAAGAAATGAGAGTGTGTGTCTCCAGTATTCCAACTAATATTAAAAAGACCTGTGAATCGCATCAAGCCCACATGTCTCATTGAAAAAGTACAATGATAAACCAATTAGTCTGTTTTGTCTGCTTCATGCTTTGCTCTAATTGATGTATATGTAGTGTCAGTAAAGAAATAATAACATTTATAACTCGGATAACATTGATGTTGGTGGGGTTGGAAGCAGATCAAACAGAAAATTGACTTGGAATGCCATAAAATAAAATGTATGACTTTGTGGTGCTATCATTAAAAAACCGACTGAAAAACACAGTGTTAGATAAGAAATCAAACAGCAGACAATTAATAATCTCTACACCAAGTAAAACATCACATAAAAACAAACAAACACAATAAAAGGTATACTCATGCAGTTGTAAGTATCATTGTGATTTTAATGTGAGGCTGTTGATTAGCCTTATGACCAGACCAGAGTTCACCATGCTCTACAGGGTGTTATTGTCCTGGGCTGAGCAAGTGTCTTAAGTAGACATTGAGAAAATAGGCAAGAGGCCTCCTAAAAGTCCCACAAAGCATGCCAGCACTTCTGCCCATGTGTGGCTTCACCCCAGAAAACCAGCCCCAACCATCACAGGTGGGCTTCAGCCTGCATTGTCCTCCAAAGGGATTCTGGCTTTAAAAGTATGAAATATAATTTAAATCTCCAAAATGCACAATAAATGCTGTTTAAGAGAGAAGAACGATCAAACCTCTGGCTAGTACAGACAACTCTCAGCAAAATTCTTTATAAATTGAAGATTTTATTTTTTTCAAATAAGTGAAAATAAACAGAAAAACAACAAATATGGAAAACGGCCTAAAATATGGAAAAGGAGTTTTTGCCTAAAGAAACAAACCACAGCTCACAAGTTCCAATACGAAATTCCATTGATTTAACTCACCCCTTACAGTCCAACCCAGACACATCATCAGTGAAGTAGCCTGGAGTCATCAGGTGTTTCAGGTCTTTCAACATCATACACTCTCATCCAGGGTAGCCCAGCCAGGGGTTAACAGCCCCCGATTTGTGTCAAGGAAGCTTATATGGTCCACGGATCACTCCTTTTGATCCACAAGCCATCTTGATGCTTTCTCAACGGCATCAGTGTTGTTTCTGATGGCTCTCTTATTGTGCAGTCCCCTCATCCCCAGCTCCTGGAGAGCCCTACAGAGTGACTGGCCAGCAAATCTTTGGTAACCAACCTCAGAGGGGTAGCAACTGGTCTTCCACCCCCTGCTTTGGTATTCACCAGTAAACAGTATCTATAAAAAGAGGACCAAAAGTTCAGAATATTTATTATAAAGAACTTCAACAACTCTCAGTGATCCACTGCTGAGATCCTTTCACTGACCTCAATATACTGTAAAGGCAGAGGGAGAACCCAGCAGCAGTGATGTCATGGTGGGCCCACCTCCTGGAGTTCAGCCCAGAAAACACAAGGAATGGTGGAACATTTAAAAGACATTAAGACATTAATAAATGTAGCAGAAATTGCATAAAGACATGAAAAATAGTCGTTCAAAATCAACCATAGAACAGAACATTTTGTACATCTAAGCTGGTTACAGGATTAGAAATGAGTACATTAAAGGGTCAGCTCAAGTTGGACGGTTGGGAGACAAAGTCAGAGAGGCGAGATTGCGTTGGTTTGGACATGTGCAGAGGAGAGATGCTGAGTATATTGTGAGAAGGATGCTAAGGATAGAGCTGCCAGGCAAGAGAAAAAGAGGAAGGCCTAAGCGAAGGTTTATGGAGGTGGTGAGAGAGGACATGCAGGTGATGAGTGTAACAGAACAAGATGCAGAGGACAGAAAGATATGGAAGAAGATGATCCGCTGTGGCGACTCCTAACGGGAGCAGCCGAAAGAAGAAGAAGGAGCTGGTTAATAAACCTTAGCTGAAGCATAACAGTGCTGTACTAGGTATAAAATATTTGGTACATTGAAAATGAAAAGTAATAAAACAAGTGTACCGGGTACCTGCAAATTTTAATTGGAAGTCAACTGGTCAATATTTATTTTAGGTAACCGTTTGTAGTGTATGCCATCTCAAAATGCTTTGCATAGTAAACATTTTTAAACAGATCCATGTTACAATGAAGAGCTAAATGTGTAATCAATAAGATCATGTCAGTACTTTGGAGTAGGTGGACAGCCTGAGATGACAGTCATAGTCATTTTTGTCATAGATAGATACTTTATTAATCCCAAGGGGGAAATTCACATACTCCAGCAGCAGCATACTGATAAAGAAAATATTAAATTAAAGAGTGATAACAATGCCAATAACAATGCAGGTATACAGACAGACAATAACTTTGTATAATTTTAACGTTTATCCCCCCAGATGGAATTGAAGAGTCACATAGTGTGGGGGAGGAACGATCTCCTCAGTCTGTCAGTGGAGCAGGACAGTGACAGCAGTCTGTCGCTGAAGCTGCTCCTCTGTCTGGAGATGACACTGTTTAGTGATGCAGTGGATTCTCCATTATTGACAGGAGCCTGCTCAGTGCCCGTCGCTCTGCCACGGATGTCAAACTGTCTAGCACCGTGCCTACAATAGAGCCTGCCTTCCTCACCAGTTTGTCCAGGCGTGAGGTGTCTTTCTTCTTAATGTTGCCTCCCCAGCACACCACCGCGTAGAAGAGGGTGCACGCCACAACCGTCTGATAGAACATCTGCAGCATCTTATTGCAGATGTTGAAGGACACCAGCCTTCTAAGGAAGTATTGTCGGCTCTGTCCTTTCTTACACAGAGCATCAGTATTGGCAGTCCAGTCCAATTTATCATCCAGCTGCACTCCCAGGTATTTATAGGTTTAAACCCTCTGCACACAGTCACCTCTGATGATCACGGGGTCCATGAGGGGCCTGGTCCTCCTAAAATCCACCACCAGCTCCTTGGTTTTGCTGGTGTTCAGGTGTAGGTGGTTTGAGTCGCACCATTTAACAAAGTCCTTAATGAGGTTCCTATACTCCTCCTCCTGCCCACTCCTGATGCAGCCCACGATAGCAGTGTCGTCAGCGAACTTCATGTGTACAGACTGCAGTGAAATTCTTACTTGCATATCCGATATAAGCTAATGTCTAATTGCACAACCCCTGGCTGTAGTGTATGTTGCTGACTGCAGTTGCTGATCTCGTTGCCAGACCATGACAATTTACAAGACTGAAAATTGCTGGACATGTGAAATTTAGCAACAATGTGACAACTTCCTTGCACAGCTGTGCTCGCCCCTTTAGCTGACAGCCAATAGAGTCCTGCCTGACAGTGCTGTATAAAGGGTTAACAGGTATGGTGAGTTCAGTCACAATCTCAGCCCATTTTTTATTTCTTTTTTTCCATTTTGTCATGGTACAATAGGCACAAGACATTAGACAGACAAACTTCTGTTTTGTTTGTGAGGTCTGAAATATCCATGTTCCTTATTTGTCATTGCTGCATTCTGTGCATGGTATTTCTGGATGAGCATTCACTGGTGTCCGCTCTCATGCATAAATCTGCTGTTGCAAATAAAGACAAAATCAAACCACAATGACTTTGTCAGGCCAGTCGCGGACTTATTGGAGTGAGTCTTAGGGTATGTCAGACTTAATGGTAGTGTGCTGCCGACTGCCTCCGACTAGCTAAGATTATGTAAATGAAGGCTTCGATTGAAAATCAGTGGAAAATTTAACACACAATGTCACCACTGTCCAACGCCCGTATGGCGGTACATCAAAAGCAGCTTTAGAGCTCAAATTTGCCATGTACACTGTGATGAAGTGTTCAACTAGAGTTTGAAAACCAGCTAACATCCATCCATCCATTTTCTAACCCGCTGAATCCGAACACAAGGTCACGGGGGTCTGCTGGAGCCAATCCCAGCCAACACAGGGCACAAGGCAGGAACCAATCCCGGGCAGGGTGCCAACCCCACCGCAGGACACACACAAACACACAACCACACACTAGGGCCAATTTAGAATCGCCAATCCACCTAACCTGCATGTCCTTGGACTGTGGGAAGAAACCGGAGCGCCCGGAGGAAACCCACACAGACACGGGGAGAACATGCAAACTCCACGCAGGGAGGACCCGGAAGCGAACCCAGGTCCCCAGGTCTTCCAACTGCGAGGCAGCAGTGCTACCCACTGCGCCACCGTGCCGCCCCCAGCTAACATGCCAGATGAGAATATTGTGGTCAATACAAGATCTTTTTCCAAATGCCACCTCTTTTACCAGGTCATCACCACTGTGCACTGCATGCACAATTCCTTTCTTACCAATAAGTTGAAGGCTCACCCCAAATCTGGACAGCAGCATAACAGGAAACCAAATGAGCTCATCAGACATTGCCTGTTGTTAAAGTTTCTTCTATACTCATATACATAAACTTGTTCTACTTAGATATTGGTGGGTTCAGAGTGCCAATATTAAGACTTAAATCCATCAATGCATAGCTGATGTGTAATTTTCCCCTATTATAATTTTTTAAAAAGGACCAAGCAACCATAATATTCCTCATTGTTCTCCTGTCCACACTTAATGGCAGGATTGCATCAGTTGTTTGTTGGCCCCTTCTTTAGCTGAGGACCTGCAGGTGGCCTCATATGAGTGTATCACTTTTGAGGCTGTGGTGTAGAAATCCTGCAATCTGTATTTAATAGAGTTATTGCTCTCTTGAGACACCGGTGTATTCTTGGTGGATTTTGAATTCTACATTCTACAGTAGTCACCAAGTGCAGTTCTTTCATTTGGTTGGTGGTTAGTATTTGATAAATCTCTGTTAGTGCTCAAACTGATCCAGCAGGTCTTGGCCAGATGAGAAGTTTGTTGATAGAGCATCTACTTTTTTGCATTTGTTAAAAAAAAGATGTTCTGTCAAGCATGACTTAAGCATTTTTGTTTATTTTATTATATATTTACAGTTCTGGTGATGTACATGTGCTAGAAGAATCTTTCATTTTCAGCCAGGGAGACAGCAAACCCTCTATCGAGGCCCCTCAGAGCCTACATTGTGTTACGCAGGTTTGATAATGAATGGGTGGATGAAAATGTGTTCAGTTTGAAAGGAAGGTGGTTTCAACTTGGCTAATTGACTGCTTTCTCCAACAACTGAGCCATCAGCCTCTCTTATCTGAACTTCATGCCTCCACTTGTCACCAGTCTCCAGTCGCTGCCCTGAAGGTTTGGCAACTGAACGCCACCAGAGTAAGCTGTTGTATAGGTTGTCAGTTTTTAATTTCAATCCATTTATTCTCTACATCTATCTTCAGTGAGGTTGGATCAAGGACTTAAAGGCTGTTTTCACGTTACCTTTTTGAGGTTTTAATCATTTATGTCTGGCGTCATACAGTATTTATCTTTGATTCTACGCATGGTTTTGTTATATTTCACCTTTCTATAGCAAACACCCTCCCAAGGCACTTTACTTGTAGATACTGTGCTTAGTAATACACCTGTTTAATACAAATAGCTTTTGTTTAGTACACACAAGCTGTAGTTTGAAAAACAGACACCTTACCAGTCCTCAGTTGGCTGCTTCTTTAAATACACACCAAATATTAGTATTGTCTGTAACAGTGAAATAACAATTCAGACTTCCACAGAAAAAGCCATACCTGAAACTGGCAAATAAAAAGAAAAGATTAAAATGAACAAAAGTGTGTAATAACCCAGAAATCCACCATCCAAAACCTGTGTTTTTGCCCATCTTAAAATTTTTACTGTTACAGATGTTACTGGTATTTTGTGCGTAGTATTTAAAGAAGAAGCCAACTGAGGACCTGTAAGATGTTTGTTCCTCAGACTACAGACTGATGTCCTTATCCTCTTATGCAGCTGTAAGTCTTCCCCCTCCTCTCCTATCCTAGTTAGATCCAGTTTGCCCTCCATTGATGGATTAAAGGCCAGAAATCCACATGACCGGCATCATCAAGTTCTTCCATGTGAACCCTGAGTACAATGAGGAGTGATTGAGGTCATTTATGTTAGGTAGAATGCCTAGAGGGGGGCTGGGCGGTCTCGTGGCCTGGAACCCCTGCAGATTTTTTTTTTCTCCAGCTGCTTGGAGATTTTGTTTTGTTTTTTCTTTCCTCCCTGGCCATTGGACCTTACTTTTATTCTATGTTAATTAGGTTCCCAAATTCTATTTTCTTATTTATTTTGTCTTTTTTCTCTTTCTTCATCATGTAAAGCACTTTGAGCTACATCATTTGTATGAAAATGTGCTACATAAATAAATGTTGTTGTTGTTGTTCTCTCAAGAACACCTTTGTATGAAATCATCCAATTCTTGTTAATCTGTCTCATGGAATAGCCTTCAATTCACGAAACAACAATACACTCGATGTGTAACAGCTTTTTTGTTTTGGCCATATTTGAAACCAGAAGTGAATTTAAGCACATTGCAACCCAAGAAAAGATCATTTTCTTTCTTTACTGAACAAAATAACAGGTTTGAGCTCTCCTAATGCAATTACACAGGTTTCTCTAATAACCAATTCACATTTAAACACAATTAATTAAGGAGGGGGCAAGAGAGTTTACCATTAGTACACTGGAGTAGTGGCTGTTGAAAACAGTGCTTTGCTGTTATATGTGAATAAGAAACTATAAATCATTCATTCCAAGAAGCAAAAAAATTTCAAAATTATTCTATATATATAAAATTGTAAGTCTGTCAAGCAAAATACAATGTTGGTCTCTGAACCTTGGTGATAGTCTAAATCAACAGCTTATGCTGTGACATATGCAACATGATCCATTATTTTGACATCTAGTACACTGATTTCCCTCAAACTTTGGGTCTGAGTCCTCCTCACGACCATCAAAGAGGTGGGAATGTGCATCCCATGACGAGGAAATGCACGTCCATGCACAAACAGAACGAGGCATGGGCATGCAGCATTACTGACACAGACTGAACCCCACCGACAGCAACTGGAACATCACAGCCTCCACAACAAAGTCATACACACCATTTGGTCAAGAAAGTATAGCATCCGTGACCTTTCCTCAACGATGGCCTGAAATCAGGAGCTGTTTTACTGGCAACGAACTAGAAACATTAAGACGACAGCACGCTGCTGGAAAAACCAGAGTGAAGGATCAGCTTGAAATTCCATAGGAACTACAAGAATAAATTATTTAGAACACAGCTCCTATTCTTTTGCATCCATTTGAGCATCTATTGATAATCTCTCCTACCTGTGCCCCCAGAAGCAGTGCAAACGTCTTCAAGTGACTCCAGGACGAAATAACCAAATGCCACACATAAACACCAGATAGCTTCAGTAACATCTGTACATACCTGTTCAATTAAAATACTTAAGAAAACACTTTCAAAGCCTACAAACACAGACATCTCTCTTCGTTTCCTTGCAAAGGTACAGGATTTTATTAACGCACACAGCTCTTACACTTACAAAAACCTTACAAATATTAATTTCTTCTCCAAACTTGCGGCAATCCCTACACGAAGGCTACAGTTTCCATCACACTCACACAAGTTCATCAACACTTGCACCATTTCAGTATGAGCACCGGCAACAGCATGTGGTCATCATAGATAGCAGCTCCTACATTTATTCTTTCCTCAACCACTTTGTGATGACAATTTCATTCTCTTGCTGGATTACAGCTTTTATAGTATATTACAGTACTATTTTTCTCATTGTCATTTGTGTTTAGTCAAACTGTGTTAACAGAAGACACTTTGCCCCTCTTTATTTTAATCATCTTTATTTTGTCCCTCCAGTATATTCTGGATCTGCTGCAGATCCTTCGTCCAATGGGATATGAAAAAATTCCCAAAGCCAGTCTCCACTGCTAGGGTCTAGTCAGTCTAGGGCTTTCCTGCCTGTGTCCGGAATTGTACCTGACACTAACTCTTCGTCTTGCCCACAATATAGCTCCACATTGCCATTTCTGGCTGAGCCCAACTCGGTTATGTGGGTTTCTTGATCTCCAGCAGCTCCTCCACCCTCACACTTAGCATTGGCTCCCCTTAGGGCTGTGTACTGAGTCTACATCTCTATGCCCTGTACACTTACAACTGTACATGTAGTTACTCCAGCAACACTATCATCAAGTTCACTGATGACTACACAGTGGTAGGTCTCATAACCAGTGATGATGAGTCAGCATACAGGGTAGAGGTGCAGAAGCTGTCAGTGTGGTGCTCCAGGAACAATCTCTCACACAACACCCACAAAACTAATGAGATGGTCATTGACTTCGGGAGGCACAAAGCAGAACCAGCCAGACTCTATATCAACGTAGACCTAGTGGAGGAGAGCCACCTCCTTTAAGTTCCTCAGAACTTACATTTCTGAGGACCTGTTCTGGACAGCAAACACTCTGACAGTGGTCAAAAAGTTCCAGCATTGACTGCATTTCCTGGGACTTCTCCGGAAAGTGTAAATGAAGGAGAAGCTTCTGTTGACCTTGTAATGCTCAACCATCGAGAGTGTTTTAGCATACTGTATTTCAAAATGGTATGCTGGCTGCACAGCAGCAGACAGGAAAGCTCTATAGAGCGTAGTAGCCGCAGCAGAGAAAATCATTGGCTTCTTTCTGTCCTTCCTGGAAGATGCCTCCAGTGCCCAATAGGCCTCCACAGAGCCTGGAAAATCATTAAAGACCCTTCCCACCCTGACCACTCATTATTTACACTACTGCCCTTTGGCAGAGGGTACAAGAGCATTAAAAGTAGAACAAAAAGATTATCACTGGGCCATCAGAATTTTAAATATTAAAAACTCACAGAACTGTTATAATTTTTTTCCCAGTATATACAATAATTACTTTAGTGGATAATAATTTACACCCCTTATTTATGTATGGCATTTATTTGTTATAGGATGTGTGTTTTTTATATAATTTGCTTTATCATCGCGTGTTGTACCTGTACTGTTTACAGATGTAGCTTTTATAATTTCACTGTACTGGTACAGTGACAATAAAGGCTTCCTTCCCTACTCACTGGCAAATGCCACCTTCATGCCTTTCTCCAGGAGTGGATCCTGGTAACCCTGTCCCGGGTGGGATACTGTACACTGTTTTTTAATTAGCACCTTCATGAGGGTCATTGTGAACCATTTTTTGCCTTACCTTTCAGCCCAAACCTGTTGGGCTCCACATGACCTAGCTGTAAGAATCACTAAGGTGCACAAGACCCACAACCATGTAATATTGAGGGTCCGTGTAGGATATGTCCATTGTTCAAACCAAAAATTGACCTGCACCTTGAGATTACACGCGTACTGTATTATAAAAAACCATATCCATGTTGTTTTAGAAGGAAGGAAAAAAAAACAAACTATTGTGATTCAACCATTTCAGCTCCAGAGAGACTGACCACACTACAACCAGTGGAATGGGCAGGAGGTACTTGGTCCGATGGGTGTGGATTCACCTCGGAAACTCATCACCAAGCACCATTATTGACATTATTGAATGTTGATGCCCAGATGGGAATTGCTAATTGATCTCGATCTTACCTCAAAATAAATAATTCCCAGAATCTGTGATAAAATAATTTCCTTTCATTATCACAAGGATGCTTTATAAATGTGGAAGGCACGTACTGTTAAATCAAAACCTTTGTTTCTTCAAAGTGGATATGTTTGGTAAGTTTTATGGCTTTTTCATTCAACTTAGGACCATGGTACCCTTCATCCTCTTTGTAAGCTGCAAGAACATATACGGTATTTTTAGAATTTATAAAAATGTTTCAACATTAAAACTCCATTTTCTATGGCAAATTAATATATCCAATGACTACGAAGAGATCTCTACAACTTGAAGAGCTTCCCCCTTATCCTTTAATGTGAAAGAATACTACTTGAACTATATGAGGATGAAAAGTGATGTCGACAGATAGGGCAACAAAGAGAAAATTAGAAACCAAAGACCAAAATGCAAAGGCTGGTGGACATTCCCAGAGCACGTGTAGAGATGTGCCTGGGACATTAGCCCAATAAAAATAGAAGTTTGAATCCGAAGCCAAACCTACTGGTAAAGTACTTGTTGGGGGTGAGATGTAAATGAGAAATGAGCTGTAAGAACAACACAGATTGATCATAAAGGATTGGGGCACGTATGTGTTTCTCTTTTATCGTAGAATGCCAAGAAGAAAACAAGCAATATATTTAGTTTTTTTCAGACTGGCATCCGAGACAAGACTGAGGTGAGGTGGCATAGGAGCAGTTTATGTGCAATCTAGTAAGGAAGAGACAGTTCCAGGAGGGTGTTTGAATGAAGTGATGTCAGTGGTGGTATGGTTGTCGGTCTTCAGCCAGCAGACAAAACAGGAGAAAAGACATTAAGCAACAGCACCAAGCCCTGGTCCGGAGGAGAATTGCTATCACCAGAGCCCTTCAGCTGTCCCCAAAACACACACTTGCGACAGCTTAAATTGAATATTTTGATAGTTGGGGTTTCTGGAGAAGGCACAAATGTTCTTGAAAATTGATCCTGAAGAAAGAGGGGTTACAGGTAGGAGGCCACTATGCTAAACAGATTGGCTAGGTAATGGTCTGAATGATATCTCATGTAGAAGTATATATAGACTACAAGTCTTAAGAACAGATCTAGGTTGAAGAGAGAAGAAAAAAATGAAGGCAGGAAAAGTGAGATTGGACCTTAGAGACCAAATTATATGAAGCCCAAGGCTGTCAGAAATACACCAGAGAGTTCTAGTGCCTCAAGATACTCAAGGAGAAAAGGAAATCAGGATACACCAATCCATAAAGCTGGATTATTAAAGACTGGAGTATATTTTTCAACTTTGTGGCAAATATGGAGGATCTTAGCTTCAATACCATGAAACTCAGAGATTGAAGAGGTAAAGGGGCCACAATGTCAGATTAAAAAAGTAAACCATGATGGAGAATTCATTAAGGGGATAAACCACTACAAATTAAATGTTTAAAGTGTAGCAGCACCAAGCCAGCAGTAAGTGCCGCCATCCGGTTATCTGTACAATGTGCCTTAGTGACGTACACGTTCTAAACTGAAATGTCAAAGAGAAGACCACAGCCGTGCACTCTAAGGTGCTGCCAATGTCGGCTTCAAATAGATGTTCCTAACTGCAGCTGCTCGTGCTGTATTTGAATAGAATTTACAAGATTCCAGGATTCTTTGAATAGAAATGGAGCAGAGCAGGTCTGAGAAGATTCTGTACTAGATACTCTTGTCACTGCCGGCTGGCAAGTTTCACATTCACTGGCTTTGTCGGGCTGCACACTGGGAAGCCCCTGGCTCTGCAGATGTTTAAATGATGGGAATCAGTGCTTCTGGGAATCCACTTTTCCAGCATTGATTTTAAAGTTTGTGAGGGGGGAGTAAACAACTGCCCTGTCTGGGTGAACTGTGCTGTCATACTACGGGGCCAAAACATTTGAATGGCTGATCTCCGATTCCACCCACATTTCAGAATCACTCAATCAACCTTTAGATTTTAAAGTGCCTTTCCCAGAGCCCACTTGCACCTCATGTTTTATAAAACTGTTCGAGTTCAAGTTAAGGGTTTCTGAGCTCTTTAAAAAAGAACTGGCAGTTGATTCATTTCGGGCCTCTTTTAGAGAGAGGCTGCCATGGTTACCAGTGGGCATCTTGCCACCCTGGATGTGTTCCTGCATTTAAAAATGCCCGTGACTTGGGCTTCTGAAAGCTGAATATATTATTTCTGGAAAGGGGGGAACATAGTTCTCAGACATTTCTTTGGGTCTCAGCCAGCATGCTAGCACCTTTCTCGTTGTGTTATGGAGGTTTCTTACATGCAGATACCAGTTGAAGGACGCTGTCCGTTAGGCCATCCTTGTATAGAAACTGTGGAAGTAAATGGGATTACAGGTCTGGGTGTGCCATCAGTCTGTGAGTTGACACAACCCCAGACTGACACCGCAGGGCCCTGGCCCAGTGCCAGGAAGGGCGCAGCAGTGGTGAGAATGAGGTCATCAGCAGACACGAGCAGGTAGCTGTGACCTGAGGAGGGGATATTTACAAATGCATTACTCTGGCATGTATAAATGGAGGTGTGTGGAGGGCTGTGTCAGCGTGCATTTGCAAAGATTATTTCCATGGTGTAAGAAAAAAAAAAACACAACATATTCCTGTTTTTCCCTTAATGGTAAAGAGTGTCTTCCAAAAGCATTCATACACCTTCACGTTGACACATTTTGTTGTGTTGCAGCTTTATATTAAAATCATTTACATTCATTTTTTTCCTCATCAAGCAAAACTCAATAAATCAGAATGACAAAGCAACTTTAGAAGTTTTTGCAAATTTATTACAAAAAAAAAAAAACTGAAATATCCTGTTGATGCAAGTATTCAGACTACTTACTCGGTACTTAGTTAAAGCCCCTTTGGCAGAGATTGCATTTTGTAGTCTTCTTCGGTATGATGCAACTAACTTCACATATCTGGATTTGGGAATTTTCTGTCATTCTTCTCTGCAGATCCTGTCAAACTCTGTCAGGTTTGATGGAGACCATCAGTGAACAGTTGCCTTCCAGAGATGATTAGTTGGGTTTAAGTCCAGGCTCTGACTGGGATACTCACTGACATTCCCAGAGTTGTCCGTAAGCCACTCCTGTGTTGTCTTTGCTTTGTGAGTAGGGTCATTGTCCTGTTGGAAGGAGAACCTTCGACCCAGTCAGAGGTCCAGAGTACACGTAGGTGGTAGGTTTTGATTAATTATATCTCACTACTCTTCTCCATTTAGCTTTTCCCCAATCCTGACACTGAAAAACAACCCCAAAGCATGATGCTGTCACCACCATGCTTTACAGTTGGAATGGTATTGCACTTTGAACTGAGGCCAAACAGTTGAGTCCTTTAGGTGACTTTCTTGCAAACTCCAAGCAGGCTTTCATATGTCATCTGGCCACTCTGCTGCAAAGCCAAGATTACAGTGGTAGTTGTCCTTCCAGACATTTCTTCCATCTCTAGATAGGTTCCCTGGAGGTCAGCCAGAATGGCCATCAGGTTCTTGGTCACCTCCCATACCATGGATCTTCTGCCACAATTGCTCAGTTTTGCCAGATGATCAGCTGTGGGAAGACCTGTGGTTGTTCCAAACATTTAATTTAAGAATTATGGAGGCAACTGTGCCCTTGAGAACCTTCAATGCTGCAGGAATCATTTTGTAGCCTTCCCCAGATCTGTTCCTCAGTACAATCCTGTCTCTAACTTCTGCAGGCAAATCCTTTGACCTCATAATTTGTTTTCTCCTCTGATACTCTTTGTCAGCTGTGGGACCTTCTATAAAGAGGTATGTGCCTTCCCTAATCATGTCCAATCAATTACATTGACCACAGGTGGACCCCAAATAAGGTGTAGAAACATTTCAATGATGATCAATAGTGTGGGATGCACCTGAGCCAAATCTGAAGTGTCACAGCACAGGGGCTGAATACTTGTGTCAATGCAGTTTTAGTTAGTTTTAATAAATTAGCAAACATTTCTAAAATCCCATTTTTGCTTTGTCAATTTGGGGTATTCAGTGTTGTTTGATGAGGGAAAAAAATAACTTAAATGGTTTTGGCAGAAGGCTACAGTCAGGATTGTCCAGTGGCTGCAGGTTTTGTTTCCATCAGTATTCAACTAGCTCTGCTAATGGCAGATGTCCTCTGCCTTCATTTTCATTGACTTGATTTCTGGGAGTGAGGACCCTTAATTGTTCATTTTTTTGTTTAGCTTATTATGTATCTAATTCATTTGGTGCTGTTAGTTATGAAAAAAGAAGGAAGGTCTCTGAATCTTAAAAAGCAGTTACATTAAAGTCGGGGACGTAGTGAAGTGACAGGCAAGGTAGGCAGTTGCCTGGCGCCCAGAAGTGGTGGGAGTAGCCTGGTTGGCATCTATTTACATACTAATTAACAGCAACAAATCTGTGGGACCTCCCCAAAAGCATAGCGACATCACAATCGGAAACCCCCTAATATGCAAACAATACCCATTGTGAGAGTATTTGTCATGAATGTTATTTTTTCAGTAACATTAAAAGAATTTACATGTCTGAAAGGAATAATTGGATTGACATTGTTTGTTCAGACAATTTAGCCATTTTTGGTTCAGCTTCTGTCTCTCCAGACCCCACTGTAGTCAATGCAGGGCCAAAATCAGCAACCTCAATGTGGGCAACTGTGAAATAGCACTCTGAATACTCAAAATTTTAGTCTGGCAGCAAGGTTGCCTCAGTGGAGAGAAGTTTTTCATCTTTAAAGCTGATTAAATCTTGCTTGATCTCCCATGTGTCACGGGAGGCCTTCAGCCCGAGCTCTAATTTCAATATAATGTAATGTTAGATCTTGGACAATGTAGTGATTGCATTAGTTATAGCCAAATCCTGAAAACAGGTGATTTTAATACTTTTAAATTTGATGATGTGCAGTGTGTATTTATTTTTTTATTATCACATGCACCTTACCTTTATTTGCTCTTTCTTTACTTTTCACTTCTTTAGACATTTCCTTTATTCCATTATTATTGTTTTACTATTTTCTATGTAAATGTTATGTTTAGGGCGGCACGGTGGCGCATTGGGTAGCGCTGCTGCCTCGCAGTTGGGAGACCTGGGGACCTGGGTTTGCTTCCCGGGTCCTCCCTGCGTGGAGTTTGCATGTTCTCCCCGTGTCTGCGTGGGTTTCCTCTGGGCGCTCCGGTTTCCTCCCACAGTCCAAAGACATGCAGGTTAGGTAGATTGGCGATTCTAAATTGTCCCTAGTGTGTGCTTGGTGTGTGGGGAGTGTTTGTGTGTGTCCTGCGGTGGGTTGGCACCCTGCCCGGGATTGGTTCCTGCCTTGTGCCCTGTGTTGGTTGGGATTGGCTCCAGCAGACCCCCGTGACCCTGTGTTCGGATTCAGCGGGTTGGAAAATGGATGGATAGATGGATGGATGTTATGTTTATGGCGGCACAGTGGTGCAGTACTAGCACTGCTGGTTTGCATCTCCAGGTGCTCAGATCCTTAAGGAGTTTCACAGACCTGCCTATTTGACCAGAACGCTGCCTAGTCTGCTGTTTGCAGGAGGGGTCCATGGGCGGCCTAGGATTTGCTCATGCTCCTCAGTTCAACCCCAGTCCCTTAGGATTTGTAGACTCCCGTCACCGGGCCTAAGCAGGTATTGCGGAACCTCATGGATCTGAGTCTGACACCCCTGGTCCAGGAGAAATTTGCCATTTAAAATTTTCCCCCCAAATGCTGCAGATACGCTGGTTACACAGACTGGTGTTGGTAAACTGTGTGAATGAGTGCAGCCTACTATGGGCTGCTGTCCCATTCAGGGTTGGAACACTCAGTTCTGCCAGGATAGGCTTGTACCTCCTACAATCTTAGTAGAAAGAGCTCAGATTAATAAATGAATGTAAATATTTTACGCAAAGACTCTTTGGCCATACCACCACTTCTGAGTTTTTAGATAAAAGATGGGTAATGATAGGTTTGCTCTGCTGGCCCTGCTGTGTAGTGTATTTTACTAACTACCATTCTTGTTGAACTCTTTCATCCTTCTTCCAGAATGCATTCCTGACAGTGAACACATCGACTTGGCCAGTGAACGTTGTCAGAGACTTGGAAAAGGACTTCGCTCAGGTAAGAGTGTGGAGTTAGGGAGGTGGACCAGTTGGGACAGTGTTTTGGACGAGTAGGAGTGTTTGGGTGCACACTCAGTTTGCTCTTTTTATCCAGGCTGGGGATCAGGGGTACACAGACAGCAACCAGTGGGCTACTCATAGTAATTTTTAATATTCCAGCCCTTGCAAGGTGTTATGAACAAGAAAATTGCTACAGTTAGCAAGTGTAAACATGTTGTGTCATTCATAAAAATAACTAGAAGAGCCAAGCTTTTACCATTCCAGTATGAACCATGTGTGTAGTACTGCCACAAAGAGCGGAGTGTTTATATCTTTCTTTGCTTATGTGTGTGTGTGTTTGAAGAACTTTATCAGTGATTTGTGACAGAAATCAGCTGAGAGAACTCTGGCTACATTGGTGAATGGGATAGCAGGCTGCTTGCTGCCTGTGCTGATTGACACTTTTGCAAAACAAAGACTCTGATGAAGAGGTGCGAAGGAATTTAAGTGGCCCGGCATTACAACTTTTTGTATAGGCTTCAGGGATTCTAGTGTTAATTAAAAATAAGAATCGGCTTCTCATTAAGAAACTGGTTAGAGTGAAATTACTTGGAGTTTGAAGCCCTGATTCTCATTTCTGTTTGACTACTGTTTAATGAAGAAAAGAATCAATTCAGAAGACTGAATCCTTAAAAACAAGGCTATTAAAATAAAGGGAAAAGAAGTTAATTAGCAGTGAAAACTACTCGCTGATTAGGAAAAGGGTTAGAATGAAAACCTGCAGCTACTGTGGCCCTCCAGGATCGTTGTTGGACACCCCTGATCTAAAACCTCCATAACTTTATGATGATACAAAATTAAAGATCGAAGCGTTAAATTTAATTGTGATTCAAGTAACCTTTCTTACACAATGTGGTACAGGGTGAAATTGTAATTTATACCAAAAAAATTTCCAATATTTCTTCTGATTACCTGTTTGAATTCAAAGTAATACAGTTTCCACTAAAACTGTTTTTCAACGACCATCATCAAAAGGCAGAGTTCCTCACTAGGAAAGGCAAAATTGATCAACGGAAGGAATGTTTTTCTCATGGGCAATTGTACGTAGCATGTTCAAGAGTAAGAAGCGCCAATGAACCAATAATAGTCACCCTTGTTTTTTCTAAAAAAAAAACAAAAAAAAAAAGAAAACAAATTATATACTGAAAAGTACTGAGTTAGTTAGTTATACTTCTGATACATCGGATTAACCAACAGCAGTATAATTGAAGCCACCGTCTTACACAGCTAGTCTATGTATAATCTTGAACTGTGTGTGCTGGTAGTTGGTGCTTTTGGAATAATTTTTAATGTGAATTGCCTCAAAAGCTTGCATATTGTAATCTTTTTAGTTAGCTAATAAAAGGTGTCATTTTGCTTGACTTCTCACTTCATCCATAATGGCTAACATGGTACAACACCCTAGTACTACATTTCTGAACACAAAATTCCAGCACCCTGCTGTATGGAAAGGAAGATCATGAGACCATACAGTGGAACGTGATTGGGGTTTATGGGAAACTTTGTTTAGTTGTAATTTTAGTTTTTATTTATTTATATAGCACATTAAAACAACCAGACGTTGACCAAAGTCAACCATAGAAAAAGGTAACAGTATGAAATAAAAGCCAGATAAAGAATTATTAAAAAGAAAAACAAAAAGGAAACATTATACATACATGAATACAAATATACCAACACACAAACATCAATAACTTATATAAAATTATGCAAAATAGAAATACATTCATAAGATGAACACAGTATAAAAAATAATAAATAGAAAGATTTATCCACTCAAACTACAAGCTAAAAGGAAGTGAATAAAAGTGCTTTTTTTTTAGAAACAACTTAAAACTATGAAGTGTGGGTGCCAGCCTTATTATGAGGGGCCAACTGTTCCACAATTTAGGACCAGCCACCTCAGAAGTGCAATCGCCCCTCAGCTTCAACTGTGTGGGTGGGACAGTAAGCAATAGCGGATCTGAAGACCTCAGCTGCCTGGCTGACGAATATGGAACAATAAGATCAGCTAAGTACGGTGGAGCCGACCCATGTAGGGCTTTAAAAATAAACACTAAAATGTTAGAATTCATCGTGTAACTAACAGGAAGCCAACGAAGAGAGGCAAACACAGGAGAGATATGATCCGTTTTTTTTTTTTTTTTTTTTTTTGCTGCTTGTCAAAACTCTAGCCGCTGCATTCTGCACCACCTGCAGGCGAGACAGTGTTGTATGGGATACCCCAACGTGCAGGACATTACAGTAATCCAAACGAGGCACAACAAAAGCATGAATGAGCTTTTGTAGGTCATTGAATGACAAAAATAGCTTAGCTTTATTGATCACCCTGAGGTAGAAAAAACTCCTCTTTACCACAGCATTTATCTGTTTGTCAAATTCCAAACTTTAATCCAAGATCACCCCGAGATTTTTAGCACATGGCTTTAAGTACTGGACAAGTGAACCTAATGTGCTAACAATGTTTCGTGTAACAGTAGGTTGACCAAATAGAATGACTTCAGTTTTTGACATATATAACTGCAGGACGTTAAGTGCCACCCAGTGTTTTATATCATCTAAGCAGTTTATGCAGCATGTAGTAGCGAGGGGCTACAGGTTTTGGATTTATGGCGTAAGGAAATTGCAAAAGTGTAATGTGGGTGACAAAAAAAGTCAAGAAGTGAGAGGAATTTCATGTGTCCTAAGCACAGGCTTCAGCTGAATATAAAAAATAAGAGAAGAAGTAGGAATGGCAAAACTGAATAGAAAGAATTAGAATGATTTGAGTCTTGAAACATTGATGATGACTCATAATGTACAAATACATCTTGTGAGTCAATTACAAAAAACAATTGACTTGCCACCAATATTTAATGCTGGTTTGTTAAACAGAGGGGTGTGGAGATGCCATCTCAGAAACAGCCCCAATAATTTGTTGATATGACACACCTAAATTCTTTTCCTTCTTTAATAACCATTCCATGAAGGCATCAAAATCTGACAGGTAGAAGGATATCTCAACCTTTGCTACAGGCAAGTAAAGTTTCTAGAATCTAATGAGACAATATCATCCTTTGGAGAAAAGCTGATATTGTACCGTCAAGATGGGATTGGTCACATATCCGCAATGAAAAGCTTTTGTCCTTGACATTTTTTAATCAAGAAATTTTATGGTTTACAGAGCAATCTTTATGGACTATCCAGTTTTTAAAGACATTCTGTGTAAATTGGTGGGGAGTATTTATATACACACATATTTCTCCCGTTTCTTACCTTTTTTGATGCTTGTTCCAGAAATGAGATTATTTTGTATCTTTCCTGTTTTTTCTTTCTTAACAGGAGGATTTTGCCGATCTTCAGATTAAGTATCAAGAGGCGTTGAACACCGTCAAACAGCTGCAGAATGAGCAGTTGGCACTTACCTACCATAATGATTTACTCAGTGCCATACTGGAGAGCACGGAGGAGCAACTGGCAGAACTTTCCAGAGAAAACAAACAGGCCTACCAGGTGGGAAATGAGAACATGTAAGCCATGCCAGGGCTCTGGGGGCAGCTGGGATGGGGGGTTTGACTTATTGTGAAAAGTGCTGCAGAGTAAAAAAAAAAAAAAATAATGCTTTGTACTTAAAATAAGCACTTTTATGATGATGGGACCCACATAAGATTTTCTTACAAAAATACTGGAAATGCTCTCACATTCCACACTTCTTCTCACAACAGTGTCACAATGTACTGTGCTGCACAATCATGAGAGTAAGAAGTAGTTGAGGAGGAGAGTGAGAGAAATGGCTTTCATCCATTGCTGAGGATACACCTCAAACAAGCCTTACTTTGCACATGCTATAACAATATAGCTTTCAATTACCACTGTTACTGTAAAGTGACATTTCAGGAGGGACACTCTTCAGAACAACCCTGCCTCCTTCCTCCCATGCAACTGACCCCTCTCAATGTCACTCCCGCTTTCAACTGAAAATAACTAGGAATCCTCCTAATACTACCTTCTAAAAGTTGTGGCGTGTGAGTCCCTGTCTCGCACCCCAAAACACGACGCTGAGTCTCAATACTTTAGCAAAACCAACTTTTTTTAGCTTGAAACAGGAACAGCAGGGTTATTTATTGCAGCGGGAGCTACCATACTCCTATACACAGACACAGCAAACGGGCATAGTTGGAGCCAGGTCAGTGGCCAAGTTATACAGTTCCCTGCCTTTATAATGTCCCTTGCATCAGGCGCACGTATAGCGCGATCTCGATCAGCTCATATTTGTTTTTGTGACGCTATGCTGGAATTCGATGTGTCATCCCTTTCGGGGTTGGTTAAAACAGTTCAGAAACTTCACAAAGTAACAGAATCACCATTGCCAATCACTTTACTCTTCATTACTCTTCTTATTTTTCTCACAAGACCCCTAGGTTAAACATGTTAAACCCATCATTTCGTGAGTGCAAACCTAACTCAACACAGCTGCACAATCAAATCTGCTATTCCGTTGATGATGGCCAAAGTGAGAACACATCCAAGTGGGTTGAAGTGGGGTTCAAAGTATTTTTTGGTGATGACCTTCTGGAGAAGAACAGAGAAAGACCAGGAGGTTGGGAATGTGCAGTGGCACCTTTTAGAGAGGCTGGCGGCAGGCCTAAGAGCATCAGAGAGGTGAAATCTGTAAGAGGGCCTGTTAAGATCAACAGGTGCTTGAAACAGTTTGGACATGTTTAGAATAGGTTTTCAATGTTTTGATACCTTGTAATTTTTATTAATGCATTTATTTATATATATATATATATATATATAATATATATATATATATCTTTGCGACATCTGATGAATCTCTGCTAAGGGTGAAATGGCTGGGATGAGAATCAACATCTCCAAGTCTGGGGTCATGGTTCTTTCTCGGAAAAGAGTGGATTGCTCTCTGCAGGTGAGAGGGAACAACTAGTCTTAGTGGAGGAGTTCAAGTATTACTGAATCTTATTCACAAATGATAAAAAAGGGGAATTTGAGATCAACAAGCTGAGCAACAGCAGCTGGTCTGCAGGTATTGTACCAGTCTATGATGATGAAGTGGCAGGTGAGTCTAAAGACAAAACTCCAGGTTTATCTACATCCCTGTCCTCACCTATGGTCATGACCTGTGTGTAATGACCAAAACGATGAGATCATGAAGTACAAGCAGTAGGAATTAGGTTTCTTCATATGGTGGCTAGGCTGGTGCTCAGTGATAGGGTGAGAAGCTTAGCAATTCGTGAACATCTCAGCATAGCATAGAGTCTCTTTTCCTCCAGATCAAGAGGACCCGGTTGAGGTGATTTGGGCATGTCATAAAGATGCCACCCTGTGGCTCCCCCTGGAGTTGTCTCATATGCTGAAGGGATTATATCTCTTGGCTTGGGAACGCCTAGAAATTCCCCAGGAAGAGCCGGAATCTGTAGCTGGGGACAGGGAAGTCTGTGCTGAGCTGCTAGTCCTGCTGCCGCCGCAACACTTGTTGGGAAAAGCAGTTTCAGAAAATGTGAGGAGATGAGACATTTTATATTTTTTGTGAAGCATTTTTGATCATGTCGTTTGTGCTAGCATCAGGCTGTTTTCTAGACTCTTCTACTGTTGCCCTTATGCTATATGTGATTTAAGAGTAGTTAGAGAGTGAAGGGACTCCAGGTGCACCCCCTGCAAACAATAAGTAAAAAGAAAGTCTCAATCTTGAAAATAAAAATGAGAAGTACTTGTTTGAGAATTTCCACTCCTGACTTTTAGACCTTGCATCTGAAATTTGTCCTTAACATAAGTTTGTCTGGTCAATCAGCTCCTACTTGTTTCTTAGTTTTGGCTTGTGGTTAGTGATTACAGCCTCTGCCACTTAAGATGACAAAGTCAGTGATGCATCTTTTTATGAAAAGACTCAAATGTTTGTAGATGCAGATTGCTTGCAGTTTATTAAAGGTGAACTGAGGCCTGTTGTGTATGGTAACAGACATGGGCAGCCCCATTGGAAAAAGAGAGTCTCCAGAGTGTTCCTGATGAGATGAGATGTTACATCTGCACTGATAACAATGAGCAGCCACTCGGTTTTAGAGGAACACTGGGCTTTTTCCCACAAATGCCTATCTTTAGATGTTCCCAGTACTGTGTGAAGGCATGCAATGGGCAAAGGTGAAGAAGTATGGTGGGTCACAAGATTAGCTTCACCATGTCTACAGACTTGTGAATACCAAGCCAACAGGTTACAACATCTCTGTTCGAGGTTCACTAGTGGCACTTTTGTACCATAAATGGCACATATGTACAGACAAGAGCCATTGCAGCATGGCAGTTCACCTTTCACTTTAGAAGATGGTAACAGTTTCTCAGGTGCTGAGAACACCATGTGAAGACATTTGTCATGAAACATAGCAATGGGTTCATGCACGTTAGTATCATCAGGGTGTACGGCTATCAGAATATTTTTAAAAATTGGCAGGGTCACACAACTAGTCGCACACTCTGACTACTATGTTGGCAACACATCTATATTTCCTGCTGTAAATTTATAAATAGCAAAACCAACGTCAATCCACAGTGGGCAGAAATAAATATGGTATAAGTGTCTGTGAAATGCAGAAGACTGAAAATGGATGAGGTATCACTAGCTGGACATGTCAGGCCTTTTCACTAGTGACTTGATCCTTTCTGTTATTGCTCCAAAAGACAAATTTGCTGGTACCCCTCCACAAGAAAAGAAGAACCAACAATTGCCTGTGAAATAACCTGAAACTGACAAAAGTAATTGGCAGCCATCAGTGTTAATTCTGTATTTAACAAAAATCAGATTTTGCTTTATAGTTTTTGATTCAGCAGAATATTTCAAATAATAACACAAATGAAAATGGCATGAACAAAATGTAACATTTTGTTGCACTTTTAGAGGCAAACAAGAGATTCCTTTTGCTGTCAATGAGACTTCTGTACCTGTCAACAGGTAGTTTGTCCCACTCTTCCTGAGTAAACTTCTCCAGCTCTGTCAGGTTGAAGGGGTCTTCTCCAGGCTGCGTGCTTCAGTACTTTCCATAGATGTTCAATAGGATTCAAATCAGGGCTTATAAAGGGATATGTCAGAATAGTCCAATGTTTTGTTCTTAGTCATTCTGGGGTGCTTTTACCTGTGTGTTTTTAGTCATTATCCTGCTGGAGGATCCATGACCTGTGACTGAGACAGAATTTCTGACAGTGGGCAGTATGTTTTGCTCCAGAACGTCTAGATAGTCTTGAGATTTCATTGTTCCCTGCACAGAGTCAAGGCACCCTGTGCCAGACGCAGCAAAGCAACCCCAAAACATAACCAAGTCTCCTCCATAATTCACAGTAGGAATGGTGTTCTTTTCTTTGTGTGACTTGCCAAAGAGCTCCAGTTTTGTCTCATCTCTCCTAAGGACATTCTCCCAGAAGCTTTGTTGCTTGTCAGTATGCATTTTAGCAAATTCCAGTCTGGCTTTTTTATGTTTTCCTTTCAACAGTGAAATCCTCCTGGGTCTTCTTCCATTGAGCCCACTATCACTCAAATTACAATCAAACACTGATGGATCTTAACCTTGGAGTTCAGTTTATATCTCTTTGGAAGTTGTCCTTGACTTTTTGTTTGCTATTCTCACTATCTCCTGCCCATTCTGGGGTCAATTTTCCTCTTGTGGCCGTGTCCAGGGAGGTTGGCTACAGTCAACGTGGACCTTAAACTTCTTAATATTTGCAACTGTTGTGACATGAACATGAAGCTGCTTGAAGATGGTATCATAGACTGTCTTTAAAAAGCTTGTCTGTAACTTTTCTTCCTGATCAGAGAACACTCTCCTTAGATTTTTCTGGTCAATGTTCAGTGTGGGACACACAATGATACGAAAAGTCAGAGTGACAACTTTTCTACATTTAGATGGGCAGAATGACTGACTGCACGATTGGAGACGTATGTGATTCTAATTAAGAAAACCGTGTGACTCTAATCTAATTACTCTAATCCAATTATTTATGTTCTTTTCTAGGGGTACCAATACATGTGTCTAGGCCACTTTAGAATATCTTTGTAGAATAAGACATAATTGATCGCTTTTCACACTTGTTTTGCTTTACTCGATGACATATCAAAGGCATGCAGGTATACAGGAGACAGTTGCTTTTCATTCACTTTTCAAGAGGCACACAGCACCTTTTCGGTGAGCTTTAAGGGTACCAACAAATTTGTCCATGTGTGTACGCATTTCTTCCAAAAAATGAAATTGCAGTTCTAGTTATATAAAAAAAATAGCATTGAACATTAAATGACAGAAGTGAAAATGGTGTGAATAATCAAAAAGGCTTTGAATGAAACTCGTAGGCCCTTTCATTTTCTATAAGTTTTTTTTTGTCTTTTTCTGAAAAGGGAACTTTTAAGAGTCACATGCAGGTTACATAAAGCCACAATATCTATGAGTAAAATATTATAAGCCAATATTCTGTTACGTGAAATGAAATGGAAGAATGACATCTTGTTTGAAAAATGTGTTCTTCTTTGTCTAGTTATGCTACAATTGGAGCACAAATGTGGGCATAAAATGCAAAAGCACTGTGTCAAGAGCAGTGTCTGTTGAATTTTTTTTTATATGAATTGGGTCCAAGCACCTTACAATGTTCATAACTGCCCCAAGTCCCATTTGGGTTGAATGATTTGTTTTGGAGTAATTGTGTCCACAGATTGGCATCCTGACACACAGCCAGAGATGATCAGTGATGTCTAAAACATGGATGCAACATCAGTCCACCAAAAGGTACTCATACAGTCACACACACCAAGCCAGTCCTCCTAACATGAACATCTTTGGGATGCAGCAGGCCACATCTGGGATGCTGTGTTGTTGACGGGTTTTTAACTGACTGCTTCTTTTTCTCAGGACCTGGAAATTGCACGTCAAGAAAAGCAGCTGCTGGAGTTAAAAGTAGAGAAGGTGCAACAGGAGCTGGGCCTCATGGTCAAGGTGAGTGCAGTCTAACCGTGCTGTTATGACCCAGGGTTCAGGCAGTGCATTTAACCCTGTGCTGTCTTATTATAGGAGAACATAAACAAGGAGGAGCAGGCACCTGAGAAACAGACAAATGTAAAGCTGGCTATGCAAGATGCAAGCTCTCAGACTGACCTTCAGTCAGCTATAAATGACCTAAAGGTAGAAGCATGGGAGACTTCTCAAAAAACAGGAGAAGAGAAGGAGCAGTCTCCATTACCCAGAAAAGCAGGCCTGGAGGACAGAATCCCACAGGAGACAACAGCGGGTGGCATTTTATCTGCCTTTTTTAGGAAGGGGCCATCTTCTGCCTTTGAGCAAAGCCTGGGAAGATCAGAGAAGCAGCAAGAAGAGTCCAAACAGAGAGTGCCATTGGGTAATGGCAGCAGTGTTGATCTTGTCCTGGAAGAAGACGAGCCAGCTTTGACATCCATTGAGGACCATGAACAACAAGTGGATGATTCAGTGGAGTCACCCTCTTCTCCTAAGGATGAACAGGAGCAAGAAGTGGGTGTAAGTCCAGTAATGGCAAGACTTTTCCAACGGTCACTGTTCAAGCTCTCTGTCTTCAGGGGCTTCCTTGATGTGGCCAGAAAGCCACAGGAGGAAAGTCTGGTAAATGAAGACCCCAACAATCCTAGTCTGGTGAATCAGGAAACCATCGATCTTCAGGAAAAGCTCCCAGAGGACGAACCTTTACAACCGGAGTCTGAGGTCAACTCAGTTGCTGCTCCAGTCTGTGAGATTTCAGAGAATGGAACCACCGACCAGCTGGAAGAGGCTGATCCAGGAATTGTGGACACAGCCATTGGGGTTAATGAACAGGAAGACAGTCCCCCCAAGGTGATAAGACTGCCCACCATTGGCCCTGCCAAGTTGCAGGGAGATTTGGGCCAGCAAGCGGGCAAAGCAGGCGAGTGTCGGCTGTCCTAAGACCCACAAAACTGCAAATTTATTTGTTTAAACTGTAAATAAAATTAGTATTTGTATTAACCACTGTTGATTTGTAACCTAGGGCTGTGTGTTTGTTCTGCGAGTGATGTTGAAGGACTGTCAGTCTACTGAGGTGAGAGAAATACGACCACGAGATGGATTGTTAAACCAAAACACGTGTGAAGGTTGTAACTTGAAAAACAAAATGATCTTGCCACCAGGACCAATCTGTATTCATACTCAAAGTCTAAAGGAACTAGCAAAAAAAAAAAAAATGGGGACACACACTCACAAAAATTTTTTAGAAGTGCATCCACAAATTTTGAGCAATGGTTTAAATCGTGACACCATTGTAATTGTGCTGATGATGTCAATAGAAACCACTGCAGGGCAGGTGGGATGGAAGTGGGACACAACAAGGAATAAACATGTCATAGCAATGAGAAGCTAAAATGGCTGTGGCCACAAGAAATCATGATGGCGTTGTGGTAAACTAAAAATGTAATGATAATACAAAACTAGAAGTCCTTAAAAAAGAAGAAATTGAAAATGAATTCTACATTTCCTCTTCACAGTCAAGACAAAAAATTCATCATTACACGCAGTGGTCTTACCGATCAACACTCGATGTCCTTCTTAAACTACATCTGTGAAGTACTGGCATCCTTTTGAAGTTTCTGAAAATACCGTATATCCCACATTCCTGCTTTCTCTCTGTATTTGTTGTGTTAGATTCCTTGAGTGGCCCTTTTCTCCTCTTTATTATGTAGACCCGACTAAAATGTTCTCAGGTCTCTGCTGTAGTCCTCGTTTGTTACGTTACCTTTTATATCTTTGACCTCAGGCAACAAGGCAGAGTACCAGAACAGGCAGGAGAAAAATGTACACAGCTATTCTTATGTTATAGATAATATGGCCAATATATTAAAAACTATAAATGTGTGTGTTGGCAAAATAATACGGCCTGGGTGATAATCAGTTCATTTTGCTTAGTCTACCAGGTGGCTTTCCTGTTTTAGTAGTCTCTGCTCCAGCTTGGTCTTTGTTCCGATGTGGTCTGACGTGGCCCCTGGATGGAATGGCATGCAGCATGAAGAAACTGAGAGATGTGGAGGGGGGGGGGGCTTTCTTTGTTCCCCTGCCTTTATATTCATCCAGCTTCCTTGATGTCCCTCCCAGTCCAAAGAGATAGGTTGACTCCCTGTTTCCGTCCATTCCTGTTTCAGCACAACTCAGCCCCATTCCATCCCCAACGAGACTGGCCTTTCACATTATGTGATGTCCAGGTTGGCTACAGCTCATATATTCCCTTAAACCCAGAGCGTCGACAGTCATATACTGAAATGAGCCGGTGCAATGAGGACTCACACCAGCAGACGTTGGTGAAAATGTGCAAAGTGGTTTTATTTAAAGACCTGGGGCCTCATGCATAATGCCGTGCGTAGAATTCACACTAAAACATGGCGTGAGGACAAAAGCATAAATGTGCGTACGCACAATAAAATCCAGATGCATAAATCTGTGGGTTCGCCAACTTCCACATTCTTCCACTCCATAAATCCCGGTCAGCGTGAATAGTAACGCACGTGCCTGCTACCCCACCCAAACTCCTCCCAGAATTACACCTCTTTGAATATGCAAATCAATATAAATAGCTGTTAAGCTCAGCCTTCTGTGAAAAGACAATGGCAAAAGTACATGGAAAAATGGAAGAATTTCAGCGAATACCAAGTGGAGGCAAGGAAAAACGTACTATTTGTTGGTTTAAACAGTGGTATAAAAAACAAAAGGAAGTTGATCGAGTGACATAGTGTTGGAGAAACTCGACAGCTCAAGTTCACAAAGTTGCACAGTGCCGAAATAAAAAAGTTTGAGTGACACACCATCTGAGCATCATATGAAAGCTTATTAGGGTACAGAGAAAGGAAAAAAAAAAATAGGGACACAGTGAGAAAAAAGCTTGATATGTCAACTTTAATCTCGAAATTTCCACTTTAATCACATAGTTTATTTTGTCATTAAAGTAGAACATCATAAACTTCATCTTTAAATCGTTTAATTTACTAGTTTCTCAAATCCCATCGTAGCTACAGTAGCATGTTAAATGCTTTGTATTGTATGTGTTTTTCTACGTGGTCTATGTGTGTGAATCACTACGTGCTTCTTAAACCGGCTTTCTTTTCCTCCAACTGGACACAGAATCCATTAAACTTGTGATATTACATCTCTCTGAATAATTAAAATACTGAGATTTATACTTGATATCATTTTCATAATGATAGGAGTTAAAGCATGTTATTAAACATGGGAACACGGTGGTGCCCTGTCGAGAGACTGCCTCACGCAAGATGCTTGCTGCACCATGTGTGACCTTCAATTTAATAATTTATTGCAGCAGTACTGTCTCTTTCAAACGTACCAACCCCCAATTCCTGTCCTTTGTTTTCTTTCTACAAGTAAGCAATCGCCACATAATTAGCTCTATAATAGACGTTAAGCCATCTGTAAGCTTAGAATGCCGATTCTTCAAAACTTTTAAGGAACATTGAAATATCTTCATAGTACATGTTTAATTATTCTATCCATCTATCCTTCCAGTGTCACGCCAGCCCCAGCAAGAATACAGCGCGAGGCAGGAACAATCCGTGAATGTAGCGCCAGCTCCTCGCTAGCGCTGCAACACTGTGTCCTCACATGTTTAATTATTAACAATATAGATTATTTAAATTATGTTAACATTTTATCTGTACAGTATAATGTAATAAACATATTTTGCTGCATTTCATCTTAAAATGATATCGTCATCATATGTAAATACGCGCTTTATAAAGTGGCTCAGGTTGTGCAATATTATAACTATCGCAAGTTTACAGTGAGGTGATTGTACTAATAAGTACAAAGAGTTCTACAATGAGCACTTGATGGACTGATTGAGTGCGTTTATAGTTCTTGGGATGAAACTGTGTCTGAACCGCAAGGTCCGTACAGGAAAGGCTTTGAAGCATTTGCTGTTTGAGAGCAGTTCAATAAACAGCATGGCTGACTCAGCATGTGCTTGATGCTGTATACCAATAATTCTCTTTCCGATCAAAGTGCACACTCAGATACAGTGGGATAAATAGTCTGAGTGGTGCATTAAGAGGAACAACTTCTAAAGCAGCTATGGTATTTGGAATAGTTTGGCCATTCCGTGGACCATTATATTGTTACAGGTTACAATCAGATGCATTAAACTAATAAACAATATGCGGTTAATTTCAGTGTATTTGATAAAGCCGCGTCAGGGATGTGGATCTGAAAAAGAAAGGGAAACCACTGGGAACAAAAGCACTGCTTTGATGCTGGGTGCCGCTAGTTTGCAAAACCAAGCACAGAACTTGCATACGCCAAGCATTTAGCTAGCATGAAAATGTGCATGGCTTTACACCAAGTTTAGATTTTGCACATCGCAATGTGAGTGTGGAAACAGGCGTACGCAACATTTTTGTGCATACGCACCATTTATACACGAGACCCCTGGTGTCCAAAAAGTGCAGTGCAGTTTCTTCTTCAATAAATAATCCATAAAAATGGTGATAAAAGTGGAGGTTAAAAGTCATAATAAATAGTTTAGCAATAAAACTTTGGTTAAAATCACTGGCCAGATCTGTCCTTTTAAAACTGACATGAGCTGTGGTGCTTCCTTCTCAAACTGATGTCTCCTCCTCTGCAAGAGGAGATGTCCACCGGCAAGCACAGTCAGCCTTCAAATCCGGCTCGTATTTCTGCCCCCACCCATTGTTGTTCACTTTGAAACTCAGAGCCTTGCTTCTTTCTCCCGCCGCCATCCTTCGGCCTTCAACGAGAGCCCATTCAGAGTGCTTGGTCCCCTCACTCCTTGAGTTCTCGGCAGAGGCGGCCTTACCTCAGTGTGTGCTGTCTGCTTAACCTTTTTAAGTTTTTTAATTTTTTGTGATTTTGGTGGGCTGACAATCACCCTGGGATCTGAGATGGCTGTTGTGCAGTAATGCCGGGCTGCATTTGTAGCTGTACAACACATTGGATGTGGTCATGTGCTTCACCATGTGATGTCACCACAGTCGTTTTCAATGTCCACACAAAGCAGGGACACTTTACCCTTTTGAATAACGTTGGAAAATCAGAGTCTGTTTTTCCTTAGCCTTCCCCTTCCAATTACTTTCTCACATTTACATTTACTTCTTTAGCAGATGTTTTTATCGAAAAGGCTTTAGAAAAGAGATTAGATTAGATTATTTTATATATAAACGTCTACGCGTGGAAGTGCATGTGTCTGTCTGGCCCAGAAGTGAGAGGTGGAGTCGGGGTAAGGGCTCCACCTCCGAGGAAACCGAAAACTCGCTTAGCCGCTAATAACACAAGCGGGGCCAGCATGTCAGCAAAACAAAACCTCAGAAGAAAGATAAAGTCGCTTAGCCGCTAACATCAGCAAAACGGTATCCCTTTTACTTTTCATCCTGCTGCTAATTCACAAGCGAGGTGAGTACGTCGGCAAAATGAATCCTCCTAGGAGAGAGATGCCCTGAGTAGTTCCTTTCGATTTCCTGACATCTCTACATTTCACTTTTTTTTGTTCTGACGATTTCAATAGTTTCTAGGACCCCGGTCTTACACCGCTACTTTATTTATAAAAGCACATTTAAAACAACACAGGCTGTACCAAAGTGCTGTACAAAGAAGCATTAAAATAAACACAATGGAAACAACCAATTATAACATCCACCCCAATCCCATCATACACAGTGAAAGGCATAAGAAAACAAGTAGGTCTTAAGCTGACTTTTAAAAACCTCGATAGAGAATGAAAAGCTGATGTGGAAAGGCAGGTCATTCCAAAGGCTAGGAGCAATAACTGAGATAGCTCTGTCTCCCCTTGACTTCAGTTGAGATCTAGGAACTACAAGGAGTAGTTGTCCAGATGACCTCAATGCTCTCGGTGCCACATAAGGTTGAAGGAGGTCGTAGATGTATTTTGGAGCGAGACCATGCAAGGCTTTAAAAACAAACAACAAGATTTTAAAATCAATGCAACATCTCACTGATAGCCAATGCAGAGAGGCTAAAATGGGGGAGATATGATCCTTTTTTCTTTGAACCAATTACAAATCTAGCTGCAGCATTTGAACTAGCTGAAGGTGTGACAGAGCCGATTTGTGTAATCCCACATATAAGGAAGAAGAGGTTAACACAATCGGGTAAACATCAATATGTGGAACTGTATAAAATGAGCATTACAGGACAAGAGGACAAAATTGATCATCACAAGTGAAAAGTGCAGAACAAAATACAAATAAGGTAAAAAAATCTTAGTTACAAAAACCTAACAATTAATTTCGGTTGGACAGAAATTCTCAGAACAAGTTGGGCCTCAAACTCTTCCTAAAGACATTGAGACAGTCAGCAGCTTGAATGGAGGTGGGAAGGTAGGATCTGCATATGAAGGGGGCCTGGACTGAGATTTGATACCACAGACATCAGCAGACTTCAGTGGGCGAAAAGGAGCATAGGACCTCACTAGTGTCTCCGTACAGACAGGTGCTAATCTGTTTACTACTCTGTAGGCAAGCAGCAAATAAAGTGATAAAGTGATCTATCTATCTATCTATCTATCTATCTATCTATCTATCTATCTATCTATCTATCTATCTATCTATCTATCTATCTATCTAGGATTTGAACTTAATATGTGCTGCTGCAGGAAGCCAATGTAGTGATATGAAAAGAGGACTGACAGACCCCTGCTTCAGCTGGCTGACCACCAGACATGCCGCTGCATTTTGAATCATCTGCAGCAGTTTGGTGACATATGGCGCTACCCCTGCCAGCACAGAGGTGAAGTAGTCCAGCCAAGCCAACATCAAAGTTTCTTTCCTGCAACTGAACACTTTGTTCAAGCTGATACCTCCCTGTAGAGCTGGTGGCTCACTCCAGCCTGTGATTTACTCCTCAAAGACATCTAGCTAAGCTCAGTTGATTCCAATACTTTGGAGTCCATAATGCTTCTTTAGTTTGAATTTCTTACTTAATTTAATTATTTCACAAATACAGATGCAAATAAATAAAGGTAGAGCACCTTATTTAGTGTTTGTTCCTCATGTTGTGCAATCTCCAAGCAGAGAACAGTTTTAAGAATATTTACAAAGAGATACATTAGCAAAACCTTATCTGGAAAGTTCTGTCAGACAACTCAGCCTCTGTGTGTAAACACATCTGTGCCCTTAGTGTGTTAGAAAGGTTAAGCATTTGTGTGAGGCCAGGGAAAGGAAAAGAGCAGCCGACTCATTACACGAGATCACGTCAAGACTGGAATGGGCTTCTGAATAAGAAACTGGAAGGAACTGCAGGTCTAATTAGGACTAGAGTTTAATAGTTCACCAATCTGCAATATCACATTAAATATTAAGAATAAAGAGAGAAGGGACGCAATAAGATTAGACACAACATGATAAGAGGAAATAAGGTAAGACAAGATATGATATGACACATTATATTAAAATAACACAAGAAATAACTTGATAAGAAACAAAAGGATACAATGAGGTAAGATAAGACGAGATATGTTACAGTAAGTTATGATACAATATGATACGACACAACACATTAAGAATAAAATAAGATATGATGTGATAAAATATGGCAAGAGGAGATAAAGTAAGACAAGATACAAAACGTTAAATTAAAATAAGACAAGATGAAACTTGCCAAGATAAGACACAACACAATAAAATAAGATAAGATTGTTGTGTTTCAGCCGGGTTACCCGGCTGGGGTTCAAATTCATTTTTTAAGTTTGTTTTGTTCATTTTTGTTTCTTTTATGAATGTTACTTTTGTTGATTTTTGCACTATGTAAGCTGCCTGGGTTATGTTCCATGTCTTTTGTAAGTGGTCCCCCAAAAGGTTAATTTCGAATGTGCTAAGAACTTTTGGTGAGTTCTTGTGTTTTACTGTCTTGTTGTGAATGTTTCTGGGGTTTTTTTTGCTGGATTCCTGACATTTTTTACTCTGTTTTTTAAACATTCTCTGGATTTGTGATTTGGGACTTTGTTTGCTTGCATTGTTTATGTTTTAGGCTACTTGATTTGGCCATTGTGCTCTTTTGAAATTCACAGTATCACAGAGCATCTTCTGTGGAAATAAAACCTTTTTTTTTATAAAGTTTTTTTGTGTTTCTCCGTTTTTTTTCTAGCTGGGATTTGGTGGTATACCCCCCTCTAATTGGCATTATTGGAAGTGCTTTTGCAGTTTCTTTTGGGGATTTATGTACTTTGACAAAAATCTAGTAAGATCCAACACAATAAAATGACATAAGATAAGAGAAGATATGATACAGTAGAGACCCGGGTTCGCTTCCCGGGTCCTCCCTGCATGGAGTTTGCATGTTCTCCCCGTGTCTGCGTGGGTTTCCTCCGGGGGCTCCGGTTTCCTCCCCCAGTCCAAAGACATGCAGGTTAGGTGGATTGGCGATTCTAACTTGGCCCTAGTGTGTGCTTGGTGTGTGGGTGTGTTTGTGTGTGTCCTGCGGTGGGTTGGCACCCTGCCCAGGATTGTTTCCTGCCTTGTGCCCTGTGTTGGCTGGGATTGGCTCCAGCAGACCCCCGTGACCCTGTGTTCGGATTCAGCGGGTTAGAAAATGGATGGATGGATGATACAGTAGGTAAGATGTGATGGGATATGATGTAACACAACATATGACACAACACATTAAGATAAAATAACTTGACATGCTAGGATAAAATAGAATATACAGTAATATGACATGGTAAAGACAAGCTTTAAAATAAAAGATACATTAAGAGAAGATATAATGAAATAAGGTGAGAAAAGGTATACAATTTTAAGGTTTGATATGACACAGTAAGATATGAAGAAAAGATAAGATACTGTAATGCTCTAATCCCAAGGGGAAATTAATTTTAGAGCTTCAGTGTTCACTCTGTCAACATAACATACAACATAAATATCACTCAGTTGTAAAATTACATTACAATGTATAAACTAAAAACATTAAACCTAAAACAGAATCAATCTTATTAAACTTAAAACCCCATAACCAGGGGTGCGGAAATCCAACGCCCGACTCATCCGACACGGGTAAATTGACCGTCGGGCAAAAGCGTGTTTTTCTGGTTTCAGTTGTCCGCGGACAAGTGCAAGAGACAAGAGAAAAAATAATTATATGTGCTGTGCAGGGCACATCTTTAACACTACTTTCAAATTTTAAACATTTGGGTATGTACTTCGTGCGGAAACCGCCTACTTAAGCATGTTCTTCATGTCTGAAATTGGTCTTCAATATTGTTTACAAAATGACGGCTGATTTTTCAAAGGGGAAGCACTCTTATGGTCTTACATAAGTATTTTACCCTAATACACGCTTGGAGATGCGGTCATTTTTCATGCTGACATTACGATGTAATCTGATGACTTTTCATTTTAATCAATAACTTTTATATATTACCAGTAACGGCGTACTGCACGATAACGTGCAGTGAATACACTTGACTTGAGCATTCCTAGTTTTCATCCTCTTTCTCTGTACGTTTACCATTCGTTTGCTCAGAGGTTGATGCCCTTCTGCTTCCTGAGCAGCTCTTCTTTTCTCCACCCTAGCGGCTCACTGCTTCTCTACTTTTGTTGGCATCTTTTTGCGTTAAAACTGATTAAGTTAGTTTTTGTGTTGCAATTACTTAGTACGTTTTCTTTAATTTTTCACTTAAGCTGGCACGAGTCTTCAATCTGCCTCAAGAATGATTAGCGAAGGTGGTGGGAAATGAGAACGGCGCATATACGCATGCGCCGCACGGCCTCCCTGCTGCGCGGTGCTGAGAGTTGATTCAACAATAAAATAAAATAAAATAAAAATGAAGAGTAATACAAATCATCACCGCGAAAGCGGATAGTAGACGTCACGTAGTATATGTGTACCAAATTTCAAGTCAATAGGTGAAACGGTTTGCAAGCTACAGGTGATTTAAAATCCTGAATAGACAAACGAACAGCCACGGTAGCGTATTATAGAAGACGATTGATAAAATTCATTGTTTCTACATAAAAATGCAGTCATTTTACTTACAATGCAAATGTTTTCACCACATAACAAAGCTTGTTAGGCAGTTAATCTTTCCTGAAATTTGCGATTTCGCGTAGGTTGTGATATATTGAGTAGTTAAGAAATTTATTGCGTGACAACATCAATTTTGATGAGCTGTCTATAGATCGTTTTTGATTAGAGAATTTTTCATATAAAACAAGTTGGTTTCGCGCTGTCAGTTTATTAAAAATAAAGAAGAAAACATTCTAACGGTTTCCAAATGTTATGAAATATCTATAAAAATGTTCACTTAGACGTGATTATTTTTTCCTCTTGTGTGAGATTATTCTCCAATATGAATTTAGTAAAGAGTTCTCTAAGAACCCTACTGACTCAGGAAAACCTTCAAAACCAGATGCGCATTGTTGTCAATGGCAAACCTTTAGAAGAGTATGACCCACTACCAGCTGTGGAATTCTGGCTGTCATCTGGCAACAGGCACATCACACATAAAAACCTGAAAAGTCATCAACAATCCACTTCTGCAGGACCATCAGTCCAGGAACCATGCAGTTCAGCTCAAGCAGAAATGAACAGCATTCAGCCCATGCTGTCTGAGATGGTAAAGATTCTTGGGGGAGAAGATGTTGCAAGACAAAAGCTGAAGAACATGGCAAAAAATGAATCAGGATAGTGTTCTGATATGTAACTGTAGTATGTTTAACAGAACTAGTGTAGCTATAATGAAGGCATTGTTTATTAGTGAGTTAAAATGATAAGAGAATCTTTTATATAATGTTCTAGAGCAAGGTGGCAAAATACTACTCCCTGAAAAAACCTTTTTCAGTTTTAAAATGGAAGGCAGTTTTGGTATCAATAAAAGAGATCAGAAAAAATAAACTATTTTTCACTTTTGTTATTTGTTTATGGGTAAGTGAATTTAATTGGCGGACAAGTGGATTTTCTAAGTTTACTTGTCCGTGCACAAGTAGAAAAAAATTTGATTTCCACACCCCTGCCATAACTTTGGTCAAGTTCTCCACATTGCCATACACTAGACTTGAACTGCACCAAAGAGCCTCTACGTCCAGTCACCATTCAGGTCAGTGGATGTAGAGGTGGTGCCGTCCTACAAGTACTGGGGGTCCACATTGATGACAACTTTGGACTGGTCTTGGAACACAGAGGAGCCACATAAGAAAGAAAGGGCAGAGTGTGCGTGTGTGTATATAGTAGTCCAAATGGCTGCAAATCTTGAGCGTCTAAGCCGCCGCCATGGGGTTAAAGTTATATCGGAGGAGTTTGTCCCGTTGGAGGCGGGGGTGTTGGCGGTTGGTGAAGTAGTCGGATGTGAGAATATTAAGTCGGCTGAGCAGGTCGATTGTTGTTTTCCTGAGCTCTGTTGATTTAGTTCCCACAGTGGTTGAAAAGGGGGTCGTTTTTAATGGCTCCTTTGCACAGGTTTCCCCTTTAGCCGTCCCATCCCGTACAGTGACAATTTCAAATGCGCCGCCCTTTCTGAAAAATGAAAGTATAGCAAAAGAGTTGGAGCGGCATGGACGATTGGTTTCGAAAATTCGTATATATTCCATTAGGTTGTAAATCGCCGGATTTAAAACATGTCTTGTCGTTTAGGAGACAAGTTTATATGGTTTTAAATAGTACTAGGGTGTTGTACCGTGTTAGCCATTATGAATGTAGAGAAAAGCCAAGCAAAATGACACCTTTTATTGGCTAACTATAAAGATTACAATATGCAAGCTTTCGAGGCAACTCAGGCCCCTTCTTCAGGCAAGATGAAGAAGGGGCCTGAGTTGCCTCGAAAGCTTGCATATTGTAATCTTTTTAGTTAGCCAATAAAAGGTGTCATTTTGCTTGGTTTTAAATAGAATGCATGATGAATTAAATGTAGCAATGAAGTTTAGAGTAGACTGTTTCAATTACGTGATTTTCGTCACTTCTAACGAAATGAAATGTTTTGAGTGCGGGAGTGAAGTGCATTTAATTAAACAGTGTCCTGAGAGACAATATGGGAACAAGAAAAATGGCCATGCAGATACAGAAAAAGAGGGGCATTAAGTGGAAGATCATCCAGTTGTGGCTAATGGCGTTGAGGCGTGGGGTGATAAGAATAGAAATGTCAATAGATCTGAAGGACAGGAGAATCAAGTGCCTCCCAGAGATGAGCTGAATGAAGGCGGTAGTGAGATGGTAGGTCAGACAACGGCAGCAGAGAGTGTGTGGAGAGACATTAACATAGACAAGGGAGGCAGCAACGAGCCTGTGGAAAAAAGTGAATTTAAACGTCCTGCTCAAAAGAGGCAAGAAGAAAGAGAAGATCGGGCACAAAAGAAAATTGGTTTAAGTCAGGGCTCGGGGGTGATTGGAGAGGATCCCACCTATGGTCCTTGTCAGGAGGATTTTCCCGTCTTTGCAGAGACGGCCAATGCGGTGAGTGTCGGGGAAGAGAACGATGACGGCAATATCTCCGATGGGTCTGCTGCCTCGGAGCCCCCAGATTTAAAAACCGGGGCTAACAGCGCTCAGAGTGTAAAGTAGTTTTTGGTGAACACTGCCGGTAAAAAGGGGGTGGACGTGGCCTTATTTTTCCCAGACATTGACCTCTTTCTATCGTCTGTCCACGGGTTTCGGAGAGACAAAGCAGCCTCCGCAATGTTTGACGTTAAAGAGCTCGTGAGGCTCAAGAATTTAACTAGTAAACTGAGGAAACAGTCCAATTTAAACAGCACCTAATGGATAAGACCCCCTGTAAAATCCACTCCACAGTCTTTGTGGTGGTCCCTGTGTTTCATTATGGTTTCATTTATATATTCAGGTACCATGGCAAGTATACACATAGGAACCCTAAATATTAACAGAGGGAGAAGTCCGGACAAGAGGGTCGCACTTTTTGATTTTATTAGACAAAAAGATCTGAATGTCACTTTTCTACAAGAAACCCACATTGATGAGCAAAATCAGTGGGAGTGGAGCAGGGATTGGAAGAGGGACATTTTTTTTAGTAATAGGACAAATGTTAGTGCTGGAGTGGCCGTTTTATTTCTTGGAGGGCTTCACGTAGAAGTCTGCAGTACTGATCAGCTGGTGAAAGGGAGACTCCTAAAAGTGACAGTGAAACTTCAAGGCTGTGTTGTCACTTTCATTAACGTGTACGCCCCGATTGAGGGTGAGGAGAGGCTCCACTTCTTTAACAAATTAGATATTTTATCCAAGTGTGACCCTGAGGAAGTGGTGGTGTTGTGGGGGGGGGGGGGGGGGGGGGATTTTAATTGTATACTTGATACCAGAATGGACAGAAACAATGGACTGGAACCGCACCCTCGCTCAGCACGAGCTTTGGGTAAAATAATTAAGGAATTTGGGCTGGAAGATGTGTGGAGGGTTAAAAATGGAGCCTGTCGGCAATAAACGTGGGGGAGGACGAGTGGAAACACAATCTCAATGGCGAGACTCGATCATTTTTACAGTTTTAAGCACCTGTTAGGTTTATTTAAGGTGTGCTCAATCATACCTACAGGCTTCTCTGATCACAGTCTGGTGTGTTGTTCACTTCTTATTAACATGTACATTCCCCGTAGTCCATACTGGCATTTTAACACGCTCCTTCTCAAAGATCAGAGCTTCAAAGAGTTATCTGTTCATTTCTGGGGAGGCTGGAAGGCTATGAAGAAGGAGTTCACCAGCTTACAACAATGGTGGGAGGTTGGGAAGAGTCACATCAGGGCTTTGTGTCAGGAGTATACCAGAAATGTCACCCAAGTATTGCGGACAGAAATGGCAGCTTTGGAAAACAAAATAACTGACTTTCAACAACAACTAGAGAAGGGTCCAAATGAGCAGCTTCAGGCGAGCCTGACAACTGCTAAACTGGGGTTGGTCCACCTGCTTGAGACGAGAGGACAGGGGGCATTAGTGAGGGCCCGCTTTCAGCAGTTGACCGACATGGATGCACCAACACAGTATTTTTTTGGGCTAGAGAAAAAAAAACTTGCAGAGTAAAATCTTGCATTGTATAAGAACACCCAATGGCAGAAAGACACAAGAGCCCAATAGAATAAGGCAAGTGGTCCGCGAATTCTATGAACTTCTGTTTGCTGCAGATGGAAATGGTGGCAGTGAATATCAACAGTCCTTTTTGCAGGACTTACCACAGCTTCCCAATTCAAATGTGGCAGATCTGAATAGTGAGGTGACCTTTGCAGAACTCACCACAGCCCTGGGAGAGCTGAAAACTGGGAAGGTCCCAGGAATTGATGGCATTCCAGTGGAGTTTTATAAAGCGTTCTGGGATGTCATTGGCCTGGACTTGTTGGAAGTGTTCAGGTGGAGTTTTACAACTGGTTTGTTACCTCAAAGCTGCCGTAGAGCCGTGATCACGCTGCTGCTGAAGAAGGGAGACTTGTGTCTCATTAAGAGCTGGCGGCCAGTGTCTCTCTTATGCACAGATTATAAACTTCTCTCCAAAACCTTAGCTAACAGGATGGTTCAAGTTTTAGGGAGACTGGTGCATCCTGATCAAAATTACTGCGTGGCTGGCAGGTCAATTTTTAATAACATTTTTTTAATTTGGGACATTTTGGCTGCTGGAAAACTGTTTGGTTTTTGGACTGGTTTTATTTTTCTTGATCAGGAAAAAGCTTTTGATAAGGTCAGTCACTCATTTTTATGGTATACCATGAAGGCTTTTGGGTTTGGGGAGTCTTTTATTAAATATATTTGGTTACTTTATAGTCACATTTCTGGTATCATATAGGTCAATGGTGGCTTGTGTGCGCCTTTCAGTGTCAGAAGAGGAGTCAGACAGGGCTGCTCTTTGTCTGGAATGTTGTATGCTCTGGTGGTGGAGCCTTTCCTGGTGCAACTGAGGAAAGTGCTGACTGGTCTTTCCATCCCCAGCTGCACTATGGACCCTGTGAAAGTCACTGCTTATGCAAATGATCTCGCAGTAATCATCACAGGCCAGAAGGATTTGGACAAACTAGTGGAAGGTCTGAAGAATTACAGCAAAGAGTCTTTGGCTAAAATTAATTGGAATAAAAACAGTGCAGTGCTGGTTGGGGACTGGACAGCATGTAGTCCTCCTCAACTGGAAGGGGGTCTGCAGTGGACCACTGGGGGCTTCCTGTACTTGGGAGTCCATCTTGGAGATGACCACTACATCCAAAGGAACTGGAAGTGTATGTTGGACAAAGTTACAGCTCTTCTCGCTAAGTGGAAGTGGATACTCCCTCAGTTATCCTATAGAGGATGAATGCTGGTGATTAATAACCTGGTGACCTCCAGTCTGTGGCACAAGTGTATTTGTCCGCAACCTCCACCTTTGCTTGTTCAACAGATACAGGAAGCGATTATTGATTTCTTTTGGAATGGTACCCATTGGATATGGAAGGGCATTTTATTCTTGCTGTTGGATGAAGGCGGACAAGGACTTATTGACATTAACAGCAGGATTATCCTGTTGAGTAGAGCCAGTGGATGAACTTGGCCATACTTTTCTTTAAACAGGCCAGGCAAATGGGACTTGGTAAAAGTTTACTGCTGTGCCACTTGGATAAGGTCAGGACTTTACATGTGCCAAATTTTTATAAAAGCCTTCTAGCAGCGTGGCAACTGCTGTCGATCAAAAAGGACTGCGATGACCTTCCACCATTTTGGGTCCTTGAAGAACTGCTGCTGTATAATCCTGCTGTTAGCACTGCTACAGGACTTTCTGAAAATTGTATTCATCTTTCATAATACATGGAATAACCACAATAAAGAAAAATCATTGACTGGGAAAATTACACTTGGAAAAGTGCACACGTGGCAGCAGAGGAGACAGAAGTACACTCAGTACGCCTAATGGAGAAGTTTCTGTGTCAGATAAGATCATCACTGGACAGGGAATCCATGACACTCCTGCACAGAATTTTCACCTCACAACTGAAGCCGACTGACGAGACGCCTTTTCCAACTCTTAGTGTATCTCCGGCTGCTGAACTGAGGGATGGAGAGACCGATGTTGTTTTAGCCTTACGTTCTTTTGAGGCGTTATTTCTGCCTTCGGTGCCAGGAAAGCAGCTCTACAGGATATGCGTGAAGGTGAACCACCTGGAACAGCTGAGGACACGGAAACACGACACACCTTGGAGAGACAAGTTTGGAGTCCCTCAAGGACTGAACCCCGCCTGGAGGTCGTTGTACAAGCCGCCATTGGCCAGTAAGGTGGGAGACCTGCAGTGGAGGTTGGTGCATGGGATACTAGCGGTGAACTCCTTCTTATCGATTATATGTATGGGGGTTTCTGATTGCTGCCCTTTTTGTGGTCTGAGAGAAACTGTTTTTCATGCTTTTATGTACTGTGAGAGGCTCCAGACCTTTTTTAGTATGATACAAAAAATGGTAGAAAGACTGGGGGTCCCATATAATGGCACGATGTTTGTGTTTGGGGTGAAAATTGCAAGACAAACAAGAGAAAATATGAACTTAATTAATTTTATTATTGGGCAAGCAAAACTGTCAATATGGAAGACCCGTAAAAACAAGATAATTGGGTGTGGGATTCAAGATGTTATTGTCTTTTTTAGAAAGGTGTGTGAAAGTAGGATATTAGTGGATTTAAATTTTATATAAGTCTATGAATAATTTAGGACAGTTTAAGGAATTGTGGTGCATGAATAATGTACTTTGTAAATGTGCTGATGATAATTTGCAATTTGTGCTCTAAATTTGGTGTTTTACTTATAAATTGGGATGATAAATAATACTAAGGATAAGTGGGATTGGAGGGAGGAAACAATTGGAGGGCTTATATAAATATATTTTTTATTACAAAAAAATTTGAATATGTAATAACTTGAATCAGGATATTCACCATTAGGAATGTTTTGTGTAGACTTAAGATTGAGATTGGTTTACTGTTTTTTCAATAAAGTTTGGTTTTAAAAATAAAAAAAATATCTATCTATCTATCTATCTATCTATCTATCTATCTATCTATCTATCTATCTATCTATCTATCTATCTATCTATCTATCTATCTATCTATCTATCTATCTATCTATCTATCTGCAGATGCCCTTTAGTGTACCTTGGAGACCAACAAATGTTAGCCTGACAGACAGTGGCATGGAAACTCCCTCAACCATCAGCAGCACTAACTACTGTGCCATTTTTTTTTTTGTTTATAAAATAAAAATCAGTCCAGGATTGCCATTTCCACTTTGTGCAAATAATTTTCCTAGCACCATCTGTTGTCTTCTACACTGACAGAACCACACACACTCCTCACTTCACAAGGCTCTGCGCATCTCTTTAAGGTTAAGTACAGGCAGCTCTACAGACAGCCCTGTCACCCATGGGCACATCTACCACATCCTGAGACCTGCTCACAAAGGGGCCTTTGCCTGTGTGAGAGGAAAAATATCTAATAACAGGTAAAGTCCAACTTTTCAGCAACAGTACAGGCGCTTGCAGCACTCCCTACACCACTTCAACCCTCACAATTATAAATCTACCCAATCAGCTGGAGATAAAAAGCTTTTAAAAGAAAACATATGAGTGTGTGAGTAGGACACAATCAAAGGGGGTGTCTAATAAGGTCCCTTCAATGTTGTCTTGCAGGGCCAGACTTGCTTCTCAAATGAGGACACACGTCGGGGGATAACTCGTTACAAAAGTTTGTAGTGAACAGTGGCAAAATTCATTGGTGAAAAGACTCCACCTGTAGTGTACTTTAAACGTTCAGGGTTGGAGTGTCCCATTTTTACTTGTGTATTAGACAAATATCGAAACTAATTATGGAAAGACAGGGAGGAAGAGACAAAAAGAAACTTAATCAAGTCTTGTCACTGAGAGAAAATAGAAAGATAACATCAGTTCAGGAGCTCAGTAGCACAAGGCTACAGAAGCTTTGAACAATGTAATGAGCACAGAGACAGACGAGGCAAACACGTCTACACACACACATACAAGTGCATGACTGCAGGTCCTTGGCCCCATGCATTTGAGAAGTGCTTCTCTCTGCTACCATATACAGTATTTCTATCAGTTTGACTATCGCATCACTAAATAGCAAAAAGAGTGGTAGCATTGTGGTCTCTTTATATATTACGTGTTAAAACACTGCAGCTATATTCTGGCTTGGAATGTCTAACTAGACAGTAATGTTAACCTACTTTACTTATTCATTTAGATGTACAGTGAGATATCGGATGCTGTGTAGCCTCATCTGTAGCTTGGCTGTATCAATGTTGTGTGGCCCATAGAGGGCACTCCATCCGCCCCAACCCAACACAGACAGACGCAGGAGGCGCAAGTCCAAGCACACAGATTTTATTTTTCTTTTTCCCTTGTGGGAAACGCCTTCCCCGTTCCCCACAAGTAAGACGCAGTTCCGCAAGCACAACACTCTTTCTTTCTTTCTTTCTTTCTTTCTTTCTTTCTTTCTTTCTTTCTTTCTTTCTTTCTTTCTTTTCATCTCCCGCCTTCCCCAGCAAGATTCGTCTCCCTCCTCCCGACTCTGGCTCACCGAGTAGTGTCCACTGGCCCCTTATATAAGGCACACAGAAATGTTCCAGGTGTTCGGTGATGGACTTCCGGCAGCACTTCCAGGTGTGGCACAAGTGCTGTGCGCCAGGGCTCAGCGTCTGCTGCAGCACCCCCTAGCAGCACCCCAGGACCCCAACAGGGCTGTATCCAATTCCAACTCCTGTGGAGCCCTGCTGGAATCCAAGGCACTGTTGTCATCTGGGGTGGCTGCCACCTAGCGTTCCAAGGGGGAGGTAATGTACTGGCCACATCTTCTCCTCCCCTGCTCCTTCGGTCGTGGAGGTGTCCTGGCCGGGCAAGGGCCCCGGCCATCCATGACAGTTGTTGGGTAAATTCATTGATTCAGGTATGTTGAGTTCTGGAATCTGCATCTCCTGTGACTTTTAATTATCAACTCTCTTAACGGCAGTTCTTTAAACCTCCTTTGACTGGGTGTGACACACAGTTTTCTCTTCATATTTTCACAAACATAGCTTCCAATCCTTTCAACTGTACATCCAACACTTATCATAGTAACTCTGAACACCAGTGACAAGATATTGATCATCTTTTACCACTAGTCCATTGATATCTTCATATGCCAGTGTATGATCTGATTGTACAGAAAGGCTTTTTTTATTTTAATAGGGGTCTTTTTTGGAAACTTTTCCAGAATAGTTCATCGTAATCAGAATCTTACTGTCTGTCGTAATGATGGGTGACACATGAATGATTAATTGTTTTTGAATGACTCTTTTAAGTGAATTGTGGGAATCGATTCACAAACACAAATCAATTCAATAGAGCTCAACAGGAATGTCAAAGTGCATGTGCGTCTCTCATTCAGATGCGTCACGAATGTGCGTCTGTGGATGACCCTTGGGGCTCCTCTAAGGTATGGCGCTAATCGTGTCCTCTCGTATTCCCACCACAGCACCCCGACCCTTCTAGTCTCCTGCCTATAAATCGCAAGGCTGACGTAAGGAGATATTACTATGTAAGCAGAGCACATCACAAGATGGAGCGCCTGCATACCAGACGTTACAAAAGGAATCCAGACCTAGCAGCCTGTATTTCGCTATCCTCATTTTTGTGTTTTCTTTCACTGCCTCCCATGTCTTGGAGAGCTTGTAGGCTACTTATTGTTTAATTTTATTTGAAGTAAATGGGTTATGATCAGTTTGGCGTCCCAACATTTACTGAGCGGACTTTACTCATTTGACCAAAGATCTTTAATGTACATGTGTGATGTTGTCAGTCTTTTTCGTTTCGTATTTCAAGCACATGTGTAAGTACCCCACTCGTCTGATTCATGATTCTTGTTCATGTTACCTGTAGTTCTTTGTAGTCAGAACATTGTCAATGAACAAGAGCTCTGTCACTGATCATTCTCTCATTCATCATACTGTATACAGTAAGTACAATACAGTAACAACATATTTATATTAGAATGTTTCATTGTTTGTTCTGTACAATTCATTATTGTAATGATTTATTTAAATGGAATATGTAAACATAATATTCAACTAATATGGTTGTCCCATTGTATGTTTAACAAGTTAATCAAACAAAACTGAAACTTATAAAAATGTTACTCTGATTTCTAACAATTATTTTGTTTTCAGCTTTACTGTAGTGTACACTCATTGAATGAAACAAGCATATATCATTAATTAATTCTTTTGTGTTCAAACACAATTATTTACCTGAGAACAAGTCATATGATTCTCATTTATTTGGTCCACAAAATGAATCACTAGATCACTTCCTGAAAATGAGTCGCACAATTCTTTTTCACTTATGATTCTCGAACTAAGTGTCTTATTTTAATTATGCGTTTCCACCATATTGTCATCCTTCGATCATTCAAAGAGGTTATTACTATACAATATGAATTACCAGCATTACCCGTGAATAATAATTATATATTATAGTTAAATAAATAAAAATTAATTTACGATTCATTTATGGGGGACAACTCAACAAAAGGTGTTGATTTTAATTATTCAATCAAACGAATTAATGTGAATCAAACGAATTGAATGAATCGATTCACTAAAATCCCGTAGTTTGAAATAATCGAGTCGATAAGGCGAATTGAAACGCCCCTCCCTACTCTGTCCGACCTTGTTAAGAAGAGCGCCATCGCCTTTTGCAGTTCAAAATCTCCGCCCCTACTTTGAGCACCGCCCACATGAGGCTTTGGATTGGTTTAAAAAACGCGAGCCGTCTAATTATGCCCACCCACTTTTAAGCAAAATGTACATCCCCCCCACCCCATGTGTGAATACTGTGTGTCTGACTCTGAGAGACTGTGTTCATGAGATCTTAAATGTGGCGTGTTACAGTGCCGTAAAATAAAAATGACAAAATGAATGGTCGTTGAGAGCGTGAGCGAAATTAGTGAGCGAGAGAGAGAAGCAAAAAAAAAAAACTTTTGTGGGGAAAAAAAACTACAAATAAACAAAGATTTGAACAAGTCGGAAAGACTAGTGAGAGTGGCCTTTTAGATAGTCGGGAGAGGGCTGGTATCACCGCTTTTAGCAGCTTTAGCAGCCATGTGCAGTCTGATAACACCGACACAGACGTGACAGTGTGGCAGACGAGGCCCCTGCTGGACATGAGACGCACCGAACGACGTCAAACCAGAGCAAAGGCACCCACGTCGCTCCACTTATAATCTTTTATTTCACTTCGGTGCTAATATGCGAATCAGTTACTTATCACCTCTTTTCACAAGCTGGCACAGACAGTGTTTAATTAATGTTTGTTAAGTGCGCCATCAGGAGAAAGTTTGACGAGAACCGACCTGTTAATGACAATCCTGTTCACCGAGATTATCCAAAAGAATATGAAATCGATGTTTGTAATTCCCACATTTATTCCGTGTGTATAATGCTCCCTGCGGAAATATAGTTTAGTAACATTTATACGAGATCATTACTCAGAGCATTCTGGACGATAGGTGGTCGGATGTAGAGTTTGTTAATCGGTTAAATGTTTTCTTTAATTGTTGATTTATACTCCTTATCATCCTATAATAACGTCCTTACAGTTAAGCCCCTTACCGATCGGGGCACATAAAGTGAGACGCGCACTGACGGCAGCCCATAATGTGCTGTTGAGTGAGACGAGCTGTTCGTGTAGGCAGGAAGCGGCCCTCTTGATTTCACTGACAGCTCCACCGTTGCCTGGAAAAGTTGAGTATCCACCTCCTGCCCACGCCTGCATGAAGCCATCTCGTTTCCTTCTCTATATTTAGTAATGTACTGCACTTGGGAATGCAAGACTTGTGTTTGGCAGACTGCAAAAAATGTGATTCGTGAGATTTGAATTTTTCGTAATTCTTGCATAGTAAAGTAACGCAGATAGGTGGCGCAGCTGTTCTCCACCGTTCTTAGTCCCTGGCTTCTCAACCTCACTTCTGGTGACCCCCTGTGGATGCAGGTTTTTGTTTCAACCAGCGCCTGTGGACTCCTAACCAAATTATGCAAGCTGTTATTTTCCAGTTTCTATGTTTTAGATTATTGGAATCACAGAACTAAGTTTGGTAAATTTTATTAGAACGTACCAAGGATTTAGGTACAGATTGTTACATGGGGATAATTTTGTGTGTGTGTTTTACTTCTTCTGGCTATTTAAGACATTTTTTCTTTTTTTTTCTAATGAGCACCTCAGTGAGTTGTGGTGCTGAAGGAGTTTGCTGCCTTTCAGCATTCAGTGTGGCATTTGCTGGGGTATCTGCTTTATCCAAGCTAACTGGATGTGATCAATTAGTGCAGTAGTTCCCAAACTTATTTCGTTTACCGCCCCCTTTTCAAAAAAACATTTCACTTGTTGCCCCCGGTAATCTACTTTCTACGACCGAGCAGCTCTACAAGATGGATACATATAACAGAAAACATTATGGAAATCGGATCAGACAGACACAGGGACAAATTTACGTTTTATTCTGCATGCAGTAGAGTATTTTGATGTTTAGGAATAAGACACATTTGAGACTGAAATTTTAAAATGATAAACTTTGAAAATTATTAAAATCAATAAACACAGTACAAGTTTAAACTGAAAATGTAATAAAACATTGTAAATAACGATCAGTTGCATTAAAATAATTCTACTGTAAGTAGAAAGATGAGCCTGGCGCGATGCTACCAGTTTATTCATATTCGGCTCTGTGTTTCTCAGCAGCATTCTTAACTCACCGCGATCAGCTATTTGCAGTCAGTTAACTTTCTTAGTTAAAAGACTTGTTACCGCACTGAACCCAAGTTTCACTAACTATGATGATGGAAATGCGATTCAAAACTTGTTTTAACTACAGCCCACTTTGGCAACCAGAACTGTTGCTATCTGCTTTTGAATTCGAATTTCAGTTCCTCGTTTGTTGTTGTTTCTATCTCTTCTCCTTGTAAATATAAAGATTCTTTGGCGTTTGTACTTGAAAACGGGTCCAAAACCCGGGTGGGTTCATCTTAAGAATAACTTCAAACCGTTGGTTGAAATCGTAATGGAGAACTTCCAAGTGCTGACACAAGCTGAGCTCCCCTTCGTCACTTTTTTCTACTGTTGATGGATTTGGTAACTGGCTGAATTCTCCTCGTCCCAAGTTTCGTTTGTATAACAGAAGTTTTGACACAAACGGCTTTTGTTTTTTTAATAAATTCAGCTCATCTCCTTGGAGTGGTAGATTTGTTTATTTAAATTTGTTAAAGAAATCGGTAAAAAAACGGTGTCACTTTTGAAATTAATCGAGTTGGTTCATAATGAGTAATCTGGGTTATTTTTAGAAACGTTATTACCGAGTCAAAGAGATTATGAAGTCGATTCACAGAGGCACCCTTTGATAGCCAACGAACTTGGGCGTGGAGCAGCAAGCGATGGAATTCTTCATCGTTTTCAATACCAATGAACGATTAATTAAAAATGGATGGACGGCCCAAATAGTAACACGTGGTTTATGAATAAGGTGGGCGTTGCCCCGTTAAGAGACTAATGAACCCACCTGTGTAGATTGGCCTAGAAACGGTCACAACAAGCCTGGTGTGTGAGGAGATCAGCGGCTATCTGGGGGATGCGGTATGGAAGTAAAATCAAAGTACACTTATATGTGGTGGGCTTTAATTATTGTAACGGGTTTAATTTTTAATGTCGATTTAAAGTATTTTTGTATATATTTTTAGAAGTCAAGGTATTTTTAACTAACTGTAAGTTTTGTTTTGTTGGGACAGTGGGGCTTGTCGCGTCTTTCTTTACTCTTTTCACGATATTGTTAGATTGATATGCCGTGCGTTGTTTTTACGCCGTTTATAGTTTTTATTTATTTTGCTAGTTCCTGGGAGGTTTATGGGTTTTTACATTACGAAGTTCATTTGTATTCACGCTTTAATGAAATCCTTGATGAGCTGTGTTAAACTTATATATTTTTAATGCATTTTATTTATGACTCCATAAAGGCAGAAGTATTTATTATTAAATGCCAGACTTGTGCTAAACAAAGTTGTCCAGTCTGCAATTCAATGAATGACGTCTGTTTTTTTTAACTGCTGTAATTACATAATGTCCCCTGTAGGCGATGACACAGGTTTTTTGGTAATTAAAAGTTGGCTATGAATCGCACAATGTCCAGCGAACACATCTGGCGCCGTCTTTTTATAAATGTACAATTAAACTGCGATGGCATCCTACCATCGCTTTAGCACCACCTGTAACAACTGGGATTTCTTTTTCTTGTATATAATATTAAAAAAAAAAAAAAAAAACTCTTCCAATGCCTGAAGTGTCGATTTCTCCTTAGTAATTTTTCAGCAAATAATTCTTGGCAAATGTTTTCTTTGTGTCGTACATAGACTAACATAACAGTAAGGCATCGCTTTCTGCTAAAGTAGACTCTTCAAGCTGTATCGAGAACTGGGTTGTTTTCAAGTAGTCCCACAACGAGTCTTCACCACCCTGGGCACCTCATCAATTCCTCGTTGCACTGTGTATTTGCTCAGAGGATTCTTCTTCACGATAGCGGACGCCGACTTGTGCAGTGTCCATGACGTCACTAACAGCTGTACGATTAGCTCATCACCAATACTGCGCGGCTTTCCCGATTTGACAATCAGTAAGGAAAAGCTGTAAGAGGCGCACAAGCCATCACCGTCTTGTTTGGATGCTGCCGAAAACACAATGCTGGTTGTTTGAAAATTTCTCTTAAGTGCTTCAAAATACGATTAATCCATCTCTTTATCAACATGAACTTTTGTTAAATGTTCTGCTAGTCTTCATAGATTCAGTTTAAAAGAAACTTTGGTAAATTAAACACATAAGTAATAGTTGTGGGTGACTGAATAAAGCCATCTTTCAAATATTTAATATGGCTGAACTCAGAAAGACAGACAATATGTGTCAAAATAGTTTACAATATTGCTAAAATGCAATTCATAAACTATTTTTAAATATAAAAATACTGCTGTTGGAGGAATAAGTTGTTTTCTAAGTGACCTGTGTAGGTTAGGTGCGACTACACATACAATGTGCACTAAAATGTTTAAGTACCGATTGCACTTGCACTACTGAATCAAATTATGAACTGCATGTCACACTTCAGAAACTAAATTTGATTTAATACGCATCGCATATTTATAGTATTGTACAGTCATGACACACACGAGTTCCTGCCCATGCGTACTAGACTAAAAATCCTGATTCCCTGAAAGTTTTCAAAGCCCCCCAAAGTCAACACTTTGCTCATTAAGCCAGTCTGCCTTGAATGCCTATATATAATATATGTATATATGTGTTCAGCACTTAATTATTGTTTTATGCTTTTTCATCCCCTTACTTTACAGCAGGGGTGTCGAACTCCAGGCCTGGAGGGCCACAGTGGCTGCAGGTTTTCATTCTAAACCTTTTCCTAATCAGTGACCTGTTTTCACTGCTAATTAACTTCTTTTCCCTTCATTTTAATTGCCCTGTTTTTAAGGATTCAGTCCTCTCAATTGATTTTTTTTGCTTCATTAAATAACCAAACAGAAATGAGATGTGAGACGAGGTAACAGATGACCAGCTAAATCAGGGCTTCAGACTCCAGTTTCACTCCAACCAGTTTCTTAATGAGAAGCCAATTCTTGGTGTTAATTAAACCCGTTATTTAATTCCACGGCTTGTTGTTGCTCTCATTCTGCTACAGCAGACATTTCCAAAACTGTTGATTTTCTATTTTTTCTAAGAACACCTTCAAAATGTTTTGGTGACCTGAGAGATCAACCTTACTGAGACCTTCACCTTTCTTTATTTCCACATATTGTGTGATGGGCACAGGTGAGCTGGTCATGTGGCGGCTTGTTTTGTGTCTCATTATTGTTTCGCTGCTTAAGGAATAAAATAATTCAGGGGTCAATTAAACTTAAGGCAAAAAGTTAATTGGCAGCAAAAATAGGTCACTAATTAAGAAAAGGGTTAGAATGAAAACCTGCCGCCACTGTGGCCCTCCAGGACCGGAGTTTGACACCCCTGCTTTACAGTACTGCCCACTTTGGGAATTGCTGAATCCGAGGTAAAAATATCACCCAGTAATTGATAAACTGGTTGGAGCCACAGGGGCTCTCCAGGGCTGGGTATGAGAACCTCCTCTTAGTTGAATGCTGTCCCCACCCATCCTAGATGCATGTTTTTTTTATATTCTGAAATCTCCCATACTGGTTAATTGATGTCTAATAACTGTCTAGATGTGTGCGAATGTGACTCCTATGGATTACCACCATGTCCAGTAGTGGTTTTCAGGAACACACACTGACTCCCCTTAGCTGATTCATAAACTGGACAGAGTGATAAAGTGAGTAGACTGGAGTGGTGAAGGATTGGGAAGATGAATTTTAACTTGGTTAATTATCACTCTCACCTTCAATATTGATAATTTAATCCAATAATCCAGTAAGGCTCCTACTTTTATTTCCCTTACCTTTCTCTGTTGTAGGAGGCAGGTTTCCCAGTTGCTTACATCAAGGTAACTGAAGCCTAACTACATACAAGACTGGATGAGGCACACTAGAGAGACAAACACAGAATAGGCTGGCTCTCTATTTAGAGGTCTAATTTATCTTGGCACAGATAAGACTTAGTTTCAGAACACCGTTTTTTTTTTATTTTTTTTTTTTTAATTTTATTGATTTTATTAAAATTGAATAACATTCCATACAAAACTCAAGTTTTACAAAAAAAAGTTTCGAAACAAATCAACCCCCACCCGTGAGAGAGAGAGCTAGGCCAGCAGAGTAAAACTTTAAGCTAGTAAAAATAACTAAATAGATAAATGAATAACGATTAAATGGAGTAAAAAAGGGGAGAGAACCTGCTTCCTCAATTTAAATGCTTATTCTAAAATGGTTATTGATTAGATCTTGCCAGGTTCTGAAAAAGTTTTGTACAGATCCACTAAGTGCGAATTTGATTTTATCCAGTTTCAGATAAGTATATAACATCACTTACCCACTGACTTAGAATAGGTGAGTTAGGATTCTTCCAGTTGAGCAAAATAAGTCTACGTGCCAATAGTGTAGTAAAGGCAATTAAGAGTTTTTGTCCTTCTCCACTTTAAGCCCATCTGGAAGTTCACCAAACACAGCTGTTAGTGCATTAGGAGGGATTGTGACACCAGGGCTGTCTGAAAGGTGAAACTAAGCCTTTGAAGGTGATGTTGTGTGGAGTTGTTGCTTTGGGTTCAAGTGATGATTCTTCTTGCACTGGAGTGCACTCTCTCTGTTTGCTTCTTGATCCTTTGTCTGTGGTCTCATTTAAGCTCTTTGCTCTGTCATCTTCATCCTCCTAGGAAAGAGTATTACTCTTTCTGACTCGACATTAGATGCTGAAGTTCTCTTCTGGAAGTGATGGCTGCTTCTCAGTCTTCAGACCGGCTCTGGGTTTAGCTTGAAAAAGTGAGTCTCCGTTCTCAGTTTCACAAAGAGAAGAGTTTGTTGATTTTGGCTTTCCAATGAAGAGCAGCTTATAGCTTTTTAGTTTCGGAGAGCAGATTTCTGAGGTTTTCAATTATTTGGAGAGTGAGAGCAAAGTGTGATGGTGTGTGTCGGCTCTGTGCTACCAGGTTCTGCAGGACCCTCTTGAACCTGCCATGGCTGAAAATGTACCCAAAGGATGAGCCTAGCAGATGAGGACACACATAGCCAGACAAAGGGTAGGTGCATAAAGGTGCCCAAAGTGTAAACCGTCAAAACAGTGCTGTACTCCAATCCAATAAATCCATCCTTTTAAAAATCAAGTGCTCGTGCAGGTTAAAAATAATAAATTCAATAAATATTTCTTTAAAAGCGAGGCTGAAAAAACAGTCCATAAACGAATGAGCCTTAGTGCAACCCTTTAACAACTCCTTTCCTCTGCTCACCTCTCTTGAAGCCTCATAGCAGAGGAGATGTACCTCTGACAGACACAGCTTTCTTTTCAACTTCTTTTCCCTACAGATCTGAACCAGGCTTGGGTCCTTACTGTCAATGGACCTCAGCAAGGCTCACAATCCGAGCCTCCTCTTGCCAACTTCTGCTGCCTTTCCAGATCATCGGTCACACGCTCTCCTCTTCCTCCTCCTCCTCCTCCTTGGCTGACTGCCTCCTCTCGCACTTCAGCTCATGCGCTCTCTCTCTCTCTCTCTGTCTCTCCTTACTTTGACCTCCTTCATTCTTTTGTTTCTCTTTCCCTCCCGTCCACTCATACTGATTCTACCTTGTATGCCTTCATAGGTGCAGCACCTCAATCGCTCACGGCAGAAAGGTGGTGAAGCAATCAATACAGACCCTCGCATGTAGGTGTGCTCAGTCTCGATCACATTACCAACCTCCCACAGCTGCACAAGCATGCACACCCATGGATATCAAACCGGCTGGTCAGTTATTCATTTATTTTAAATGGACCACTAAGATGTTAAGTCATAGACCCACTATACCACATTACCTCCCCCTTAAGCTCCACTTGCATGGGAAGGCTTCCACTACTCTCAGCCATGTGCAATTGGTGCCTAGGTCTGTGGCATTTCCCTACACTGCACTAAAACAACCCTTTTAAAAACTTACCCAAGCCCCCTCTGTAAAACGAAGGCAGTAAAAGAACAAGAACTTTAAAATGGCAATAACGTTGAAAATAAATGTCCATTTTTAAAAGCTAATTTTTCTCCCTCTGGCTTGAGTCCCACTTGCTGATTCCTTCCAGTCTTCGTTCCTCACCACTGCAGCTCATCCCACCACTGCCACCATATGTGACGGTAGTGTAGGGTGTCACATAGAGCTCACGTGGGAGTTCCCTCAGAGAGCCACCTGAGATTGTCCCAATAGACTATTTAGGATGGTGCTGAGTGTATAACTTCTCCTGATTGGATTCAGTTATTTCCAGTTAAAAATGAGGGTCTCCTCATAGGCAAGTTTTTTTTTTTTTTTTTTTTTTTTTTTTTTTCTGTCCATTCTAGATGTCAGCCCTTGAATCATCGGTCTTTGAGTTATAGGTGCTTGAGTCCATTTTATACCTTCAAGCTCAAGATGTGTGCAGAGGGACCTCTGAAAAGATGTCCGTTCCCCTCTAATATACACCTTTTGTTATCAAATGAGGTGCAGGCAGATCCAGATACAAACTGGAGTTCATTCACATGGTTTGGAATGTAAAGTGAAGGTTTTTTGAAGCTGAATGTCTGCTAAATCTGCTTTCTTAGTAAAGATGTAGAGGGGAAGGACACACAAAATTAGACTAGGCAGGCTTGAAATGGAGAAAAGCTGTTTGTGACTGATCTTGAAATAAAAATGAATGCTGGTCTTTGGCAGTTTAGTGCCAGATGGCAGAATTAACTTCCTTAGTATTAACACCAAGTGTGACTTGAGCTCGTAATTCTGTGCAGCTATGATTTAAGCAGAGTGCCTTTCTGGGATGGATGTATTGTTTACATGTACACTGGTTAGCTTGAGTAACTCTTAGGACAGTAATCTGTTGCCATCTAGTGGATAAAATAACAAGCTGCTGCAGAAAATCATAAACTCTCTTTGCATTTTGCTAGTCCAAGGTAATTGTCAATATTCAAGCGTATATTCATATTCATGAATATTCAAAACACAATGGC